>NC_141766.1:34619643-35223810 GCF_982258835.1 Parasteatoda tepidariorum
AGTAGTAAAGCAGCTGAACAGGATTGTGAAAGTCAGATGGAACAGTTAATGCTGCCAACTCAAGAAGTGACATCAGCTGACTTAGTATCCCCACTTTATAAAGCAATTGAAACAATATCAACTGAAAGTAATTTTCCATCAGAAGAGAACTTGCAAAAGCTAAAAAATAAGAGCAATGTCATATTAAATTCAAAAAGTGAACAAATAATAGCAGAAAGAAAACTATCTGCTACAGAAGAAGTATCAAATTCTGGAGAAGATTTATCTTTGCTGTCAGGTTCAAATATCATTCCTGGTTCTTTTATTGAACAAAGAGAAATTAAAGTTTCTTCATCTATGAAAATCACTTCAATCAATGATCAACCAAACCAATCAACCAGTATAATGTCAAGTGAACATAATCAACGTACTGAAGTTTCTGAAAAATCAGATTCTCAAACTCCTTATTATACTGACATTAGTTTATCCACACATAAAGCTTCTGTTGATAATATTTCTTCTCTCAATGATAATGCGAAATTCGTTTCAGTTTCTACCGAAAAGACCAAAGTTTCTTATAATGAAATTGGTGATGATGGTTCAATAATTTCATACTTGCCAGAAAATAAAATGTCTTCAACAAAAAAAGATTTAAGACAAATTGATTATGTTTCCAATGTACAGGATACTACAACTGATAAAACATTTTCTCATATTAAAAAAGTTGATTGGTCCACCAATGAGACTGCTTTTTCTGTTAAAAGTAATTTGTCAACAGAAACTGCAATTAAAGAGGGTTTTTCTGCAGATGAAAACAAAGCAAACTTAGTAAAATTGTCAAAAGTTGAAAGCAGTCTGTCATCTTTTACTGGTTCAACAGACATTCCAAATAAGGAGCTTGAATTCTTAAGCAATGAGACTGATTTACGCAAGAAAAGTAATAATATACTTGTAAAAGAATTTAAGAAACAGATATGTGATGAACCAGATATAAAAACTAGTTCAGAAAAGGAAATTTTAGCTAATGAAAATATTTCTATCAACAGTGTCATATCTTCTTCTTCCAAAGCTGATAGTTTAAAAAGTATGAGGTCTTCCACTGTGTCTTATTCTTCTAATGTGTTCACTGAAACAAAAATTACATCTTCAGTTGATATAACTACCACGAAACCTGAAGAAGTTTCATCCAGTTTATCATCCACTCTATCAGAGACTTTAAACACCTCTTCTACAAGGGACAACTTTAATCATAAAATAAATGCAGTGACTTCTACTAAAGTTTTCTCCTCTGTTACTGCATTTGGAAATACCATTGAGAAAGATAATGAGACATTGACTCAGCTTGAAAATGTAAGTTATGCAACGAATTCTCAGAAAAAAGATTCTAGTTCAAATGAGGACTATCCTTTTCCAAGTCAAGACACAAAAACATTCCTTGAACATTGTAGTTTGCCTGGTGAGGATTCAAATCTCATCAAGCCTGTTGACTCTAAAATAGCTTTACCAGCGACTCGTAATAATGCTTCATTTTCAAATGATTGCTCTCTTGCATTTCATGAGTCAAATTCCAATGACCAGCACTCTAATATTCAACAACCATTTAGAGAAAATGCTTCTACTATGAGTATAAAACATCTTCCTCATGGAGTATCAGAAGAATGTGTTTATTCTGATGTACTTCAGAATGAAATCGAAATGTTGTCAGATAGCATCTTGCATTCTATAGATCCAGATGTAAATAACTCCATTATAGTGCCTGAAGACTCATTAATAGTCTCAAATGATAATATTTTATCAGAAAAAAGAACTGATGATTTTATGAAATCAGATTTCAAGGAATTAAAAGTGTCACAAACTGGCAAAATTGTTTGTGCAACTAAAGAAACTCCAGAATTCTTCAATAATTTAACAATATCTAGTTCTTCCAAAGTAGTTCATTTATCTAGTTCAAGTGAAACAGATCCAGAGCATTTTGAAATACCAAAATTTCCCCCAGATGTTGAACATTATATTAGTGATAAGGACAACTTGCAAACCTCTACTACTCCATTTGAAGGCCAGAAGTCTGATGTTGTTGAAACTGGCTTGAGCTATAATATTACAGAAAAACAAAAAATGTTGCTAAGTGAGATCTCCCCTTCAGATTCTGCAACTATTTTGGATAAAAAAGAATTCAGATTGGGTGATGAGTCAGATAAAGTTCCAGGTGAAATTACAGCAGTAAGTATTATTGTTTTGTTTGATTTTTTTTACTTTCTGAGCACCATAGGATTTTCTAGCACTATTTCCTGATTTATGTTTTATGTAATTTTATATGCTGTTTTTTTCCCAAATGATATCTTATTTTTATTTCTGAATTTAAAATGTTCTATTTATTCAAGGTAAATAAAAAAGAAATCTAGTCTTAATCTGAAGGTTATCTGATTGATCCAACTAAGACATAACTATAATCAAACTTAGAAAAACAAAATGACGATGCAATACAATCATATGATTAATGATTATTAAAAATTTTATAGAACTTCTGCAAAATTTTTATGGATCTCATGCAAAGTCATTTCCTTTTTTTCTAATTGTACAGAGGCTTTCTCTACTATATGATAGGTTGCAACCGGGCTTTTTTGGACAATTTACCCTCTCGTGTGTTTATCTCTTTGTTAAGGTTATATTGCCAAGATTTCACTTCTGAAAAAGTATAATTATATGTATAAGTTGCGTGTTCTGCTGAGTCTTTTAGGTAAAATATTCATTTACCCAAAGAAATTTGATGATTATTTTCTTGCATATCAATATTTAAAATTAGTTCATTTAAAGAAACCTTCTCGCTAAAAATATGAAGTAATGTATTACACCTACTAATTGGAAAAATTAATAAGTTTGTTTACTACTTTTAAACCTAAAGCAATTAATAAGCATTGACAGTCTAAAATCTTTTAGAGCTTGATGTGCAAATTTCATTTATTAATCATGGTAGTTACTAAAAATTTTTATTCAAATTTTAAATTGATACAGAATAAATGTAATATTAAAACTTCACACCACAAATTTAAGAAGTTTGTACTCAGATGAATATATTTTATTTGAAATAATTTTCCTATAATTATATTGGTTTTTAAATTGTAAACCACTACTGGCTATGGATTTAAACTAGCCTTGCTAACTGTAAGTAGTATGTGATAAGAAGATGTGAATTTTTACTCTTAAACTATCTCAGATTTTGTAAATAGTACTAAGTTAAATTGAAATGCTGTTGTGAAAAAATCTAATATTTACACCTATCGTATTATTATTATTTGACGTAATTTTATTTTGAAATAGATATTATTAACATAACTTAATGTTTTAATAACATGAAAGAAAACAGAGAACAGTTCCTTGCAAAATATGTTTTGCTTTCAATTCTTTATGTAAAAAAAGTGAACTTATTTTTGTGATAAATTTGAAAATGCTGTAGCTTATTTCATAATGTGATTTATTATTTTTTTTTAATCTTCACTATTTGAACTTTTTATCAACAAATATTCTTAGAAATTGAATTTTTTTTATTCAGATATGTTTCATTTTGATTAAGCAGTTTATATCATTTCCCCATGTCCAAAATTCAAAATGCTTTCATTTTAATTTGAGATATTTTAATTCAACTGAATATTTAATTATTTTCTATGGTAAGTGTGTGTTTTTATAAAAAGAAATAGTTGTATGTTTCAGGAGAATTGAAAAAAAGTTTTTTTATACCTTTTTCATGAGTATATTATTTGTTCTGTATTAAATTGGAAAAAAATTTATTTGCGTTATTATGCTTAATGAATTTCAAAAATAATCCATAAACTTTTTTTATTTTTATTTTGTATAAAGTACTTGTCAAATACAAACCTTTTTTGTATATATATTTGCTGATTTCAAACAGTTTATTTGTGAGTACTTTAAAAAAAATATACTATTGAGATTTGAGATCAACAAAAGAAAAATATATCAACTTGTATCTAAAAAGTTGTTTTTCCTTATTCGAAAGGGTCTGCTGTTCCTGTATTATACCTTCAAAATTCCCCAGTTATATTCAATGCATATCTGAATATTATCTTTACTAGCAAAACTGACTTACACCTTAACAAATATTTTTCTCAGTATTTACTGCTTCTAATGTTTATTCAATATGCATATTTGGCATTAAACAAACCATTAACCACTAATTCTAATTTGAGTGTGAATTAACTATTAAACATCAGCACTGTATACTATAATCTATACTTAAATTTAGTAAGTCAATCTTGATGCATTCATTTATATTTACCTTGTAATAAACTTGTTAGCTAGAAAATAAAATTTTTTTCCAAATAAAATTTTCTGCAAGGCGGCAGTTCAAGGAAATTACCAAGTGTGTGAAGAAAATGCTGTGAAACTAGAATCATGGATGAAAGATATAGAATTAAAATTGGCTGAACTTGGTGTGATCCAAGAAACTATTCCTGGTTTGCAACATCAAATTGCTACTGTTAAAGTAAGTAATATTCAATTCATGATTTGCTTATACTTTACTGTATTCTCAATAACAATTATACTGCAAACGGACTTTCTTCTAATATTGCTGTTTGAGTATAAACAATATATTGAACAATATGAGGAGAGTGCAAATAATGCCACACATTAACATTTTACTATAATTTTGGTATTTTAATGAAGATTCTTTGTCAGTATCTTAATGGGGAATAAAAAATAGTGTGGAAAAGGATAAAAGATTCTGTTTTTCATTCTATGTTTTGACACTGAAGAAGGTTCTTAATCATAGAGTCAAACGTAGTTTATCTGTTTATATGGTATTTTTTGTGCTCTTTTTATGTTGTTTAGTTTTATTAATGTATAGCACAAATTTAACCGTTTCTTTACTTGGAAATTAGTTTATTTTTCTTCAACAAGGTTTTAAAAAGTTTAAACATTTTTTAATTATATTGAAAGTAAAGTTATTGATTGAAATTAATACTCATAAGATTTAGGAAGGATTTAATATATTATCTATATATGCTATTAGTATGTTAACTAAAACTTTAAATTAAATTTCCAAAAATGATTTTAATTAATTTGATTTAAAAAGAAGTGTTGTAATAAAATTGTATCTTGTTTAGATGTATGTAAGTTGAAAAACTAAAGAAAGATAATTGGTTATTGTCCATAAAATTAACAATTGTTTTACAAAATATAATTTGCATGCATATCTAAGCTCACAAATTTATTTATTAATGTAATTATATAATTGAGCAAAACCTTAAAGTTGACTATAAAAACACAAAAAAAAAACATTCTTTCAAATTAATATATGAAAATTTTAATATTTTCTTAAATAGAAATGTTTATGAATTTATAAAAAAATGATGAAAGGGTTTTTCTAACTGAATTCAATCAGAAAATATCTTGATAATGTAAAAGAAAATTAATAAAGATGTGAGATGGAAAGTTTAGACCAGTTATTGTGGTTCTATCTAATTCTTTTTATGTAAATGAGAGTGATCATGTAAAGCTAATATAAGGTGTCACAAAATATACCTACCAAGATAAAATGTAGTTTTTTCCGGCAATTTTAAAATTTAGTGCAAATTATTTTGTGGGATGTATGACTATAAACAGTTTTGGTGCACAACATTATAGGTGGTCAATAACTGATAAATAGCTCAGCTGGTAAAGAATATCTGTAGAATTTGCTACCAGTTAATGTTTATATTCAGTTAATCAGTTATATTTATGCCAGTTAATATATATTAATTATAACTAAATATTTATTTCTGCAGAAATTTATTAAAGTTTAGAAATGTATGTGAGGCTTGCACTGGTCTTGATATTGAGGCTCTCAATAGTCTTACAATATTACAATAGTCTTATAATATATATGAGGCTTACAATATTATCTTACACACAACAGTTAAAAAAATAAAAAGCTAAAAATAGTTTGAGGCTTTCTTGTTGATATGTTTTGCTACAAAGTCATTTCAGACTATTAATATTTTTAGTATTTTCCTGGGTTTAAATTCTTTCTTTTTAAATATAGGTTCTAAAAGAGCAATTAGAAAGTCAACAAATGTTGGTAAATACCTGTCTTGACCAAATGAGACAGCTAGCTCAAAGAGGATTAGAAATTCTGACAAAAGAAGAAATTAATAATCTTCAAAAAAATTTAATATCCTTGAAAAGACATTATGATTCTTTGTTAAATGACAGTGACAGACTTTTGAGGCGTTTAGTAGCAGCATATGATGAACTTCTAAAATTTAAGGTAATTTATAGTTTTTATAAACTTTATACATATTCTTTTAACAAGTTGTATTTAGAAAGGTTATCTACAATTAAATATATGTTTGTTTGATTTTAGATTTTTTTAAATATCTTTTTTTTTTGTATATTATAATGGATAGTGTTTTCAATATAAATGTAAACAACAACAATCTAGATCTCTTGACCTTCTCTATTTCCGGTCAGAAAGTATACAGCTGCTTACTACAGCTTATTCTGCGAGGTGATATTTTTAAACAAATAATTTTGTTTTTAATAAAAGGAAAAAAATTGTATAATTTCTGAACTCAAATCTGATGTATTTCATAAGATATTAATGATATTAAGTAATTCTGGAGAGTTTGAGGTGAAAATTAATTTGTTTAGTTGTTTATTGATGTCTTGTTAAAAACGGTGACACTAGACTTTGAAAGAACTTGATTTTTTTGGCAGTTCTGATTTAACCTCTTTTAACTTGTTTATTACTGTTTCTAACTGGTGCAAACCGTGCACCATCATAGGTTAGTGTTAACATTCTTCGAGTAGCGAGAATAAGTTCATTTTACAAATTATCGTATAGGTTTAAATTTCGAACTTTATATAGTGTTAGCAAGGTAAGAAGTGTTTTATAATGATTCTTTTTTCAAATGACAATTTTTGCGTTTTGAAATGACCGATCTTCAAATGATGATTCATTAACAGGTAACATCATTCTCAAAACACAATTATCACATTGTAAGCCAAATGGCTTCAAAACATGCCAAAAACAATAACCCGGAAGTATAGGCAGTCAAGAGCTTGCAGCGCTCCCTAGTGTAGAAAACACCACCCTTAAAAAATTTTGCATCATCATTCAAATTGGTTTGCATCAGTTGGAACGAAAATAATTTTAAAAACCAAAAAAAAACGGGGGAATTTAGTTTTTTCTCTCCATATAGTTTTGTTTGATTAGGTCACGTCTATTTCACATTCCACATTGATGCTTGCTGTTATTTCAAACAATGTTATTTGTCTATTAGCACTGACAATTCTACGCACACAGCGATGATCTCAGGTATTAAGTGCTAACAGTGGGCCACTACGTTATCCATGGTGGGAGGATAACGATGGTGGGAGGTAACATGGTGCCTGAAATTAGGTATTCTTGGCATGGTCTTGGCATTGCAAATCTAGAAATGTTGAATTCCCTCACAATTTCCGAAATGGAATGTCCCATGCTTCGTGCTCCTACTGCCATTCCATGTTCAAAGTCAGTTAATTCTTGTCTTGTGGTCATGATTACATCAGAAGCATCCTCACATGAATAACTTGAATACAAATAAAAGTCCTGCCTGTGCACTACTCATGTATACATTTTGTATGTCATACTACGGCCATCTGTATATTTTCATATTGCTATCCCATTACTTTTGTCACCTCAGTACATATATATATATATATATTGGCTAAGCAATATTGATGTCTGTGTAATAAATTTTTAAATTTTTTTTCAGACTGAAATGAAATCACTAGTAGAATGGCTTAATCAATCAAGGCGTCAATTTAATGTTATTGAATCGTCCATGGGTGCTCTTAGTCAACTTGAAAAAAAATCTGAACTTGTTAGGGTAAGAATAGTCTTTATTTAAATATACTTTTAGTAAACTTTGGATATAAATCTATATATACAGAAAAAAACGCTATTTGCTTGGATAAATACTAAACTTGTTACAATTCCATGATTTTCTTTACTGCTAATTTAAAACATTTGGATGTAATTGTGTTATTTATTTTATTGGGATATAAGTGTGCAATATTTAAAGATTAACCTATTTTATTTTTAGAATGATATATTAAAATCTATCTCCATTATTTTACTCCATTATTAAGTCCTTAGATGATGTTATTGTTCAAAAAGCAGACCTCTTATTCAACTCAATTTCTTTATGAGTATTAAAGTATAAATTTTAGAAAGATTCATTAATTTCTACTTTCATTATTTTATTTCTAGTCCTTCTCCAGTGATGTTATTGCTCACCAGGCAGACCTCAGATTCATTACTATGGCAGCTCAAAAATTTGCTAATGAATCCCAAGTAAGCACATTTTTAAAGTTTAAGTTAAACGTTTTTCAACGTAAATGATTTCTTATTTTTACATCTTTCTTTGTTTACAGGATTATTTAAAAGCTTTAAATACTCTTCGTTCTAACTTGCCTCAAAAATTGCCTTCTATCCCTGCTGGAGAGAGTGAAGTAAAATCAGAAGTACAAGAGATAACATCAGTTTTTCATACGTTCTTAAATGAAGTGAATAAGCTTACTGATAATTATACTTTAGTTTTAAATAAGTATCGTTTATACAGTGAAACTGTTGAGAAAGCTAAATCATGGATTACTGAAGTAAGGAAATCAGCTAAATCTGCAATTTCTGAGCCTCTTGCTGATGAGCCTTCTGCTTTACAAAATCAATTGGATAAAATTAAGGTTATTAACATGGAAGTTGTGGGACAAAGTAGATTAATTGAAAATGTATATCAATCCGTTAAAAATCTTACTGATACTTTGGAAAATTGTAATATTGCACCCACAGAAACAAAATCTATAGAATCTTCCATTAGTTCACTTCAAGAAAACTATTCAGAACTTTGTGATCAGATAGCTAATCGTATTAAAGAACTACAAACTGCTCTTATACATTCTCAAGACTTTCAAGCTGGATTAGAAAGAATTTCCAAGTGGTTGATGGAAGTTGAGTCTTCGGTAAAAGCACATAACAAGCCTATTAGTTTATTAGTTGAAAAATTGGAGCAACAGGTAAAATATATTTATATATTGTTTTAAATTATTAGTTTATATTGTTATTAAAATTTTAAAGTATTATTTTTATAAAGAAATAATAAAATAATATTTTTTTTAGGTTCAAGAATGCAAAATTTTAAAATCTGACATCAGTAATCAGAAACAAAGTATTGACATGCTTATGGCAAGGGCAAATGAATCCATTGATGCTAATCCTAATGTTGCAAAGAAAGTTACAAATAAGCTGAATGATGTATCACAACGATTTCAAAAATTATTTGAGACTGTTTCAAAACGATTTACTTTGTTAGAAGAGGTATACTTTATTTTCTAACTTAAATAATAAATGACTTCATATCCAATCAGCATTATTAGAAATATAGTCAAATTAAGCAGCTGTGTCATAAACAGTTCACAGTTTCTTAATAAATAAATTGTTTTGGAGTGGTTTAAGACCTCAAATTCCAATCCTTTGAATTATAAAAGCCCACACTTAAAAAGTTGTATATTTTCCGTTATGCATACTTTTATTTAAAAAAATATTTTCTATTTAATTTTAAATCGAAAATCCTTATTCAGCTGCATTTTTGTATTATGAAAAAAAGATGGTTGAATAAGGTAAAGCAGTGAAAATTATAGTTAATTTATAATTTTTGTACCTTTTGAAAGAAGTTCTAAATTATTTTTACATAAAAGCTCTTCTGATACATGAAACTACCACTGTTCATGAACAAATATTTTAAAATGATAAATGTCAAACTAAAAATATTTTTACATTTAGACATTAACCCCTGGTATCCTACCATAAGCTCCCTGGAATGAAACCTGGAAATGACGTCACGTCAAGGGAGGTACCTTTTTATACTCCACAAACTTCCTGGGAACTGTTTCTTGGCAAGAAACTCCACTGGTTTCTCACTATTGTGCAGTATCCTCATTATCATATGGAATGATGATTTTTGATGGCTAAATACAATATAGCGCTGTTTTTTTGTTAGCTTTTCTATTCCATAGCATAAAGTGACAAAATTCCTAAAAAAAGGCATGTCCAAATAATTTTTAAGGCAATATTGTAGGAGAAATATTTTTTTATTATGTTGGAACAAAACAATAATTTTATAGTTAATAGAGAATTTACGGACTTAAAAACGTAAATTATTCTTTCATTTTGTGATAACTGATAAAACTTCTAAGAAAAGAGAAATTCTCCCTGGCCATTACTTCTTTTTGAAGGCACAAAAATTTATTTTTAATTTTCTATTAATATATAGACTATTAAATCAACAGAATTTTAACTTTATTCTGAGTGGTGTTTTTTTTTATATAGTCCACAGATGGTGGCACAATAAATCAATAATGTATTTTATATTTTAAAAAATCTATTAAAAAAATGCAAAAAAAAATTAAAACATGACAAGTGTTCTAGGAATATAAACATTTCAAAAAGCAATAATGAAGTACAGATTTATTTCTGTTTTCCATTTAAAAATTATTTTTTACTTGTCATTTATTCATTGAAATACACAATATAACATTTGCAGGGATGTGATTCTTCCGAAGATTTCTGCTTTTTTTCAGATTTTTCCAGCTAATTTCCGCGGGGAAAAAAATTTCGCGCAGATTAAAATATTTTCATTTTCCATAATTATAAGAATTTAATTTTCCGCGGAGCGAAAGTATTGAAGTCCTCATTCCTCCCTCTGAAGTTTCTCAAAAAATCATTTCCTTGGGATAAAACTGGTTGACCTTTATACAGGGATGAAATTTTTTAGCGGATTTTCGCTTATATCTCGAATTTCAGCCTTTTTATCAAAAACTCCGATTCTCTATAAGTTTCGTTTTTTTTTTTTTTATAAATATCCCTCTTTTTTTTTAAAAAAAAAATTCAGTCGTTGAAATGAAATAATTATATTTATTTGCGATTTTCAAAGAAAAGCAGAAAATTCAAACTACGTCATATCTGCTAACCCTTCCTCATTTTTACTTACTTTATCTATTTTTTCTGCTTTTACGCACGGAAAATAAGATTTTCCGTATTTTTGTCCGTCCACCGGATAACTCGTATTTTCATAATTCAGACGTCACTGCTTCCTGTTTTCTGGTGTGAAAGCAAACGAAAAAAAAAAAAAGAATAGAGGTGGATTTGCGGGGAAAATATTTTTTTGCTCATTCAATTAATCTTGTAAATTTTTATTTATTATGTCTAAACAAAAATAATACAAACAAGCCTTTTAGAAATCCCAAGTCCAGACTCTGCAAATATCTCGATTCTCATTCACGCGATTTTAATATCAATCATCGATTTTCGTATTTACCTGATTTAAAAAATGCGCATTATGATTCTTATTTACGCTATTTAAATATCGTGCATTACGATTCTTATTTACGAGATTTAAAAATCTAATATCGCGTTTTGTATTTGTGCATTTTTAAAATCGCCATTTTATTATCAAACATCGAATTTTGTATTTACCTGATTTAAAAGTTGACCATTGTGATTTTTATTCAGGCGATTAAATATCGCACATTGCGATTCTTATTTACGAGATGTAAGAATCCAATATCGCGATTTTTTTTTACGCGCTTTTAAAACCCTATGTAGCTATTTGTGTTCACGCGAGCTTAAAATTCAATGTCGTGATTCGTTTTTGTGGTTGTAATATCAAACATCGATTTCGTATTTATACGTGCTTTAAAAATTAGACATTGGGATTCGGATTTGCGCGATTTAAAAGTTATGCATAGTGATTCGTATTTACGTGATCGAAAAATTACGCATCATAATTTTTATTTTTGCATTTTTTAAATTGGATATAGAATTTCATATTCACGTGATTTAAAAGCCTCATATCGGGATTCATATTCTCTCAGTTTAAAATCATGCATGTGATTCATATAATTTTAAAAATTAATCATCGGGATTTATAATCACATGGTTTACAAGTTTAAAAATTAAAAATCACACACAAATATATATAACTATATATATTCTTGGATTTCCACTTTTTTACTTTCTGACTACTCTCATCCCTGCATTTGTGAAAGTAGACCCCTTGAATTATTTACAAGTTTTTTATAGGTAAAATGATTTTACAAAACAGGAGAAATTATTTGAAACAAATATTATATGAACATATTTACTAACTATCAGTAAAAAATATCTAGATTCATAATTGTAAATATTTTGCTGTTGATGAGTAAAAATGTATTTTCAAAATGTTCAAAGCATTTAGTCACTTCAATGAGGTAACAAATAAAATAAATTAATAAGTAAAGTAATAATTTAAGTAATAATGTAACAAATAAAAGGGAAAACTAATGAACTTTTCTAAAATTTAGTAAATCAATCTTTAATAGACAAATACGTAAATGTTTTTTTGGTGCAACAAAATTTAATATTGTTAATTAGTTATAATTTAAAAGCAAGTATAGTTAAATATTCTAGCTGTATCACTATATTTTTTACATGTAGTTTTCAGGTATAAAATTTTGTATTTTCCCTAAGAATTAAAATTTATGCGTAGTTTTAAAAGTGGAAATTCGTAAAAAATAATTTTAAAAATAACAATGAAACGTAGTAAATATATTTTAGAAAAAAAATGGAAATAATCTTAAAAAGAAGAAAAAACGATGAAGTAATACACTAATAATTATTTCCAAAATGATGGTAAGGTAAACATCTTTCGAAAAAGAGCGAAAAATCCTAAAATCTTATGAGGAAAAAAAAAATTTTTTTTTAAATGACGGGAAAACTAATCGAATTTCGTTCCGGTTTTTTGGTTTTCCGGTTTTCTGATTTCCAGATAACTGGTTCTGTACTGTATTTTAATAGTTTTTAATAAAAAAATAGTATTGTAAAGTATTCACAATTAACATTCTTTTAGTCTGATGAGTTTAAGATACATTATATAAAAATAGATAGCCAAAAATATTATCTAAATAGCTTAAGTTCAATTCTTAATCTTATAAATTTTTTCAGTCTCATTTTATTCATGACAATGTTGCCATACATAAAAAAAATAGTTCGTATATTCTGTGGTTGGTTAAATTGTTTTTACCTTTACACCTTTTTACCTACAACACACCTTCAGGCCCAGGTATTGTGGAAATTCTGATTCCAAGTGAACGTTCATGGTACTGTATAGAACATTCGTGGAACCAAGTTTTCCCATTTTTACTTCTCAACCAGGAATCTTAGTTCCATTGTCGGTAGTTCGTGGTTAGGCTCCTAAACGTTAGTCTCAGTGTTTCCTGAATTTTCAGATCAAAAAACTGATTTCTTCATGTTATTAAAAGGGAAAATAGTGCATAGCAGGAAATTTTACCCAGAAGCTCAGCGCTTTTAAGGTGTAACTGTTTTAATATGTACTAATTGTATTTTTAAATTGTTTTGTACGTAGTAATTATGTAATGAATTGTCCTTTTCAGATTTTTTTCTGAAATAAAACTTAAATTGCCCTTTATTCTTACTTTAGTTAATTTTCTCTAAAATGTAAATTTTCATTAACACATTTGATAGTTTGTGTACATATTCTTCAGGTATCTGAAAACGTTCATGCTTTTGAAGAGATGGTAATACAGTTTGAAGAATGGCTTACTTCTACTACTGAACGTGTTGAAACAACTGACAATATTCATTTGGCTGATGTTGATGGCTTTTCATCAGTAATTGAATACTCTTTAAATCAAAAAAATTCAAAGAAAGAGGAATTCGATCGAATGATGAAAATTGGAAAAAATTTAATTTCTCGGAAAGATACTTCTGATGCAGATTTTGTAAAAAATAAGATGAGTAGTTTAGAAAAACAGTGGAAGAATCTTAGTGATTTGCTAAATGAAAAGAAAAAACTTGGACAAGACAGAGCAGAACAATTAAACTCATATGATAACTTACATGCCAAAGTGTTAGACTGGTTAATGAAAAAGGAAAAAGATTATGAAAAACTTGAACCACTAGTTTTGGAGGAAACAGCATTAAAGAAACAAGCTACTGAAGTCTCGGTAATGTACTCACAGATTTTTAACATCTCTACTTTTAATTTAATTTTTGTATCAGTTTATCCGTTTTAAGGAAAATAACTTGCCGTTTAAGATCAAGAATCATGTCTATAATTTTAAGCCAAATTGATTTACTGTTTCATGTTTTATTTTTTGTGTGCTCTACATAATGCAAAAGATTCGATTGCTGTATGTTGATATACATAACAGTTTTTGAAGAAATTGTTTTGATCAATCTCATGAAGTTAAACTTGGAATCTAAATTTCTTTTTTTTAAATCAATTAAATATGTCTTCTGTGTTTATCATTACATAATAAAACACTTCTTTCTTAACTCCTACATGATATATCAATCGTGTCTAGTTTGGCCGACAATAACTTAATAAGTTCTTACTTGTTTAGTTCTACAATATTTTCGTACTTTTTTTCATTCCATGTCTCAGCTCGTATGATGCACTGAACATTCCAAAATTATTTCCATTTTTTAAGATCATAGATTTTTACAAATAAAATCAAACAAAGCTGAAACTTATCAAGTAACTAAATAAAATATGTCTTTACGAATAAATGTTACAATTATGGAAGTTTTGATAAATTAGCAATATTAATAATTTTTTTAATAAAATTATTGAAAATTTTATAATTTTTTCTTATAAATTTGGAACTTTAGTTAAACATCAGAGATTTTGTGTAAGCAATTTTTAGACATAGTCAAATAACCTTTTTAAATGAATATTTTGTATGATAAACTTTTTCTCAAATAAGAGTTTGAAAACAAAAATTGTGTCATTTATTTGAAAACAATTTTTTATAGAACTTGATCAAGGAACATACAGAGTATTCCACTGTTATGGAACAACTGAATAATTTAGGATCATCTTGTGATGCACCTCTTAGAGGAGACAGTATGAAATCAAAAGCGAGTAGTCCCGTGAAAAAACTTTCAAGTCCTATCAAAAAATCTCCTTCAAGTAAATATATAATTTATACTTTAAACTATATTAAAACTGCATGCAATACATACATAAGAGTAGTCCCGTGAAAAAACTTTCAAGTCCTATCAAAAAATCTCCTTCAAGTAAATATATAATTTATACTTTAAACTATATTAAAACTGCATGCAATACATACATAAAATATGTTGGTATAAAATGAACGTTGTTTGCTTCTAAAATATTAGTATTAATGCAGTTTTGTATTGTTATTTCATTTAGTTGAAAATTTGAGACTATATTTAAATTTCAACATTACTATGTGAATAAGATATTATTTACTGTTCCTGTTTTTATAAAAAGCAGTGTTTGTATCTAAAGTAAATGCTTAAAGCATAAGTATTTTTGTATAAATGATTCAAATATGTGGCTGTTAAATTGACTGAATTGTTAGTAAAATATTTTATTTTTTGTAGTTGTTTAGTAAAACATATTAAATGTAAACCTATATATGTAAACTCACTCATAAATGCAACCAAATTCTTAAAATTCAAAAACAAAGCATTTATATATATTTTTTTTTTCATGCAAAGGCATCAACTCTGAATACATACTTTTAAATTGTATTGCATTGCTTAGTTAGCTAAAAGCAATGGTATTTTTTTTTTAAATCGAATGAATTTTAGTAATTGTGATTTGGTAAGTATTTTCATTTGTTAAGCTTTCTTTTAATGTTCAATCAACATTTTTTTCTTTTTAAGAAGTTTTCTCACAAATAATTGAAAACTATTATGAAACGCTTGTAGTAATTTATGAAAACATTTTAAATTGTAGTGGCTAAAAGTAAAACGCTAATGAACTAATAACATTAACTAATAGCATCTAATTTACTACATTTTTTATTGCTTTTGTATTAACAGAGTCAAAATCTACTGATAATATCACATCATACACAGTTCGAGGTCATATTTCAGCATTAAGTCCAGTTTCAACTATATCAAGTGGTTTTAGCAGCAACAGGAGTTCCACTGATAATATTGGTGGAATTGATGGTAATTTCATTATTTTAAAACCCTTAAAATATGCCATGTGTATTAGCTTAGTTTTTAAAGCAGTCGGTCCCAAATTCTGAAGCATCTTGTTTGGTTGATTGTAACGCAAATAGGTATTTTATCCAAAGGAACTATATCTCATGCTTCAAATGCTTGGAAAGTGCTTTTGCAAAAATTTTACAAAAGTGTTCTTTTTATTTACAGTTATGATTTTAATATACCATATTATATCTAGATGTATTAGTTATGTTTTTAATGGATACATGTTCACTTTCTTATCAATGGGTACATATTAGTTTTGTTGTTAATGGATACATACTAACTTTACTAATGCAAACTATACAAATTAGTTCTGTTCTCTTTTATATTCTAAATAAATATTAATTATCTCAGTTTTCCCTATCTCAAAATAAAATTCTAGCTTCATAACAGTATAAGTGGAAGATAATTTTAAAAGGTTTAATTGACAGATGTGTTTCCATAAGAAATTGGAGTACAAAATTTGTTTTGTTGATTTGTGGGTAGTATTTGTGGTTGACTTTATTTGGGCATGAGGTTAATGAAGAAAAGTTATTTACTAATAGAGTTAGAATGATAAAAATATGCAATTAGCAGCTATAATATTTTAATCTTTAAAAGTGATCGCGAAAATAAAAGATGAAATTTCATTATAATGGTATCGCACAGAAAACACATGTGTATAAATCCAAGTAGCATTAAGAACAAGTAATTTTTTCACTATCTAAGACCATTTTAGTGTCATTGTAAGATCTTAAAAGAAGTATGATCAGTTTAAGAATTCTTTATAAATTTAAATTTTACATAAATTGTGATTTTCAAAAAAACTTTAGTTTTAAAGCTTTTTATTGAAAAATCAAATACTTGTAAAAACAAAAAAACAATGTTTATTAATGTAAATAATCTCTATCACAATAACTTTACTTTTGTAATTATTGTGAAATTATGCTTTAAGGCAATTTTGTTTGAATTGTATAAATTTACAAATGAAATAACACTAGTAAATTGTTGCTGGTTTTTTTTCAATAAATTGTATTTTATAAAGTTACTGAAAATAATATATTAATAAAAAACATGAATGTTTTAGAACTTACAAGTTTAATTTTTTCCTTAAAAATCAAAACCACTGCCCATTTAAATTAACTGTCTTCTAAGAACGTACTATTTTTTAAAAAATGGCTTATTTTATAATCAGATACTTTAAACCTTTAAGAAATATTTAAAATTATGCAATTAAATTTTACAAGCATACATAAACATACATATACACTACAAGTTTATTGAAATGCTGCAGTGTTGATTATCTTTTATTTGTTTAAATGTATGTTTACCAACTTAATAAGACAAACTACATAAATAATGTGCACAAAGATTTATTATATTGTTTGAATAGCAGAGTTACTTTGTTAACTTGTGCTAACCTTACTTTTTGTTTGATAAAATAACTAATCTAAGGATGTTTTATTCTTTTGTCCTTTGAATTATCTTATTGAATTTGAAAAATAGAGTTTTGAGAAAAGTTATTCTATTTTTTTATAATGCTCTAATAGGAAGAGTTTCTGGAGAGTTTTATTCCAACTGACTTGAAAGTTAGAGAAAACATTCTTAAGATGTTGTACTATTAGATAAAAAAAATTATAAAATGAATTTTGTTGCATATTCAAAACCAAAATAAATGGGTTCATAAATAACCTAATGCTGGCTTTGCATGTTTTATTTATGTGATTTTTTTTTTTTTGAACTTGCTGTGTAGTTTACAAATTTTATTAAAGTTACTAATTCTATTAAATTAAAGTATACTAAGTTATATGTACTATTAGTTTACTAATTCTATTAAATTAAAGAATTTTTGAGGCAATGTTTTCATTTTTCTTATCTGATTTGATTGAAAATAAGTTACAAACTACTTGATATTTCATTACTTTTTATCAATTGAGTTTTTACAACAAAATCTTTTTAATACAAGTCACAAATAAATCACAAAATAATCACATCTTTTTTCTTTTCAGATTTTAGTGCCATTCAGCAACAAGTTTCAGAAGTTAATGACCGATACAACATTTTAGGATCAGAACTCTCAGAAAGAAATCAAGAAATTAGTGAAACTTTGAAAGAAGTAAAGTCTTACTTAAGTATTGTTAAGACATTATCTACCTTTGTGGAAGAAAAAACAAAAAAACTTCCTAAAGAGGGATTGCCTTCTAAAAAAGGAGCAATTGAGAGTCAATTAAAATTTATCAAGGTAAAGTTAAAGTACTCTGTTTTTGTGTCTAAAAAATTGTTCATTTTTTATATGAAATTAGTTTATTTTAATTTCACAATGTCTATATAGGGTCTTAAACAAGAAATTCAGGATAAGCAATCTGAAATGGATACTCTTAAATCTAATGTTAGTAACTTGGTTACAAGAAAGAAAATAGTTAAGGGAGGAACAGAACTTGAAGAAGAGGTTCTCACATTAGGTAAATACTTACTATATTACTTTATTTGTTGCCAAACTTATTTCCATAGCAAGTTTTCTCTTTTCTTAACTCTTTGGAAATAGATTTATTGATAAAACTTACGGATAAATTCCCGAAATTGACTTGTTTAATGAGAATTACTGTTTAACGAAATAATCTTGTTGTTTGACTTGTTTAACGAAATAATCTTGTTTAATGAATATGAATTCAATGATTTTACCTTGTTTCTTGTAACTGCATTCCCTCTACAACTTTCGAAATAAATTCTTTAAAAAAATTAAGAAGTATTTAGTGTATAATTTATTATTCATTTTCCTAGTTACGTTAAAGGGGTAAGTGATAAATGCAAACTAAAAACATTTTTTAAATTAAACTTTTCGTTTTATATTTGGATAAGTATTATCCCATAAAAATAATAAATAGGGTAAGGCTAGTTTGTATTTATTATGTACTTCTTATTAAAGAGAGAAATTGGCTGTCACTTTCAAAGAATATTGAAAAAAGATTGTTTTTCCTCCAAAACCTGATTGATTATCAAGATTCTCTTCTAAGCATACAGAACTGGTTAAATCAAAAAGAAAAGATGCTTCAAGTTCTTGGACCAATTGCATCTGAACCACGTATGGTAACATCTCAAGTTCAACAAGTTCAGGTATACTAAATGCCATTATTATTTATTGGATCATTTTAAATTTCAGCTAACAATTTTTTTCTTTCTAAAAGCTATATGAAAAAATCTTTTATTTAATTGTGATTCAATCATTTAGAAACTCGTACAGTATTAATTTTTTAATAAAGCTATTATTAAAGACTTGAGATAGAATTAAGCAAAAACACCAATTCTAATGTAAAGTATGTAGACTGTATATAGACAAATTTAAATTTTAAAAAAAATCACAGACTAAGACTTCTTAAATATTTAATAGAATTTTCTCAAAAAATATACTTCACCCCCCCCCCCTCCAAAAGAAAAAAAACTTTTTGTTCCAATTTGGATTAAAATTTAACTACACATATGTATATAACTGATGTAGTTTATAATGAGCTTTGTTTAACTGATTTAGAAACCATGTCTTTAAATTCATTTTTTGTACATAAGCAGTATCCAATGCAAAAACACTAAAACCTCCAAACAACTGACTCTTTGGAGACTTTGCCTATGTGACCAGTGTTAAATTGTTGCTGCTATTCAGAGTCATAAATGTTCCAAAAAATAAATACAAAAATAGCAACATGTAAAAAATGGCAAAATGCATAGTTATAACTCAAAGAAAAAATCATAGTTTATAACTCAAATGAATAGTTAACTTACTTACTATTTTTTATAATTTACTATTATGATCACTTTTTTAAGATGTCATTGATTTGTATTTTCCATAACCATATGGAAGCTAATTTTCTCAAGCTTATTCCTTTTTTACTGTCCTCTAAAAATTTTATTTTATCCTTCAATGTAATGAATTTTTGCTTGTGATAATTACTCAAATTTCAATTATTCATTTTCTAAAGTTTTTATTGAGACATCAATCTTCCAGTGTCTGGAACATGAAGATAAAAAAAATGAAATTGCTCAACAAATACTACTTGCCTACTATTTTATATCATTATTATGATTTACTCACATTTGATTATTCATTTTATTATTGCACATTTTTTTATCATTACACATTATTTCTTTAGCGCAAGTGCTTACAATTTCTACAAACTGCTTAAATTGAAACCGACCGATGAGGTATTGATAATTATCTCTCATAGTGCATGTTCAAATAAAATTCTACAGACCACCCATGAAAGTAGCTCCTTATCTCTATATCTGTAGTAGGCGGAATTGAACTGTCCAAAACTATGATTGACTTCTGTATGAATACTTAAAAAATTCAATAGAAGAATGCTGTCATTTTTGCAAACCATCCTTGAAAGATGCAGCTTCATCTGTATTTGGAAAAATTGAACTGACCAATGTATGATTGACTATTGTATGACTGCTTAAAAAATTTTATTAATCACTTGAATATGATAAACCACAGGGAAATATATTTAATAATAATGAGCTAAAATTATTGCCGATAGGAGGTGAAAAATTGGAGAAAGGTAACTAAGACACCCCACGTGACAAAATTTTTGCTAGAAACGAGTGACCTTTGTTCAGAAATCGTTGTTCAGAAATTCCTTGTAATTTTAAATCCCATGGAAGACTTGTAGTATCATAAACATGGTTGCTCCTTGGAGGTAGCCGTTGGTTAGAGGCAGTGGTTTTACTGTACTACCAATAGTGTTTTGCATTTTGTCTAAATCCTGATTTGCTGAGGATTATTTGCTTAAATTAAAGTGCTTTTAAATTTTTTTATTGGCCTTAATTTTGGTATTTGTTTTATTGTTTTTACATAAATCTTTATTTAATTGTATTAATTATCTGTTATTAACTAAACAAGTTATCTTTAGGTCATGAGAGAAGAATTCACTTCCCAAGAAGCTTCTATTAATCGTTTGAAGACGTTATCAATCACAATTATTGAATATTTACAAAGTATAGGATCTAATACTGAGAAAGTTGAAGAAGAAATTAACTTGATTCAGAGCTTATACTGTGATATGTCAAATAACTTAATTGAGCGAGAGAAAAACTTGGATGCTGCCATGGGTGTCTCTAAAGGCTTTTATAAAAATCTTGCTGAGTTGCAAAGCAAATTGCAGCAACTTAGTGACAAATTTGAAAAGTTTGAAGAAGAAAATTACAGTTCTGATGTGCTGTTGAAGAAAATAACGGTGAGTCTTTACCGGAAATTTTTGCTCATTAATTCCTAAAATATTCTATAATTTTTTAACAAAACAGTAAACAGTTCCCGACAAATTCATTTTGTTATAACTATTAAAATTCATTTTGTTATTAAAATACATTTGGATATAATTAATTTACTATTAAAATAAAGCATTCTTGCTAAATACAATTACAGTGGAATCTCATGCAGAGGTGCCAACTGCCACAGACAGAGTATTTTGAAAAGCGGTAGAGAAATAAAAACGAAAATTTTCAAATTTTAGGTTAATTTTGCTGACTTTTTAAAAAGGCTCAACACAGCTTAACTGCAGCAAAAGGGCATATAATTTAAACCTTAGAATTATTTGGAAGCAGTGGTATGTAAAAACCTTATTAATCGAATTTATTAAACCAAGAAGCATACATTAAAAGACTACCCCTCGAAAATATTTATCCACTGTCCGGAGCAAGTTGGCATCTCTGCCTCATGTTATGAACACTCCTGCAAAGCAGATTTCCTCTTATTGCAGACATATTTTAATTCTCCATAAATCTTCTATGAATAAACCATTGTGTACCTTCTCTGCAAAGCTTACACTTCTGTGACAGGGCGCAAACAATCATTAATGCCCTGAAACGTTATTTTCTATCTCTTCAAACTGGACATCAATTTTTCTAAATTGACCAATAAAGTTTGATAGAAAATAGAATTAAAAATAAATTTTGAAATTTTTAATAATTTCCTATATTTACAGTTCTGTAAAGTAAAAATAAGGCTTTCAATTTTTGTTACATTTGAATTTGCAGCTGATTTTTAATTGATGCTAATTTGTGGAAAGATAATTGTTATATTGCAGTTCTAGTAAACATTAATTTTTTAAGCATCTTGTACCTATGACTAAGTAAAAGGAAAGTAACTTAAGTATCACTAAAATTATGTTTATTATTTGTAGATTATTACTGCTTAAAGTTTATTACTAGTAGTAGAAATTTTTTCAGTATTATTAATTTATGAAAATTAATGCTTCGTGAATAAATTGAGAATAAAGTTAATTTATAATAATTTTGTAATAGTTGATTTAGTAAATAAATTAATATAATTGCAATCACTTGAAGTTTGATATTGTAATAAGATATTGCAAACAACTATAATTTACAATAAAGATATGGGGAAAAAAGTTGGTAAATGTGGATTAATAATATTTAGCAGACCTATTTCTTTAATTAAAATTGGTTATTTTTTAATGAATTTTTAAAAATATATTGTTCTAATGTAAATAATGTATATTTTAATTAATTAAACATTTATTTTAACTGGAGAATAATACTAAACATGTAAGAGACTATGGGATAGAAATACTAATCCATATGTTAGTACCCACCAAAAACTACAGTAACTACAAGTTAAATCTACAATAAATTTGACTCATTTGATGATGCTAATAAATTTAGATACCTTCATGAATCATGATCACATTTCCAGTGATTTGTAATTATGGTGTTTTAGTCACCATGAATTGCTTCCCTTTTCTATATTTATAGATTTTATTTGCTCATTTTTTAATAATAAGTAATGTTATAATCCTTCTACTTAAATAGGAACTAGAGGATGAACTTGAAAAGCTTCGACCTTCATTAACAGATGCCTCCAGTTCTTCTGTTCAACTTTGTGAAATATTAAGTGACTCGTCTTCTAAAAACGAAATCAAGTACAAAATCAATGTTTTGGAAAAATCCTATGCTAATATACAAAAGAAAATTGGTAAGTATGAATTACCATTTACTTACTCATTACTTATTCTAAATATGAAACCTATATAATTTAATTATAATTATAATTTTCTTCTTCTGGACAAAACATAGCAA
The DNA here is from genome assembly GCF_982258835.1 of Parasteatoda tepidariorum. Classification (NCBI taxonomy): domain Eukaryota; kingdom Metazoa; phylum Arthropoda; class Arachnida; order Araneae; family Theridiidae; genus Parasteatoda; species Parasteatoda tepidariorum. The sequence continues at coordinate 34,642,745 of NC_141766.1, forward strand.
AAAATAAATTTTACTATGTTACAGTACCTGATTCAACTCACTTTAAAAAAAAATGACTCTCACTTATAAATATATCTTTATGAAAAATTTATAAATATTCAACTGTTTTGTGTAATTTATGAGTTATGAAAAATATTCTTATTAGTTTTGTTTAAAATAATTAATATTTGTTACATTTATGCTCAAAATGTATTGAGGAAATTTTTCTCCAAAACTTTTTTAATTTCTTTTAATTTTTTTTTTTTCATTTTATAATAATTGTAACGACATATAATTTTGAATTATTTTCAGAATTGAAAAAAGCTGAATTAGAATCTATACTAAATGAAGACAAACTGTTTTATAAAGTATGTAAGGATATCCAACAATGGTTGAGTGACATGGATTCCAAACTTTCCCGTTCTCTACCAATTTCCACAAGCATTGAAAAGCTATCCAAGAACTTGAAAGAATATGAGGTAATTTTATTTTTTAGATTCTCAGTTAGTATTGAACTTTAAATTCGTATATAATTGACATGTAGCTATACAATTAGCTAAGTAGAGTATTAATGTATATCAGAAATTTTAATATTCTTAATGCAAATTATATTTTGAATTTTTATAAACATAACATACATGAATTATGCCTTCTGTGAGTAAATTCACCACTATATAAAATAAATTTAATCAAAGCAGTATACCTTTTGTAGAACAAGTAATATTTATTAAGTGTAGTTATATCCAACCAAACGAAAAACAGAGTATGTTTTTCTAATTTTTATGTGTTTATGTGATTATGATTTCGATTCTTGTGTTTGAATATTGCTTTTGGTATTTTTGAAGCAAATAATTCTTTTTTTTTTTTTTTTTTTTTGCTTAATTTTTGTAAAATATGCATGAACATTATAAATGAATAATATAAAATCAAAATATTTTAAGGCTTACTATAAGGAGGTTATTAATAAGGAGCATGAAGTTTACTTGTGCCTTAGCAAAGGTTCTGATATGTTAACTAAGTTATCTGGAAAACAAGAACCATCTTCAGTAAAGAAGAAGCTTGACTCAATTAAAACACAGTTTGAAAAAGTGAAAAAGACTGCTACTGATAAGTAAGCTTTATTTTATGTTAATTAGATATAACATTAAATATGTTCAAGGCCGGATTAACCTATAGGCACACTAGGCACGTGCCTAGGGCCTACGAAATTCAGGGGCCTACGAAAAACTTCGGAGAAAAAAATTTGTTGACAAAAATAATTTAGCTTTAAAAACAACAAGTGTATTTTGCACAAAATTATGAAGATACAAATAAAAATATAATATTTTTCGGTAATAAATTATTTTGCCGAATCTTATGATCTAATGTATTACTTTTTTTGCGATTTTTGGATTCAACGAAATCTTGTATTATGCTGTCGAATTCCAAACTACACAAAATGTCGTATTCAATAGACATAAGTGCGAGCGATGCTAAACGATCTTGATTCATTGCTGAATGCAAATAATTTTTTATCAATTTTAATCTGGAGAAAGATCTTTTTCCTTCTGCATTTGATCCAAGAATCGACAAATATATTCTTAATGCAATGTGAGGAAAAGTATTCACAAGTTTATCTTTAATTGCCTAGGGCCTACGAAAGGTATAATCCGGCTCTGAATATGTTTATTTCTTATTTTAATGAAATGTGGATTTTTTATTGAGGTAAAAAAGAGCATATGATAAAAAAAAATTCTTAAAGACTTCCATTTATCATGAATTTCTTTTTATAATTATTTCATTCTGTAATTTCATTAATGTTAAAAAAAAAAGTGTTATTTTGTGAAAAATATGTTATTTTAAAATTACAGGCAGATACGAATAAGAAAATTATAATTCATAAAATTAAATTTTGAAACACAACTGCTTCATTATTCTGTCAAATTACTTCTTAATATGTTGAATATAATGAAACTTCGTGTAAATGAATAATGTTAGTGAAATGATTAGTTATGTGTATTCATGGGGTATAAAGCTAGAGCTGAAAACAAGGCAACCAAAATTGCAATATGCAATTACCACTTGCGAAGCAATAGAAAGATGTTTTTCTCAAAAAACAGATATTATACGAAAATATTAAATTAAAGGAAAATAGAATTTTAGTAATAGCTATTGAAATAATTTAAGAGCGTAAAGGTAATAGCTATTATGTATACAAATGTGTAAATATAACTGTTTCCTGAAAAAGAAAGAAAATATGCATAGTTTATTTTATGTTTTAAATTTAGAAATTATGTAACTATTTTTATAGAAAATGTATATTTCTCCTACAATTTTATTCATATTTTTCTTTAGAAATACTGTTCTTCGAAGTTGCTTAGAAAAGTGTAAAAATTTGAATGCTGCAACTGAAACCTTTGAGCCTTGGTTAACATCAATGCAAGAGAAAATAACTGTATTCAATGAACCTACTCTCAAGCGAGATGCCTTGAATAAAAAACTGAAAGAAATTCAAGTAAATTTTTACTTATATCTGTAAATTCAAGTAAATTTTTATTATATATTATTTATTTGTTTAATTTCAATGTGTTATATTATCTGGAATTATTAGATCCAATGGCTTTCTAGTTTCTGTGCGTGTTACAAAGCAAATCTATGATGTTCTAGATGTGTGTGTTTTTTTTAAATAGGAGTTTTTCAAAAACCATCACTAAATTGAAAAAAAATACGTAACAAAAAATATTGATTTTTAAAAATTGGTTGTTTACGGATCCCTAGCTATAATCAACAAAAACTACACTATATATACAATACATATTATAAAATTTTGTCATTGTAATTTCAGTAGTTATAAAATATATTGCAAAATGTAGTAATATAATATTTATTACAAAAATATGAAATGACTATCTATATTTATGTCGTTTCTTTTATTTCTCTTTTTACTTGCCTTTCATTTACATGTATTGTTATGAGATCAAATGTTTTAATGAATTTCTTGCTAATCACTTATTTTATTACAGTTACTTACAAAAACATACAAAAAGCTCATTTTTTAAGGAAATTTTTTTTTTTCGTTTATAATTTTGTTTTCACTAGTTAAAAAAACATATTCCTTCTAGATTTTGCGTGGTGAAATGTCTGTCCATTCTCAAGAATTTCAAAATATTCAAAGTCTTGGTGAAGCAATTTTGACAAGTTGTGATTCTGATAAAGATTTATTGAAAAAACGTTTAGATGAGATGAGCAAAAAATGGAAGAAGCTCACTGATGGTAAATTCATTTGTTTAATATTGTTTTCCAGTTTATATATTAAAATTCATTTGAGCTTTTAAGGAAAAATGCAACTATTTTAAATGCTAGAATTAATATTTTATAAAGTATAACTTATATTGTAAGGTCTCAATTGACTTTAGTTATTTTATTCTTTTTTTTTCTGTAGTTTCCTGATTACTTCAGGCCTTTTTATTTTGAGCTTAAATAATTTTTTTAAATTTATTTCTATTGTGTTAAATTTTTGAAGTGGTAAGATATAGTGCTGTCTTTTAAAGTTGTGTAAAATATTAATAATAATGTAATAATTTTTTTTTAAAAACATTTTACAAAGTAATTATGTTTTTCTTTTAAGCCCTAAATTTTCTCTTATATGGGATTGCTTGTAATGGAGCAGATGCTAGTTATTAGAATATGCAATATTTTTATATCAATATTTTTATATGTTTATTAATTATTACTAGTTTTATTTGCAATGTCAATATCACATTTTAGACCATATGCACTATTTTATTTTGAATATTAACAATTAAAAAATTAACTTGAAGTTACTAATTTTTTACCATGTTTTTCTTGTCATTCAAGAATTAAACAAGTAAAACCATTTTAGAACAAAACATCAAGAAGTTAAAATTAAAATATTTTTTTTTGTTTCACAATCCCCACATAGAATAATCAGACATTTTAGATGCGAAACATTTATAAATTCTAATTTGTATTTGAGTTAATTTCATTTTGCATTTTTTAGAACCTATAATGATTCTCTATCTCTATATATTTTCTATATACTTGTGGTTTTTAGATTCTATTCACAAGCTTGGAAGGGTGATAAAATGTATCCAGATAAAAACAAAGTAATACAGCCTATTCTCTTTTGTTATGGATTCTATGTTCTATAAACGTCCGATATAACATCCAAATATCTCAACCAAAATTAAACTTTCATTATTTTTATTCACCAGAAAATCTGTTCTAAAACTAGTATTAATACTTTTATGTTTACAAGTGTTGCCTTTTTAGATTTTTAACCCACTTGAAATCATTTGTTCATTACATTTCTTATTTATTTTAGTGTTTACCTAAGTTATTTGATAAGTTTAAACCGTTCTATAGACATAATGATGTAAAACTCTGGCCTTAAAGTTTTTTATGCCTCTTATTACTCAGTTTTCTACCTACTCTGTAAAATGATAGTTTACTTTTTTATTAGAAATATCAACGAGAAATCAGCTTCTGGATGACTTATCTCAGCTTTTATTTGAATTTGATGAAAAATTCAGAGATGTAGAACACACTGTCCAACGTATAGAGGACAGAATTTGCTCACATGATACATTAGAAATCTCTGGAGATAGAATTATGCTAGAAAGACTACAGGTAAAATAATTTTAATTAAAATTCTAATTATTATCATATTTTTAAACCTAACTTTCTAATTACAAGTATCATTAAAATTTCATTTCTTTTATGCAGTATTTATTTTTGTTTACTTTATATACATATAATGCCTGACTACAACTTCATTATATGTGTATGATTTATGGTTCCTTTTTTTTTATTTATGACACCTTTTACTGCCAAAACCAACTAGCATCATCTTGCGGAAGTTACAAATTAATATATATATGTGTGTGTGTGTGTAAAAAGAATTATTTTATTTATTTACATATATTACTTTGCAAATAATTTATTTCCCTTCTTAATTTAATATTGATCCGAACAGTTTAGCATATTTTTAGAAAATCCCTATAGTGCATGTACTAAACAAACCATGCATCACTGTTGTTTGCTTTGTCTCAATTTTTTCTTTCTTTGTTTGGATTATTCTAAACTTAAAAGTCTATGTAATGACAATATTAATAATCTTAAGTTATAAAAATAAAAAATTGAGCAATACAAAAATTTTTCCTGAAACCAGAACAAATCTTATTCATGAATAATATTAGGGCATTAAAATAATTACCCAATGATTACAGTGGATGAATTTTTGAGTTTGCCTATTTCTTCATGAGTCAACTGGTTATTAGAAATTTTCTACCGCTATCAGTCCCCTCTTACCACATTGTTAATTTTTTCACCTGCTAACAGAATCCTAAAATATAGCCTTGATAAAAAAAAAAGCATTGCATGGAAAAGTAACTTTATAATCGTATAAATTTCATAAAATTTAATAGTTTTACTCTAAATTACTGATTGATTTTCTTTTTTTTCTCATATTTAATCATTTCTGTTTATAGGCATTGCTAAATGAAACTAAAACTGTTAAGGAAGAAATAAGAAATGTCAGAAAATTTTCCAAAGTTCTCATTGATAAAGCTGGTCCAAATGCTGATGCTTCTGAAATAGTGAAAAATTTAGATTCGATTGAAAAGCGTCATCAGTCTCTTCAGAAAAAGTTGGAAGAAAAATGTTCTTCAATGAGTACATCATACAAAGTTGTTTCAGTATTTATGGTATGTCTCAAATTCGTTTTTATTTTCTGTAAAATTTTTGAAACGATGTAAATAGCATTTTAATTATAAAAAGCATTATAGAATTTTATCAAAGTATTTACAGAAAATTAACAAAACCTTTATTACAGGAAAGTATCAAATCTCTCCAGACAGAAATCAACTCACTAGAAGAAACGTTTGATGATATGCATTCTATTTCAAGAGATTATCAAGTTCTCAAAACTCAACTAAAGGAGCTAAAGGTTTGTTTTCTTGTAAACAAAAGTTTCTTTAACTTTCATGATATTATTGTTTAATATTAATCAGCAGATTTATTGTTTCAATACTCTTTCTTTTAATAAAATTTTAAACTATTAAATTTATTTATTTTTGCTGGATAAAGTTCCCAAACTAAACTCATTTAAAATATTACTGATAGAAAGAAATATATGTTTTGAAAATTAGCTGCTGAATCACATTATGTACGTTGCAAAATAAGTTTAAAAAAGAGTTTCTATTGCCATAAACTGTGTGACTGTACTTTTAAGGTGCAATGCAAAAGCCTCATCTCACTAGATGCTTTCCCAAATAAAGTTGTTTCATAAAAAGTCTAAAATCTCAAAAAGATAAAAGTGATGAGTTAAAGACGTTTCTCTGTGCATATTTGCCTAGTAAAATTTAATTTGACATTTTGGCATGCAAAAAAATAATGTTTTATAGCTTTTCCTTCATAATTTAGCACCTTTTTCTTTTTTTTGTTTTTTTGTATAGGCATTCTATTCGAATTTCATGAATTCTTTGTGTGCTTAGCTTAGAAATGTTTAATTGTTATAACGAATCGCTAAAACATTTTTGTATTTAACAAATATAATTATTTTCTCTAGACATTCAAATCCAGTATCTCAAAAACCAAGGAGAGCTATACTTCTGCCAAAAAAGTTTATGATGATATGGTTAAAAAGAACATTTGTGACACTAAAACTTATTTGGAACAGGTAATAGATTTTATTTTTTAATTTTCTATCAGAAATATTATATTTTTTTCATATCCACTTAAAAAAATTATTCAGTATTTACTAGTATTGAATAATTATGTTATAAAATTGTAACCTTCAATTTATATCAATCTTAAATGCACATTCTTTTATTTAAATATTTAAAACCTCAGTTGAAATATTTTATGAAGTTATCATTATTCACCCCTAGCTTGCTTACAAGTAACTAAATTAGAAAAAAATTATTCTGTCACTGAAAAATTAATTGTTTATTTTCAGTAGTTTAAACAATTTTATGATTAATTATTTTTATTTTTCAAACTCACTTTCACAGTTTTATACTAATTTTAAAAAACATTTAGAAAAGTTTCACAGTTTGAGGGCATTTTAACTTTAATGAAAATTGTAGATAGTTTTAATTTTTAGCCATGTCAACTGTAAAAAAAAATTACATGTTAAAAATTTAAAGTTTTTACTGAATTTCCAATATACTTTATCAGTAAATGCTAGTAGTATTGCACTTTTTTCACTTCTGATATACCCAGATTTGAATTAGGCCTCATAGTTAATTATATTACTTTTTTTCATAAAAAAAATTAAACAGTTACAGATTTTTGGCACTTATTGATGCTACTAAAACCTTAACAATAACTATCAAGAAACTAGCCGGAAGTAAGTTTTTTATTGTTTAAAAACTTTGTTTTAAATAATTGTGATACACACACTTCTAAAGTTTTCTTTTAAATATGTTTAGCTTTATTCACTTTGTTTTCTGTAGCTTTTAGTTTCTTATTTATAATTCAGTGGAATATATTTAATAAAGCATTAGATAAAACATGTGTACCTGAGTTTTGATTACTATACTTTGGGAAGTTTTACACAAATGTTGTTTTTTTCAGATGAACAACTTTAACAAAAAGATTGGAAGAATTGAGGAGCGTGTTAAAGAAAGAGAAATTTCTATTGAGACATCAATTACTCGTCTTGAAAGCTTTCAGTCGGTTTATAAAGAAACATTGGATAAGATTAGTTCTTTAATAAATGAAGAGAAGAAAATAGAAATTACACTGGGAGATGTTGATTCTATTCGATCACAACAGAAAACATTTAAAGTGAGTGGTCAATATCATATCATAACTGTTTCATTGTCTATTGCAATTAATAATTCAAATCAAAACTATTTACATTTAAAATTTCATCAATATTTCAGACAATTTTATTAAAATGAATTATTAAACAGATACAGTAAGAAAATGTCTTCTGCACGACATAACTAAAAGTTCACATTAATAAAACTTAGTATTTTAAGATAGTTTTAAAAGAAAAGGTTTATTTTGATACATTAGAATATAGTTCTATCATCCTGTTTTTGTTGTTTTTTGTTTCCTTGCTGTTCTTTTTCTGTATGAAGATAAATTTTTAAGTGATGGCTATAATATTGACTTTTGATATATATATTTTGGAATGAATTCTGCTTGTTAATTATTGATATTTAGAATTTGTATCTATCTTGAGAGATATAAATTTTTCAAAAAACCATACTTTACTTTAAAAAGTTACATGTACTTATAAACAGAGTTAAGCTTTGTAAATTTAAACTCAATATTTATGTAATTTCATCCTATGTTAATAAAATATTATCAAAATTTAAAATATATCATTATAATTTACTAGTAATTTTTGCATAATATCAAAAAGTGAGTTAATTATTCAACACTATTGTTTCTTTACTGTATTATATTTTTGTAACTATAGTTTTATAATTCAGCATTATAAGTTTAGTTTTTCTTTGAAAAATAAACCAAAACATAGTCGAATATACAATAGAAACACAAACAGAAATCTCCTGACATAGTCATGATTAAAGGTAAAAAATGTTGTTAATTATCTGAATAATAAATTAGACAACTTGTGTCCTTTGTTTTAGAAATTTAAACAAATCTTTATTTAATTAAGACTTTATTGCTAGTAATTTTGAAATGATAGAAACTATTTTCAAGATCATGTTAAAAAAAAGTGTAATTTTGGATTCATAAAATTCTAGACACAATAGAATTAATTTACTTTGCCATAGAATATTCAAATTTTCAGTGAATTTCATTGCATCGAATATTTTAGTCATTGTAAAAAAATAATATAGTATTTGATTTTGTAGCAAATACTATGTAGCAAATGCAATTCTTGCCCACCTTAGCAAAGGTCATTTTACTTATTTTTGTTCTATGTTTTCAATGTAGTTTTGTTTATTATGATTTATTTTAATTTGTTAGTAATGATTTGAATTATTTTTTCTAGAAAATGTGTGAGACATCAGTTAAACCTCTTAGCAAAACAGTTATGGAAGTAAATAAGTTAGGACAAGGTCTAATTCAGTCTGCATCAAATGATGTTGACACTAGTAGTATTGAGCAGAACTTGGATGTCATTAATAATTCATGGAATGATCTTCAAGAATCGGTATGAAATTATTTTCTATTTAGTATGTTGAAAACATAGTAAATCTGGAATTGTTCCTGTTGAATGTTAATTTTTTATATTCAGGGAAGGGGAGTAATAGGAACTATATTTAACATTTTATTGTTACAAGTTAGTGTAATTGTGGGTGTTTTAGATATGATTAAGTAAAAAATTTTATTCAAAATTGTAACAAGTTTTGACAATTTTTTTACATAGCTGGAATAAGTATATTTTTTTGTAACTCAGTCATTTAAAAAAATTCAAAATTAATAACCTCAAGATTAATTGTTTGAAATTATTTTCATTATATTATTCTGAAAGCACTGTAAATTTATTCAAGTTTGAGTGTGTTATATTAATTTAACTGCTTTAAGTTTTTTGTTTATATTGAGAGGTGGAAAAAGCGAGCTGGATTAAGCATGATTGTTTAATATATATTTATTGAGCTACAAAAATTATTTAAAATTATAACATTGCATCACCTTTTACTACCAAGTATGGTACACATATAATATTTACAAAAGAATGCAAATCTAAAGTTTAATATAGACAGCTTTAAACAAATGAAGAGGTTTTATTAAATGTCTGACATTTTTCGTGATTTATTTGAAACATTTGAATAAATGAATATGAATAGTTTGAGTGTGTTATATTAATTTAACTGCTTTAAGTTTTTTGTTTATATTGAGAGGTGGAAAAAGCGAGCTGGATTAAGCATGATTGTTTAATATATATTTATTGAGCTACAAAAATTATTTAAAATTATAACATTGCATCACCTTTTACTACCAAGTATGGTACACATATAATATTTACAAAAGAATGCAAATCTAAAGTTTAATATAGACAGCTTTAAACAAATGAAGAGGTTTTATTAAATGTCTGACATTTTTCGTGATTTATTTGAAACATTTGAATAAATGAATATGAATAGTTTGAGTGTGTTATATTAATTTAACTGCTTTAAGTTTTTTGTTTATATTGAGAGGTGGAAAAAGTGAGCTGGATTAAGCATGGTTGTTTAATATATATTTATTGAGCTACAAAAATTATTTAAAATTATAACATTGCATCACCTTTTACTACCAAGTATGGTATACATATAATATTTACAAAAGAATGCAAATCTAAAATTTAATATAGACAGCTTTAAACAAATGAAGAGGTTTTATTAAATGTCTGACATTTTTCGTGATTTGTTTGAAACATTTGAATAAATGAATATGAATATTTAAATAAATGTCTGACAGCCGCCTTTTTAAAAATTTGTTGAAACTGTAGACTTATGTGAATAAATGAAAGGGTTGCAGATTGTCATGTTTATTTAATATGTAACACTTGAAACTAGTTCATTAACATTTGTCTTGGCTTACACTTAGAGTGTAGTTTTACCAAATAAATTTGTACCTTCAATAAATTAAATAACTAAATTAAATTATTTTTGTATCTTGTAAAACTTTAATTTATTTACTAATATTTTTTATGTTATGATGATTCTACTAGTATTAATGTGTCTCATTAAATAATGTTAAAAAAATTTCTTGATTGTTAATTTTACAGATAAACGAAAAGGAGAAAAAGCTAGATATTGCTTTATTACAATCAGGAAAATTTCAGGAAGCTCTTAGTGGTGTTGAAAAGTGGCTAAATGATACTGAAGATATGGTATCAAAACAGAAAGCACCATCTTTTGATTTTAAAGTTGTCAAAGCACAAGTTCAAGAACAAAAAGTATGTTTTTTAGTGTACTTAATATTTTAACTGATTTTGGCTATGAAATGCTTCCGAATCTTTGAAATTGAAAGTGAATTTGCAGGAAAACTATAGTCTTAATAAAAGGAGTTATCAATTTTAAATTATGTTTTTTTAATGAATTTTAGTAAAAAAAAATCTTACTGAGCCAGGTAGAATGATTAAATGCTCAGTGGATCTAGTGTGCTAAATGCTATCAAACATTTTATTTGAGTTCTTAACATTGAACATTCCTTTTTATCAAGCACAGAGGATTAACCTTCTGAGTGTTATTTCAAGCTTTTTCCAAACTTTCAGATACATGCTTTTTCGTATCAAAAAACCAGTTTCTCCATATTATTCAGTAGACAATTGGTGTGCAGTAATTAAATTTCAACACAATTTTGCCCAAAGACTCAACCCTTGGAAGATTATAGACCTGAGTAGATCCTAACTAGATTTGAACTCAGTATAACAGTGTTTCCCAAACTTATGACTTTTGTGTACTCTTTCTAAATTTTTCGTAACACTGTGCACCACTAATAGAAAAATGAATGTATTTTTTTAAAAATATGTTTATTTTTCTTTTTTGGTACAAGTTTTGTTAATAAGTTTATTTCCATCAGTGAGAAGGATGATAATGTTTTTGCTGTGGTGAAAAAAATTGCACAGGAGTTAAAAATCACAACTGGCTGTTGACACCACTAATTATTAACTGTTAACTCTGCAAAAAATAGCCAATAGAAAAATATGTAATCGAAATTTTCATGACTAGCTTTGTTTTTAAATAAAATGTTTTGAAATTTTCGTTTGTTGCAAGATATTTTGCATAAGAATGCGTCGTACCCCTGGGGGTACGGTACCACACTTTGGGTACAGTATAAGAATACCCAACTGGAATGGAGCAAAACCTAACTCTTTCAATTTCAATGTAAATATGGCCTGGAAGGAAGTTCATCCGGTTCTATCATGTAGCAAGCTCTGCTTTGTTTATGCTTGAGGAAGGTAAAAACATCTCCACATGCTTCTGAACCATGTCTTTATTCGAAATAAAGATGAGGCAAATATTTAGATTTTGACTTAAAAATTTGTTTACATTTAACCTAGCTACATCACAAAATGAAAAGCTTATTAGTTGTCTACTGAAATTTAGTTCATGGATTTATAACTTGACAACACTACATCATTTGGCTTTAGACTTTTATGTATTATTTTTTTATAAATCTATATCATGTTAAGATTTTTCTTAATAAGAATAAATATGAGTATTATTGATTTGTTGAGATTCAAAATTATACCAAAGTTTTTCTTAGTATCTTTTATTAAGTATGTTATTAGTTTTGAAAATGTTTTGAGCAGTCACCATGATTATTCTAATTAATTTTAAAATTTTTTCTGTTTCTTATTCTGTAGCTTTTTTTAGTTTAAGCTAGTGGGTCCCATTTTTTTGCAATAAAACCCTATATGATTGATTTTTTTTAGTAGATTGCAGACTTAATTTATTAAGTTCATAAACAATTTTTAACGTTTTAACCAAAGTTATACTTCTTAGTTTACTTATTAGTTTCTTTACATTAAGTCTTATGTCAGATAGATGAAATCACAAGGCTTGAGCGGCATCTAGTCTAGTTTGTTTTCAGCGTATGGATAATCTGAAAATAAAAAATTAAACTAAGCAGAATTATAGTTTCAATGAAATGAAGAAAAAAACTGTTGTCAACTTTGAAAATGGTTATAAAAAATTTCTCATAATTGCTGTGCCTCCTCCACATAACAATATATTTATATAATTCCATAATAAAAAATAACCCTTATTTAAAATCTGATTTCAGTTTCTGAAAAAAATGTTGTTGGATCGTCAAAATAGTGTTATTTCTTTGAAGTCTTTGGGTTCTGAATTTGTTAGTACTTCTAAATCAGCTGAAAATGAACTGGCTGAAACTTTAATGAAAACTCTTTCAAGTCGGTTTGAAGAACTTATATCAACTGCAGAGGAAAGAATGGTATGTTTGGAAAGCACAATGCCCCTTGCCCAAGACTTTCAAACTTCATCTGCTACACTTTCTGAATGGCTGGAAACAACTGAAAAAAAATTGGCTTCCATGACATCAATCCCAGTTGAAGAACCCCGTATCAAAGTTATGATCTCCAACTATAAGGTAACTTTCGATCTTGTTAATTTTATCATTTATTTATATGTTATTGTTAAAGTATAAATTATTCTTTAAGTATTAACTCGCTTTTCTACTGATTAATATTTTAAAAATTTTTTTAATTTGTTTGAAAAAGTTCTAGTTTTTATTAAAAAATAGAAAGTGTATTAGCATGTTACTCACTTTTCAAATGCTCTAGCAGTGGAAACTCTTTATGTTCTTCTTATAAATGTATTCCCATAAAACAAATTCTGTTATTTGACTTGAAAAAAAATCTTATTTCTTTTGTGTTATCAGGAGACAGGATTTTAATATTAGTGTGATAGTTAAATATTTTACTTCATTTTGCTTTAAAAACAGTAGAAAAAGTTTTTAAGCTATAAATTTGTTTCATTTTCACAGGTTATATCTAATGATATTGAGCAACAAAAGAAATCCCTGGAGAAAGTGAACACAATATCACAGAGGTTAAAAAAGGTTGTCAACCCAACAGAAACGGAATCACTAGTACAGAAAGTTGATTCAATAAATGAGAAGTTTAAAGAAATTGAAGTTGTTAACAAGAATGTTGGATCTCTTTTGGAAAGAACTCAAAAAGGAATCCATAGTTTTTCTATTACTTATTCTCAAGTTATTACAAGAATCGAAGAGATATCTACAAAATTGAAAAGCTTTCAGCGTTTAAGTACAGAATCTACCAAGTTACAAACTCAGCTTACAAATTTGAGAGTAAGTAATAATTCTTTTAATCCATTGCCTTTGTCGATATTCATGTTTATGTTAACGCATCAAAGTTTTCGCAAAGCAGATTCAAATTATTCTTTTATTATGTTTGTTGCATATAAATTCTTTTAATTAACTTACAGTTACTAGTAGATAAATAGTATTAGATCATGCTTTTAAATGAGTTAGTATAAGATTGTTAGAGTAACATTGTATTAAATGTTATTGAAAAATAAAACATTGCATATTCTTATAACAGAATGTTTTCAAGGTAAAATGTTAAATTTATTTATTTTCTTACACATTATAAGTTCTTTTAATTGTGTACATATAAATTTTAATCATCTTTACTTCATTAGTTCTGAAAGGAAAAAACTATATTTAAGAGTGAAAATAACTGCCTCTTATATTTTAAACATGTATTGTTTGTTTATTTTCTGGTGTGTCCTGAACTCTTCTTTAAAGAGTGCATATTGATGATTTATGATATCATTCTTCTTCTTGGGCACTACAGCCTATGACAGGCCAAGGCCTTCCCAATAAGTTTTTGCCATCTTGATCTATTCTGTGTCATGGCCTTCCAGTTAGTTATTCCTATTATCTTTAGGTCCCTCTCAACTGTGTCCACCGACCTACTCGGTGGACGACCCCTTTTTCTTGTACCTTATATGATATCATTAGTTATGCATAAAAAAAATTCTATTATTTTCGTATCTTTAATTATTTTTAACAGTTTGTATAGTTTTAATGCTGATATAGCTTCCTATTTCATTTCTAGAACTTAAAAGAGAAGTTGGATGAAGAGAAGACAAATATTAATAAACTGGTTACTTCTGGGGAAGAAATTATGAAATATACATCAGGTAACTTTTTTTGCTGAAATTACTATAACTAAAAATTTACTGTAATAATGAAACATTTAGAGAATATAATAGCTTCTGATTTGAAATTGTAACCTGTTAAGATATTATACAATGAAGCCATGTTTTTAATATTGTAAGCAATCTTTTTTACATTATATAACACAAATATGTTATACTTTATTTACGTTATTTATAGTGTCCGATGATAGTTGACTAAAACTACATATTTAATAACAATGAAAAACTGAATAAGATCAATTGTTTGAACAAATTAAAAATCTAAATACAGTTATTTTTATAGCACCAACAATCTGTCTGTTATTAAAAAAAATAGTTGAATAGGTTGTGGTATGAATGTCCAAAACCATTATTAAAAAGTTACTTGGTTCCAATCATTTGACAGCAATGTTAAAATTGATTAAATCAAAAAAATTTTATTGCATACTTTAAGGCTTTATGTTGCATGTCTCTAAAGACTAGCTGAGCTAGATCAAGTCCATGGTATTGTACATACTAAGGTAATCCAAAAACAATTATGGATTAACAATAAGATCCTATTTAAGGAGCCTCAGGCTGGCCATAAACCATGAGTTGTTTGGTGAAACACTTGGTGGAAATTGTCTAACACTTTGAATCTTCTGTGTATATTAAATATCAAAGATTACCATATTGTTTTGTTAGCATGTTTTATGAATTTGGTTGTCCAATAAATTTTTTGCACACTTTAATGAGTTTTAAACAGTTTTTTTTATAAAATTAAATTTTAAAATTTCAGTTCACATATATAAGTAACTTTATGTATTTAATCAAAACTAAGTTATAGAACTGTTTGAAGAGTAGTTGCCTTTTCAAGGATACATTGCCTTCGCCATGCTTTATTTTCAAGTTTCTGATCCATCGTTCAACTAAGTTGATCCTTATATAATTAAGCATAATATTTTGCAATTTGAAGCAATCGTGGAGTTTTGTTTTCTATTACGAGAATTTTGTATCAACAAATTTTGGATAAAATTTTAAAACCCTCTTGTTAAATGAGTATTTCTATTAAGAAACTATGATCTATGGTCTCAAGCCAAAAGCAACCAATGTTTCAAAATTCATGCAAAAATATTACAAAACTGCTTTTGTATTTATTCTTTAAAATCAGTAAATAAAGTTTTTTTCTTCTTTTTTTTTCCCTTCGCAATTCGACTTTGTTTGCTTACTGATTATGTAATGTATTACTAAACTTTTACATTGTATGTTCATTAAACCACACATTTATTGGAATCTTAATAAAATATTTTATTTGAATCATTGAATTTATTATTATTTATTTTCTTGTTTACTTTTTTTTCTTTAGGGGAAGATGCCATACAAATGAAAGAGAAATTAGACACACTTAGTATGAAACTTTCTGAAGTTTCGAACAAACTTAGTGAAAGACTGAAAACTGCTGAAGAATCATTTCCGTTGGTGGAATCTTTCTATACCTCCATTAATAAGCTTACTACATGGCTTGATTCTATTGAAAGATCACTAAAGCAAATAGATAATAGCTCATTAGATGTACAAAGTGAAACAATAAAAGTATGTGTTTTTTAATGATATTTTGATAGATGTTTTAGTGATTAAAAATCTGATTCAATGTAAATGTAGTTTCAGCTCAATTTACAATTAATTTATATAATTTAATCTGCAATTTAATTATTTATAATGCATCTAATAAAATTTGTATCTGTCCAATGAAATCTTTATCCAACTAAAGATATTTATTTAAGGCAAGAGTTCTTAGGTATAAAATTAAAAAAATATTGCGTCAAAATATGCAATGAAGAGCTATATAGATATTTCTAAAAAATTACAACCTAAATATGCTTTGGTATGAAAAAAGAGATATGTATAACTACTATTCTAAACTAAAACTTCCTACAAAATTTATTTAGAAACTTTATAAAGGCTGTTTAAAGCTATTGAATTCATGTAGCCAATCAAATAAAATTTAGTCTAAAAATAAATGTAATCATTT
The DNA here is from genome assembly GCF_982258835.1 of Parasteatoda tepidariorum. Lineage (NCBI taxonomy): Eukaryota > Metazoa > Arthropoda > Arachnida > Araneae > Theridiidae > Parasteatoda > Parasteatoda tepidariorum. The sequence goes on from NC_141766.1 coordinate 34,659,338, forward strand.
TTATACCTCTTTATTTCACTTTTCTTATGTATTCATTATTTGCTATATTTTCAGAAACTTGAGGACAGTATTCCAGAGTATCGTACTGAGTTAGATAAAATCAATAATACTGGACCTCGCCTTAGTCAACTAGCACCTGGAGAAAGTTCTATGATGTTTGAGAATCAGATCACTCGTGTTAATCATAGATTTGAAAAAGTATGCGAACAAGTTCAACGAAAAGCAGAGAGGATTCAGCTTACACTTCAACGAAAATTTGATGTACGTATGTTTTAATTTTTTTGAACTTGATCAATATTGATTTTTCATCGTTAAAAAAGTTTTTTATCCCTCTTTTGTAACTTAGTATCTTTGCAAACAAATATTTTTCATCACACTTAAAAAACATTTATTTAAATATGAATTAGGTTGTTGGTGATATTGATGAGCTCTGTGAGTGGTTCAAAGAAGTTGAAAACAAAGTTACTGCATCAGAGGGCCTTTCATCTGAACCAAGTTGTTTGTCTACCTTACTCAAAAAACAAAAGGTATGACCTTATTCTAATATTAAGTTTCTTGGTGAGAAACTTTTATTTAAGAATTGTCATAAAAATATTATGTTTAAGAATGTTTATTATAATTTTTTACCCCTTATCTGAAGTTTTAGAACTATTCATAATTGTGTAAAATGGCCCGCAATGCTGATCACATTCTGACCATCATACAATTGGTTTCAATATTGTAAAGCCTTAATTTCCATGACCCACTAGCCAACAAACTGGGTGTTTTGCGAGTGCTTTACTTTATAAATTTTGTTGAGGAGTGACAAAGTTTTGATTAAAATATGTGGCTGTTGTGAGTCTGAGAAATGAAACTTTTATTTTTCAATTCTATTAATGGTACTTATTCATTTAGGACTGATTCATAGAAGCGTAACAAATCGCCATGCTATTATTGACACTACTGGTGCACTGTTTTGGTCATGGGTGCAGTTTTAATAGTTACTATAGATACTAATATAGATACAATTGTAGTACTTTTTGTACCTACTAAAACTGCATCAATACAGGGCAATTCAATTTTAATATAGATATAGTGGAAAGAGTTTTTTTTATGTCCCCTCAAAATAAACAAGTACCAGAGAAAATTGGTTGGTTGTAAATATTTCATTAATGTTTCCATGTTTTCAAAATTTCAACGTCTTCATAAATAAATTGCTTCATTCTTGGAAATTAGTTGGCATTAAATTGCTATTTCCAATAACTAGTGAGTTTAAATTGTATTATTAAAACACTGTATCTGTTATACCTATTATCTATTGTGCATTTTGTTTTCTACATAGTTAATGGATTTCTCATTCATAATTTTTTTTCTTTCTTTTAGACATTATGTGATGATTTAAATGGACAGAAAAATAGAGTAAGAGATGTGACTACTACAGCAAAAAAGCTCTTAAGGGAATCATCATCTGATGATTTGTCTTATATTAATGAAAAAATCGAGACTTTAAAAACTAAATCAAATAATGTTGTTCTTTTATGCCAAGAAAGGCTCAGTACACTTGAACAAGCATTTCCTCTTGCCCAGCATTTTTATGAAACTCATACAGATTTAGGCCAGTGGTTAGATGAAGTTGAAGGTGAAGCTGAACTCCTGGAGGCTCCAGCTTTAAATTCTGTGCAAATCAAGAAGCAACATGAGCGAAACAAAGTATGCATTCAATTTTATTCAGCTGTTAAGTTAATAACTTGTTTTTCATTTTTTTAACAATAAGTGTTTAATGTTTAGATGTTAAATTGTTTATATGTTAACATAAAGAATCGATTAATATTCTTTTAATAATATTGTAATTTATTTTTGAATTTATTTTTAAATATGCATTTTTTAATATTAAATTAATATTATCCTGTATAAAACTTGATTCTAGCATGATCTTGTTGTTTATGATAGTTACTCTTTCTTGGTAAATCACAGCTGTTAAGCTGACTGAGAAATTATAGTGACTTTTATTTTAGATCCTTTTGCAACTGAAACACTTTGAACGTTTTTCATCACGTGACAGCAAAATAGCTTGAGTTTGAAGGCTAAGTTCAATAGAACTATTTCTGACCAATCACAAAGCAGATACTCCATTTAATGGCGGTGGTGGAGAAAAATCAAGGAGATAGGAAGATAAAAACTTGGTTATATGTTAAAAACACAACTAGATATTTTTATGTAAATAATATGCTGATTCAGCAATGATATACTAATTTTAATTAAGTGATGCAAATATTTCAAATTACCTATTTGCGTTTATAAAGTAATTTCGGAATTGAAATTCAATGATTCTATGATTTGATCTTCATCTGTAGTCGTTTTTATTTCATAATTTTTATTTATTACTGATGAAAACAAACTGCCAATATTTATTTAATTATCAATTTTTACAAGGAAATTGCAATTATATTATCTCATTACAACTCTTGATGCAGACTAACATTTTCTGATCGGGTTAGATGTATATGTTTTTGCAAGCATAAGTATTTTGAAATTGTAAATGTTTTTACTACTCGGAAATATTTTAAAAGTTTAAGTAATATAGATGATTACAGACACAAAAATCTATGGTGGTAAGTTCGAAGTTAGGCAAGCAGACACTTTTTTGAAAGTCACAGTTAAAAATTCTCCTTTAGACCATAGTTGAGAAAATGCACATGAATCTTTTCATTGGAGGAGAAAAATTACAACACACCTGCACAACACAAGTGACCTGCATAAAAAGATAGTTTCTTTAATGGGCAACCCTTCTACCTCAATAGTGATCTAATGTTACAGTTGAATTAGAAAGCCAGCCAATTTCGAATATCAATTGAATGGGTTCGAAGAAATCAAAGAAGCGCCTTTTAATTGCATAAGGGTGTTAATCTTAAAACAATTCTAGTAATTTATGTATCTAAATATTTCTCTTTTTTCTTGTCACTTACATCTCATATTTACAACAATTTACACTATAATTAGTGTTAAATATTTTCTTATTTTAATATTTAGAATTTGTCTCAGTCTGTTCAAGAACACAAGCCTTTAGTTGATAAACTAAATAAAACGGGAACAGCTTTAACTAAGCTTTGTACTGAAGAAGAGTCAGATAAATTAGAAGTAATCTTGGAGTCTGACAATAGTCGATATAATGCACTTCGCAAAATACTGAGAGAACATCAAGTTGCATTAGAAGAAGCATTACAAGCTACATCTCAAGTAAGTCATAAATTTTTTTGAATCATATATATTGAAACCTAAATGAATACCTGAACCCTTTTCAGTACAAGCCCAACTTGGTTAGTTATCTTCAGAAAAGACTATTTTATTATTTGTGAATTTTTGTAATCTTATTTTGTCAGTTCTCTGAAATTTTTTATATTTACAAACAAGTAAATAATTTCTAAGCCTTCAAGTTACTACAAACTAGACATTTGCAATGTATTCGGAAAGAAACATTAAAGTATGATTTCACATGCGATTGAAGTTACCGAATGTAGTGCTCATGTATTGCTATCTGAAATGAAGAAGCTAATAATATTTATGATTTTAATTTTATTGCGTTATTCTCAGGTTAGAAAGATAAAAGAAAAATCATTTTCACTCCCAAATTTTTAAAAACATCTAAATCTTTTTATTGTAGTGAAAGTTACAATATTTTTTTAGAAATACATGGAATTTTTGTTATGAAACAGAAAGATAAAACCTTAAAATTTAACTTAATTTTAATCTTACTGGTAGCAGCCTTGTAAAAAAAATTCAGTAATTATTTCTTTTTCTCTTGTTGAGTTTTCTTCAACTGCTAGGAGGATAAAATACATATTGACTATAATAAATAATAACTCTAATTGATGTAAATTATTTACCTCTAATGGTGTTATAATGACTAGTAATTTTGGTGTTATTATTCTTACAATAATTTCTATTATGTAATAAATTAATTGTTTGTCAAATAATTGCTAAACTCTTATTTTGGAACTGTCAAATTACGTTTGTCAAATAATTACCAAACCTTCATTGTGTTTTTGATTGTTATACATTTTTTTATGTTAAAGTATTTATTAATTTCTCTCTTTTTATAGTTTTCTGATAAGTTAGAAGGCATTTTGACAGCTCTGACATCTACAGCTGATCAGTTAAATAATGCTGAACCAATTTCTGCACATCCAGATAGAATTCAGGAACAAATAAATGATAATCGAGCTGTGCTTCAGGACCTTGATAAGCGCACAATTACACTTGAAGCTGTTAAAAAAGCAGCCGATGATGTTATTGGCAAAGCTAGCAAAATTGATGAACCTGCTGTTAATGGTAATGTAACCTTTTAATGAATTTTAATTCTTAAAAAACTGAAATTTTTTTCATTAAATTTCTTCATCTCCTTTTTTGTAAGGAACAAAAAACACATTTTATTGTTACTTAAGTTTATCAATAATAATAGTTAATGGCATTAGATATAAAACTTCAAGTGATATAGAAATAAAACTGCAACTAACTAGCTACTGACAAAAGTATTGTAAGAGGTGAAAACATCATACTAATTTCACATACAACTGAACAAAAGATAAATTTTTTACAAGGTTGTTAGTATACTAGTTTAAACTAAGTGAAAAAATTTCTATATCTACATTGAGGTACTAAACAAATTAATTTATATGATTGTGTACATATTTATCTATATTTTATTCCTTGAAATGTTTTTTGAATTTATATGTTAGAAAGTTAAGCTGAAAGGATTTTTTTTTTAATTTCTACAGTTTCGAATTAAATCCTATGAAACAAAATAATAATGAATAAAATTTGTATTACTTCTGTATGTTATAGATATAAAAATGAAATTGGATAGATTAAATGACTTGTGGGCGACCATTCAAACAGCTGCTCATAAACGTGGCAAATCTTTAGAAGAAGCTTTGATTGCTGCAGAGAAGTTCTGGGATGAATTGACTGCTGTAATGAAAGCTTTGAAAGAGTTACAGGGCAACTTGAATGCTCAAGAACCACCTGCTGTTGAGCCTGCTGCTGTTCATCAACAACATGAAGTCTTACAAGTAAAGTCTTCCATTTTAACTTTTTTATAGCGATTTTCAAATTTGTAGTTCCAAATGATAATATATCTAAAATAAGGAGAAAAGCTCAATGTTCATTTAAGAAAATGATAATGGCTCAACATATATTTTTTATCCTTGGTGTTATATTGTTAATCTTTTAATTAACAAATATTATATTGTTAATCTTTCAATTATTCAAAAGATTTTTTTAGGTTAAAAATTAAATGCTTAATATAAAACGGAATATTTTTTTTTTGCATACTTCTGTTCAAATGTTTTTAAAGATTAAAATTACTCTTAAAATCAGGAGAAAATAATTAAAAAAATATTTTTACTTTGTTCATCAAAAGTCTCAAGCAATCTGAATTTATATCAAATAAATAATTAAATGCTGCAGACTTTCTGCCGACACAGCTTGAAAAATATTTGAACATTGTAAATTTTATATCATTTAATTATATTTTTATTTGGACTTTGAATAAATAAATTTATATTTAATAGAAATGATGTTTAACATATTTAAAGACAAAAACTCATGAGAGAATTAGGTGTAATTTTTTATTACATTTTTTACTTTTGCGCAGCTTTTTGTCTCTAAATAAAATAAATCACTCAATCTGAACACATAAAGCAGATTAGTAGTTTGAGTTTGTACAGATATAACGTCAGATATAGTGATTAGTTTACTCTGAATTAGAGTCATATAATGCATTTTTTGTTTTATTTTTCTGTTACGTGCATATCATAGATAATCAAAAAAAATCAGATCAAGATTGTTTATTTCAAATGTTCTGTTCTTTTTTAAACATTTACATTTTATATTCAATAATTTTGATATTTTATGCATTTTAATTATTTAGGAAATTAAGCAAGAAATCACCCAAACAAAACCAGAAGTAGATCACTGTCGTCAAGCTGGGCAAAATTTGATGCAGTTATGTGGTGAACCAGATAAACCTGAAGTGAAAAAGCATATTGAAGACTTAGACTCTGCTTGGGAAAATGTAACAACTTTATATGCTAAAAGAGAAGAGAATCTTATTGCTGCTATGGAGAAGGCGATGACTTTTCATGATACACTTCATGTAAGTTAATCTCAAAATGATCTTACTTGCTGTTAATTTTTGCTAAATAACAAGCAAATGTAACATGTTAAGTTTTGTAATAATACATTTAAAATTTTCCAGAATTTGCTTGAATTCCTTGATACTTATGAAGATAGATTTAGCAAATTTGGTGCTGTCTCTTCAGACATTGATTCAGTAAAAAACCAAATCAAGCAACTTAAGGTCAGTATAAAAACTTTTTTTTTAATATAATATTTTTATTTGGAATAACCATGAAATGTATCTGTAAGATCATAAATAATTTATAATTTTTTCAAGGTAAAGTTGTTATATATATCTATAAAACTAAATATCTATGACGTTTCAAATGTTCAGTATCCATTCTAGTGATTAGCATGATTTAACTGCTGCTTTTGACAAAGCTGCGGCTATTATGCCCTTTTTATGTCGTTCTTTTACTATCTTTTTGTTTTGTTATATCTGAATTAATTTATAACTCTATTTGATTTTGAGAACATAATATCATTTAAGTTTATTGCAGTGTGGCTATCTGCTTCCCACTTTTGTGCTTTTAAATTATACACACTAGCTATCAATCTAAATAGGACTGAAAGGATTAGTTATTTTTTTCTAATTTAGATAAGTCTGTCTTCAATGCATTAATCTAATTAGATTTGTCACTAAATTATGAAATTCAGAAATAATTTGATCTTGTTCAAAATTGTGCTAGTGTTTTATAAAAAGAATATAAATGCCTAATTTCTTTATGCTCTCTTTTTATGGAGTTGCAATATATTAAGCTAAGAATTAATTATTTTTTAATTATGTTGTTATTTAAGCTCTAAATAAGCTTCTACTTAATACCTACTGTACATTCATCCAGTTATTTTCTTTTGTAGGATTTTAAAAATGAAGTTGATCCTCATATGATAGAAGTTGAAGCTTTAAATAGATCAGCTCAAGAATTAATGGAACGCACATCATCTGATCAAGCTGTCACAATTCGTGAACCATTAAGGGACATAAACAAACGTTGGGATGATTTACTGAAGAATATTGTTGATAGACAGGTAACTGGTATTTCTTTACCCTTATCTTATCAAAATTGTAATGAATTTTCCTTGCTACATACTTTTTCATTATAGAATAACAAGCAAAATTATTATTATTATTATTATTTACAGAAAAGCCACCAGCTTAAAATTCATAAAATCTGGTAGAAATACTCAGCGACTTAAACTTTAACATCAAAATTAATAGCTCATTCTTGTTGTTAGTTATTTTTAACATTTAAAAAATAAGCTTGCATTTCAATATTATAACACTACAGTTTATAATTTTGTTCCTCTGCCATATTTTAGTTTACGTTTATGCTATTACATCATAAATTATTTTTTTTATATTTATAGCAATACGAACGAAATATTTCTCTGTGTGTGATTATGTGTGCGTATAGTTTTAAAGTTCTCCTGTTAACTACAGCATTATTTAACTATAAGTGTAAGGCATGTATTAAACGTAGACAATTTTTATGAGGTGAAAGTCACTAATAATAATTAAGAGATGCTAATTTTTTCCATCTGACTAAACAGTTTTTAAATATTCTTTGTAGTTAGTAAAAAAAAATTATAGCAGATGACAAAGGCAGATATCGCTAGGAATATTATAACTCTATTGTAAAAATAATCCATTCATTCATGGACACTATACTATGAATTGTAAAAAAGTGATAAAAAATTAGTTAACAAAGATCAAATAAATGTGGAAAACCTTATTTTTACATCTTCATTCTATTAGCTGGGAATAATTTTAAGAAAACCTATTAAAGGCATTTTGATTGTCTTTACCCGTTAGTTGTATTTTCTTATATCTAGAAGATTACAAAAATGTATCACCTGAAAATGATCCTGTTTATTTAAAAAATGAAATTTTAAACCTGCCTAATGTCAAAAATTATCAAAATGTCTAATTATTATTATTACATTTAATCGATACAGCATTAGAAGCATATGTCCGGCCACATAATCTAATGCAAACGTGCTACTGCTAGAGATTTTCCCTACCCAAAAACTTAACCAAATATGCATCTTAGGAGAAAAAAAATTTATTCCGTTTATTAATTTATTTTTTAAAAGAGGTTGTAATGCTAAATCGGTTAAATGTATGTAAAATAGCAAAAAATTTTGCTGAAATATCTATTAAATGTAGGCAAATAATTTGAAGTGAAAGAGACTAGTCATTTTCTTTATTGCATATTGAAAAATATTTTTGAGTTGGACTTGAAAATTAAACAACGACTACATTATTAAAGAAATACTGTTAATTTCCAGTGTATGTCCACGAATTTTCTGTTAAAACTTGAAAATCATCACTGTGTATAATCTGCCAAAATTATTTTCTGGGCATCAGACATTGCAAAGTCAGATATAAAAGTGTCAGGGAACCATTTACGCGGGATGCAAAAAATTCATGCATGTGAATTTAAAGTTGTGACCGAGAACCATATTAGTGAAATATAATTACCCTCAAAAAGTACGCGAATCAGATTCATGTTTAAATCTCCAAACTTGCATATGCAATTTTTTCACAACTAGCGTGAATGGCCCTTAAATATTATTGGGTGTCTGCTCGTCCATTTTCCTACTGATGCTCATTGGCTCGTATATGACATAGATTCTGCTAGTTCTGAAAAATCACAGTATCAAGTATAGACTTTAAAATTTGGTGTTGAAGGAATCACCGTATAATTCATGGATTACATGTTGGTGCATGTAATACTTAATAGTTTTTTCCAACTTCTTTAGAGTTGACTTCTGGGGAATATGCGTCATCACCAATAATCCATAAGAAATTATGGTCCTTGTCATATGCAGCCATTAATAAAGTCTGAAAGAAATAAATATTAAAAAATTAACTAAATGAAATTCATGTCAAAAATTAATTCTTGTGTTTTTTGATGAATTTTTAGATCCGTATCTAAAAAGAGAGGTACTAGGTATTAAGGGATTAACATATCTTAAATTTGAAACTTTCTTTTTTTGTAAATTTACATAGATCAATTTGAAAAGAATGTTGATTGTTTGACTTTTCCATTAAAGTAATATATTCATTTACGTTTAATCATATATATTTAACAAAACTAATATTTCTTAATGTAGCAAGAAATGGAGAAAGTGTTATTAAGGCTTGGCCAATTTCAACATGCATTAGAAGAGCATATTATTTGGATAACAAAAACAGAAAAGACTCTTGATGAATTGAAACCTGTTCTTGGTGATCCACAAGTCATTGAAGTTGTACTTGCTAAACATAAGGTAAAACATTTATTAAGTGTGTACTTAAAGGTTTTACCTGCAATTACTTTAAACATTTAATTATTCTTCTATTTATTTTATCTTCAAGATTTCCTTTTATTTTCATGATGTAACTTTGATAATTTTGCATCATTAAACATTTAGAATTCTTTTCCACAGTCTTCTTTTAAAACTTTTTTTACTTTCTGTTGAAACCTTTGTAATGTTATTTTAGGTGATTGCAAACGACATTCAAGCTCACCAATCAAGTATAGATGCTATTCTCCAAGCTGGCAGAGAATTTGTTGATACTGATCGTAGCAGTGAAGATGCAAAATACACACATAATAAATTGCAAGATTTAAAAACACGGTGGCAAAATCTGCAAGATAAATCAACAGATCGATATAGGGAACTTGAAGAAGCATTAAAAGAGGTATTTTTGTCAAGTTTCTGTAGTTTTTTATTTGATTACTTTTAACCCACTGATGGTTCTGCACGTAAAAAGTCATACTTTAACCTGCAGCCTTACATGTTAGTAGATAGGGAAATAGTGTATTGGGGAAAAAATTTTACCAATTTCACCCATTTGCTTAACTGCCAGTGGGTTAAAAAAATCATGAAAGTATAAAGTAAATAAATTTCTTATGTTGATTTTAAAACCATTAGCAATTGATAAATAATTTTATTCTTGATTAATTTTGGAATTTTATGTCAGATTTTTAAATAATTGAATATTTCTTAGATTTGGAAATTTAGATACTTATGAACAATAATCCAATTTTCATTTTTATGGAATATTTTTTCCTTCCTTGAAGTGTTTGATTTTTAATTAAAATGTAATTTATCCTAAACTAACTTTAGTTATTGAGTATAGAACATTGAAATATGATTTTTAATTTAAAAAGTAGTTGGTAACAAGTATACTCGAAGTTTTGCTTTGAAACTCTTAATTATGTTTTTTTTTCTTCATTAGGCTCAAAAATTCCATCAGGATATTCAAGACATGCTCATGTGGTTAAATGAAACGGATGGCCACTTAGTGACATCAAAACCCGTTGGGGGATTACCAGAAACTGCTAAGGAACAACTTAACCGGTTCATGGTATGTTTCAAAAACTTTATTTTTTATTTTTGTGTATTTTGAAAATAATTTTTCTTAGCTATTGTAGATATAAACTATGCTATACATTGTCTTTGGCATAAAACTTACTAAGTCTATAAAAATGGTTTTTAAAAAAAATCATTTTAAATTGTATCTTTAATATATTTCCTTCTTTATTTTTTATTTCAAATTGAAATGACATGCAAGCCCTGCTCTTAGCTAAATAATTTCAGCATAAATTTTTTATTTTCAAATATCTCTCACTTATAATCATCAACTAAGTGTGCAGCATGTAAGCCGATGATGTAATATTCGAGTGAAATTATCAAGCATAGCCTATTAAGGAAGAGAAACAGAAGCCTCGTGTTTCCAGGAAATCAAACAACTAGTAAGAAATGAGAATGTATGTGTGTTATAAAGTAGCATCAATTAATAAATGCTGCCCTTTTCAGCTATGTATTGCTTAAAAGAAATTTAATTGAATTCAAGGATATCAAGTAAAAATGGGTTTCTCAACCCAAGTAGTAGGGAAAAAATGTTTATGTTCTTTAGTCTTGACATTCATACTTTGTTTTAATGTAAATTTTGTTTAAATTGCATGCATTTTTTAAATTTTTTTTTCATTATAGGATTTATACAATGAACTTGAAACAAATCGATATAAGATAGAAAGTCTTTTGGAACAAGGAGAAAATTATACCAAAAAATCTGGTGAAAATTGTACCAAAAACTTACAGCACAGCCTTAAAACTTTGAAACAAAGATGGGATAGCATATTAAATAAAGCTAATGATCGAAAGGTATTTTGACATTTATCATTAAGTATTTATTTCAGTTAAAAATCTGTTTCTCTTTGAAGTTTTTCTATTTTAAATTTATCTAATTTTCAGATCAAATTAGAAATTGCTCTTAGAGAAGCAACTGAATTTCATGAAGCATTACAAGCATTTGTTGAGTGGTTAACCAGCTCTGAAAAGTATTTGTGTTCTTTGAAACCAGTCAGCAGGCATATGAAATCTGTGTTGGAACAAATTGAGGAACACCGAGTAATAAACATTCATTACTTTGAAAATGTTTTAAATATTCTTTCTATTGTAGTCATAGGATAATTACTTGGCAGATTATATAATATATTTTTCATTTTTCTTAACAGATAAAAAAAATTACTTTTTGCTGTGCAATTTTATGTTTAAAATGTGAGCTGTGGTAGCCCAATAGTTAGAGAATTGAATTTAGATCCAGGAGGGCTGGGGTTCTGTCCACAGCTCTGCTAAGACCCACCGAATAAATGTAATATACGTCTCATATAATCTATGGCATCAAAAGTCCTGTGGTCAGTCGCCGATCGGTATCATGCGTACAGAAATCTGAAAATTTCCTTCCTATTCAAATCTATGTCCAAATTTTGGGAGTGGCCTCATGAATGAATGGTACTACCATCTATCTAGGGATTTTGAGCTAGGGCATACTTTCACCCTTATGGTGCTCTCTTGTCAAACAAATGGTACACCTTCCTGACTTAATTCGCAAGGAGCATAGCTGGCTAGCTTTGGCTTGTCCAAATATCATCAGAAACAACAACAGTGCTTAGAATGTTTATTTCAGTTCTGAGAAAAACCTTTTTAATGAGCCTTACTTCCTTAAAAAAATTTATATGGTTTAGAAAACATAATTACCAGATAATCAAACACTTATCTATGATCACACTATTAGATTATATACCAAATCTGAAAAAGAGTTTTTGTTTAAAATTATTTTATTTTTTTAAATAAACACTATAAATGAGTACCGTAATTTCGCGGAGATATGCGGCACCTGTGAAATTTGACTAAAAAGAAAAAGTTTTTCACCAGATATTCCACACAAAATTTTACTAAGTGATCGATCGCGAATTTAACGCATCTGTTTAAATAAGAAGTTATATACAAAATAAATTATTAAATATTTAAAAAAAATTATGAAATTTACAATAAATTAATCTATGCAATCTTACTTAAAATCAGTATTTATGTAGTTCGTTAATTTTCGTCATAACTTTTCAAATGTACATGAAATTATACAGTGTACAATTGTGCTCAACTCAAATGCAACGCAACTTCTAATTCATTACGTTAATAAATACTAATTTAAAATACTCAAATTATATGTAAACCAAAGGATTAAGAATCTAAATGTAATTAAAATGATCTTACTGGGCACAAGATTGTCCCATATAGAACAATCGAGATCGCATCATGTTGCTTTTCTGTAATTTGATTTAAAATACCTAAATATTATTAAATTAAATGATTAAACAGCTAAAAATCTTTGCAATAATTCAATAAAATATTAATAATTACATAAATCTTGTTAAATAAAAAAATTTCTGCACAAAACAATCATGAACAATTCCCGTTTCTTTTACTAATTTTAAATTTCTAAAATTTTTACCTATCAAATGATAAGCAGCTAAAAGCCTTTAAAATAATTTTTAAAAGATAGATATAAAAAATAAACAAATAATCTTGTTTTGTGCAAAATTTAGAAAATAAAATAGTTACGAGTACATTAATTCTTTTATGATTAAAATGAGCAAATATTCTCATTTTGCTTAAAATTAAAGCTTAAAGAAATTGCAACCACTTTAGTTCTTTTATAATTGATTTATAATATCCCAGTTATAAATAAATAAAATGATTAAGCAGCTAAAAAATTGTTAAAATTAATGTTAAATACAGGTGAAATAAAGCAGTTCACCCTTTCTTTTTTTATCCACATGCTTATCATGGAGCATGATTTTACTCGAACGTTCTGAAATCGTATATTTTCAAGGCTCAGATACAAGTAAAAATAATTAAGTAGAATAGTAAATACAAGTAAAAATTATGAAGTTGACCTTCAACTAAAAGTGGGGATAAACTTGACCTTCAAGATAGATTATTTCAGTAATTCACCCCATTAATTTGTTTTAGAGAATGACTTGCATATTTTACTTTCACTTTTTTTTCTTCACACCTGCAGCAGCAGAAAGAGTGAAGGGGAACCATGCTCTCGTCGATTCTTGTAAGAGACTATTCGCATGGTGATTACGGGCAGGGAATTCGTTGATAGCTTTTTTGGTTGAAAGGGAGAGCATATGTTGTGCTATTGTTACATAAAAATTTAACAATAGTGCAGCATATGCTCTCCCTTTCAACCAAGTGCCAGAATTAACAATGCAGATGAAAAATAGTTTGCAAGAGCAAACTATTTTTCATCTGCATTGTTAATTTTTTAAATTATTATGTTATTGATTCTAAATTATAAGAATAGATTGCTGCAGAAGTTAAAAAAGTGAACAGTAACAATGACATTTTGGAGAATCAATTCAACAAAATAGAATTTTCAAGCTCAAGTAATAAAATAATAGAACATATAGGCCACCCCATTAGATAAGCCGTACTTACCAAAACTTAATGTTTTAAATCATGTATGCTGCAGCATATTTTTGTGAAATTACAATAGTAGAATTAAAGAATTTATAATGAAGATTCCTGCACTAGTTTCAACTGCATTTAAACTTTTTATTTCACTTTATGATATTATTTCAGTTATTTAACTAAACGATAAGTTGCATGTATGTTTTAAATTTTTGCACATTTAAAGCATTAGATGTTTTTCTTTAAAAAATAGCTCTATACTAAGTTATGTATAACATCTGCTTTATTTTTCAGAATTTCCAAAAAGATCTTAGTTCTCATCGAGAAGTAATGCTCAATCTCGATAAGAAAGGCACTCATCTTAAATATTTCAGTCAAAAGCAAGATGTGATACTCATTAAAAACTTGTTAATAAGCGTTCAGCATAGATGGGAGAAAGTAGTTTCCAAAGCAGCTGAAAGAACTAGAGCTTTAGATCATGGCTATAAGGAATCTAAGGAGGTAATCAATTAAATATATTTTTCCATATTTAATTTAGATTATTGCTATTTGAATTATATTGTTTACTTATTTTAGATGGGAGACTTTTTTTTGTTGCTATTTGAGTTAAATACATTAATTTTTTTGGGGTCAAAAGATCCATGTAAAAGTACTTTTTAAATATCGAATAAAAAGTTTAAAAAAAGTTTTGATTTGAAGCATTTTATTCTGAAAAAGTTAAAATGAGATTGAAATAGATTATTTTTCAAAATGATATTAATGGTGAATAATTCATCATCATATTTGGCTAGACAGCCCAGGGTGGGCCAGTGCCTTCCTTTGAATTCGAATCCACTTCTCTCTACTTTTGACACTTGTTCGCCAGTTTTTCTCCTTTAGAGTAAGGAAATCAGTCTCAACTAAATCTAGCCATCTCAGCCTGGGTCTACCTCTTTTCCTGTTCGTTAGGGGTTTGTGTAATAGGATTTTCTTTAAATTTGAGTCATCATTCCTTCTGAAAATGTGAGCTGCCCAGTTCATTCGATTTATTTTAATGAATTTCACAATATCTGGCTCTCTGTAGATTTTATACAGTTCAGTATTATATCGTCTTCTCCAGGAATTATTTATTTTTATCCCACCAAGGATGGCCCTCAAAACTTTTCTCTCAAAAATGGCAATTTTATTTTCACCAGCTAGAGTTAGGTTCCAGGTCTCAGAGCCATAGGTAAGTATTGGCCTAATTAATGTTTTATAGAGTAAAAGTTTTGTATTTTTTGATAAAAGAGATGATTTGAAAAAACGTTTTAAACCATAAAAAGCCTTATTTGAACATTGATACAATGATGAAATGATTGATTTGAACATTGGTGAATAATTACCTCATCAAAAATGTTTTAAGCACATAAGATGTCTCTTAAGAGATTTATGTTATATAAATCCATAAAAGAAATGAAATTGGTCAATTTTTACCCAAATAGTTGAGATGGCTAAGGTGCCATTATAAATTTGTGGGTATTATTTACTGCATGGTAAATGCAGAGAAAAAAAATGTTGGAGATATATGGCATATTGTAAATACATGTCTAAAAATAGGCACCACAAGACAGTAGCAATAAGTAGACTGAGATGCACACTTTTATTTGAAACCAAATGATAGGCACTACTAGACTTGATGGGTTTTGTATAATTATTGGCAAAATAGAAAAAAGAGTCAATTTTAAATGCAAAATTTTTTATTAAATATGTATATTTTTTATGAAAACATAATTGGCAATTTATTTGAAAACAACATCTTTCAATAATATTTCAATTTTACTTTTTCTTTTTCATTCATCATTCATTTAATTTTTGTTTAATTTTATTTAGATTTAAATATCTCCCAAATAGAATACAATGAATTGAAATAGAGTTTAGACAAAGAATCGCAAATTTGAAAAGAAAAAAAATTAAGTTCAAGAATGTCCTCCTCATACCTCGGATTGAACAGAAATCTGTCTTCCAAACTCTCTTGGAGCAAGGAAATAGGTTTGAAAGGGACTAGTGATGAACATGAACCATCAATCATTGTAAAGATGAACAATAGTGTTTTCAAAATTTTAATTATTAATGTATTTAATTCTTTCGGATTCAAATTTAGAAAAATAAATTTGAATTCTTGTTTTAATCATTGTTCTTCAAATATCTGTTCTTTTCATAGTAAAAAAGCTATATTTTCATTTTTTTTTAATTCAGTATCACCGATGTTTTTCAGTGATAACTCATGGTTTTTTTAAGCAAATAGAAGAAGGGGCAAGAGGCGGCAATTACCATCTAGAGGATCTGTTAAAAGCAATATCTGCTATGAACAATCTATAAAAGTTTTTTTAAATAAAAAGTTTTTTTAAATTTGATTAAATCTTAATTATGCAAAAAAAAAAGAGTTATGCAGTAAAAATTCATAACAAATGGTGACATTTATGTGTCTGTAGTTAGATAAAAAATGCTGCAAACTTGACCAAATTTATTTAAGTAACTTGGTTGAAGCAAGACACGTTGGTGTAGAAAAAAGCAAAACTAAGAGAAGATTTTCTTTAATACTGATGTAAATTTTTTTTCCGATTAACAGAATGCTAGACAGAAATATGCTAATGATGCTTAAATAATGTTTTAAAAATGCTTAATTTCATTGTTAAACTTTCATCTTTTACATGGATAAGTATTTTATTTTCAGTTTCATGATTCATACACAGCATTATCTGCTTGGTTAGATGAGACTGAAAAATTATTAGATTCCACAACTCCTATTGGGAATGATCCAGTTAAAATAAAGAAGCTTTTAGCTAAGCACAAAGACTTTCAAAGAACTTTAGGATCTAAACAAGTTACTTATGATGCTACTATGAAATGTGGAAGAATGCTAAAAGATAAGTGTCCTAAACAGGATGTACAACTTCTGCAGAACATGATGGATGAATTAAAAACTCGCTGGAATAAAATTTGTTCAAAATCAGTCGACAGGTAACTACAAATTTTCTGCTTACTTTCTTTTAATCAGGGCTGATTGTGCTCCGGAAAAAATCCGGATTTCCGGATTTTTCGCTAACAGTGATCCGGAAGTTTCCGGAGATCGAAGGTCCAGACGTTTCAAAAAATCATTGATCACAGAAGTTTCTGGAAATCAAATTTTCAAAAGTGGAACTTAAAAACACAATTTATTTTGTTTGTAAGGGAGAGCCAGATACATTTTTTATCAGTAAATAGTTATAATCATAAACTCAAGAAAGTAAGACATATTTGTAAGTTTTAATTACTTCTCCTAGAAAAACCTAGTTTAAATTTTTTTCAATTGAAATTTTTTTTTTTTAAACTCTGGAAATTTTCCGGAATTTTGACTTGGGCTCACAATCACCCCTGTTTTAATACAATACTTTTTCCATGGTTGAAATGAAATTTTTCAATAATTTCTTTTAGTTTGCTATTTTCCTATTTTGACATCAAAATATTTAATTTGCCAAATTTTACAATTTTTCAGACTTAATATATGTATTTAAAAAATATCCTCTTTTCTCATCTCAAGTAAAATCATTGTTATTAATGATTTTAAGGTATTGATTTTATTAATGATTTATTATTTTTAATTGGGGGGAACTAATTCTATGTGAACTAATTGTATGTGTTTCTTTTTATGTGAAAATTTAAATTGCATAATCTTCTAAAACAAATTACAAGACGATTACAAGATTTTCAAAAATATATGCACAAATTAATACAAATATTATATTAAAACAATATATTAAAACATAATATATCAAAACTGTTTAGGCATGACAACTTTTTCAAAATTTTGAGTTTGCAATAGATAAGTAAGAAATAAAGAACTGGAAAAAGCTCATAAGGCATGTGCACATTTAAGAAAATGTTTCATTTATTTTACATTAACAAAAAGTTAGTTAATTGTACATAAAACATATTTTTAAATTCTAGGCAGCGCAAATTGGAAGAAGCTTTACTTTTCTCTGGTCAATTTAAAGATGCAGTATTAGCATTAATGGATTGGATTGATAAAACGATTTCAGCATTATCAGTATCAAAGCCTTATCATGGTGATCTTGATACTGTTACCTCATTAATTGAACAGCACAAGGTAAGGTTACAGTGGAATGCATTAATATATTTTTATATACACATGTATTTCTGTATAAATTTTGCAAAATTTAAATTAATGACATATATTTTCTAATTACGTCAGATATATTTTTTGACCACCTACTTGCATTTCTTTTCCTTCTGATGTATTTGCTATTTTATTTTTACCTGACATATGCTTAACACATAGTTCATCAGAAAATTATTCTACTTTCATATTTTCTAAGCAATTTATTAATATTTTGTTAATCTAGGTAAATAGTAAAATCTGGTAATTCATTTGATAATTGGTAAGGCTCGTCCTGAAAATACTGGCTTAATATTTTTTTGTTTTTATTAGTTTTTTGTAATTTCATAAAGTGCTTTGTGCATTATCAGTTATTAATTGTTTTTGTTTAATCCTCTATTTAGGAACTAAAAGTATTAAGTAAAAATTTATTAACTGTAATTTTTCTAAAAAAAATTTTGCCATTTCATTTGTTTGATTTTTGATACACCTTATATATATTTTTACATGTAATTTAAATTATTTACCTTCTATATTTTCTTTATTTTTTTAAAATAATATTTAGTCATTTGAAGAAGAGTTCAAAAATAAAGGCTTAAATTTGGAATCTGTGTGCAAAACAGCTGTCACTCTGAAAAACCAAGCAAGCTCATCTGATGTTGAAACAATAACTGCCCAAGTAGAAGAGCTAAATAAAAAATGGAAAATTATTACTGATCTAAATGAGAAGAAGAAGTCTCAGTTAAAGGATGCTCTTCAATTGGTAACATTAATATCTATTAATAATAACCTATTAACTTTGCTCTTATCAGGTTGATAAAGAAGTTTCTTCACAATTTAAATTTTACTAAAAAGAAGACAGAAAAGTAAATTGGATTGACTTAATCTAATTTCTGTTTAAAAATGTTAGAGGAACACCTGACATTGTAAAAACATATCTGATTTTATTTAAAAGATGCTTAGTTGCATTTTCTTCAAATAATTAAAATGTTCAATAAAAACAATGATTTAATGGCATAAGTATTAATTTAAAAAAACTTAACTTAACATCTATTATAATCAAACAAGCTTTAAAATAATTTGAAACAAATTGTTTTAATTTTTATTTTAATTATTAATTTCACTAAAATATGTTTTGAGCTTATAGTATAGGCAACTAATGTTTATCTAGTTTAATTATTTTTCTTTAAACATGATAGAAGCCTAGAAAGAGTTCCAAATGAAGCTTTTACAATTCCTAATATTTTTTAAACGTCAAATATTATTAATAATCTCGCTACTATTATAATAATACCCATAGAAATTTATTATTTACAACAATATAGTATTAAATTCAATAACTCAGTTTTCAACATCTTGAACATATATACTTCTAAAAGGAAAGTCTTTCCTTTTCTCTATTATTATTATTTTTGCAAGAAATCTAATTCATTCATAAATTGAATCTTGCTTTCTGATTTGTAAGAAAACTTCTGTTTCAGAACCAGTTTAGGAGGAACCTATCTGGAGGGAAACAATATAATTTTCCTTCCTCGTTTAATCAGTAAATACTATATCTCATTCAAAAAGAAAAAATTTTATTAAAATTGCTGAAGAAGTTAAAATTATAGTTAGTTATAGAATTTAACATTGAAACTATTTTTTTTTTTCAAATTTTCTTCCATTTTTAAAATAAAATATTTTGTATATGTTTCCAAGAGTTTAATTTCATTTTGAACAGTATTTGCACTGTCAGTTATTTAGCATAATAATTTACTTGATACCACTGGCAATTTTATTTATTTCAACTATTACAATATATTGTTAAAACTGCATTTATTATTTCATTATTTTCTTTAATTTTATTTTACATTACCTTTAAATTCTTAAATTAAACCACAGGCTGAAGAGTTATACAAACTTGTGCACATGCTACTTGAATGGTTATCAGATGCTGAGATGAAACTGAGATTTTTCGGTTCCCTGCCTGAAGATGAAGAATCTAGCAAAAAGCAAATTCAAGATCATGAAATATTTATGGCTGAACTAGAAAGACAGGAAGTAACAAAAAATAAGACCATAGCACTTGCTCAAGATATTCTAAAAAAATGTCATCCTGATGGAATATCAGTAATACGCCACTGGATTACTATTATACAATCCAGATGGGATGAAGTAAGATTTATGATTTTCTACATGTTTGTTTTTTATTTTGTTTACCTTCAAAGCTTTTAATTCTGATTATAATTAAATCTTATTTTTTAATTATAATATAATCTTCTTATTTTTTATTGTCTATTAAACAAATGCTAAAATTAATTTTTATTATACTTTTAGCGAGACATAATTCTATAGATAATAATAAGTGATAATATACATATGGCAATGCATAAATATAAATCTAGTTAATTATCATTGTCTCATTATGAACAATTGATATATTACTCACACTACCAGGAAGCTAATTACACATTATTTCTGAATGTATTTTTTATTTACTAGACAACATTTCATATATGCTGCAGATTTAAGTTTGCCTCCTGCTCCAGATTTTTAATTTGATGTATAATAGTAATAGTATTTTTTTATTACATTATGTTATCATTAATTTGTTATTACTTCTCAAAAATAAAACAAGCTTGCATTTAAAAACATAATTATTCTTTTTGTCATACTTTCATTTACACTTACTTTTTTCTGATTTAGTTAGATATATTCTTCTTGTTATTTTTTTAGATATCTTCTTGGGCCAAACAAAGAGATCAAAGACTAAGAGATCATTTATTATCTTTAAGAGATATAAGTGATTTGTTGGAGGAGCTATTTGCCTGGTTGAACAATGCTGAGGCTACTTTAACTGCACTTGAAGCTGAACCACTTCCTGATGATCTGCCAACTTTAGATAGACTTATTGAAGAACATCAGGTAAATTCTTGAGAATTTGTGATTTATAGGATTTATATTTTTTAATTTATTACTTGTTTTAAATTATGGATGGTTTCTATTTTATAAAATGAAGAGAAATTGTTAAATGAATCAAATTTGACTTGTCAAATTATTTAGTTTAATTTTAAAAAAATTCAGTTTTGACAATATTTTTATAGTTTAAATTTTTCAGTTTTAAACTTTTACAAGGTTCTTTAAAAATATGTTATAGTTGTAAAACGATCTGAACTGCTGTATACCTGTCACAGATCTGTTGATTAGAAGGCCCACTACACTACAAAAATAGTACATGACTGGCAAAAATAATAGGTGTTTCTAGTAAAAAAAAGCAGCAAATTTTTCATAAAGAAATACCCACAACCTAATATTTTTTACTTAGTGGCTTAGCTTTTCATATCCTGGTAGTGAAGTTAAAAATTATGGTTTAGTATTTTATAAATTTTGAATATAAAATTTAAGCACAAATATCTACTACAGATATATTACTGTAAATCACTGTTCAAACAAAATGTTATGTGTTAATGAATTTTTTTTTTAAATAAAAAGGATGTATGCCTAAAGTAAATATAGATAATGTTATCTAAAGAGTGTTTAAAATCGTGAAAGCATTGTAAATCAAAGGAAAAAAACAAGAATAAATTGATTTAATATTGTAATATATATTTTTCCAGCATTATATTTCAGAGCATTTTATTACTTCAAGCATTTTACTTCCAAAACGTTTCATTACTTCATTACAAAATAAAATCATGTCATTGTTTATGTAATAATTCAGTTCGAATTCTGATTTGAAAAGTGAATGCATATAATTCTTTTATTTATGTATTTTTTCAATAGCTTTTCATGGCTGATATGTCCAAGAAACAACCTGACATTGAAAAAATTTCTAAAACATTTTCTTCTAAACGTCATCAAAGTAAAAACTTGGGTTCCCCTCAAATTAAAGAAAAAGTAAAAGAAAAACTTCCTCGCTCTGGAACACCTACTGGTGTCAAAACATCAACACCTTTGTAAGTAAACACTTTCTTCTACATAAATGCTTGTATTCTTTCACTTAATTTAATTTCATTTTAAAGCAAGGACTACTGGGTGGAATATCTACAGTGGACTAATAAAAATTGCTATTTCTATTATACCATAGAGGGCAGAGCAACACTACCATTTTTAGCATTTTCTATTTTGGTGTTTGACCTGTTAATCCACAGGGGTACATTTTGTGCCAGTCTGATAAATATTCTTTGGCCATTTTGATTTTTCCCAACATGTATTATAATAAATAAAATTAAATTTATTTGGAAACCCAATGTCAAGCTATTGCAAATATAAGTTGTTATATTTAAAAGATGCTGCAATCGATAAGAATAAAAGTCTCAAAAAGGAAAGTTATTTTTGCAGGAATAAAAATTTGTGCTTTTCAGAGTTTACATTTTTTTAACTATTATAATGTGTTATTTTTGTGCACATATTATTTAAAAAAAAATTATTATTGTACTTTTATTACATAACTTCTTAATATCTAGAGCTAATAATTTAACCATATTATTACTTAGGCGAAGTCAATTTGATTCCGATGTGAAGCATCCAAGAGCTAAACAATTGCTAGAGAAATGGAGAATAGTTTGGCTTCTTGCAATGGAGAGGCAAAGGAGGCTTCAAGATAAATACAATTACCTTATGGAGGTATTGTCCATGATTTTTTTGGCATGTAGTTTGAATTCATTTAGAATATTTTATGAATTCTATATAAAAATTCTATAGTTCTATGATAAATATAAATTACATTAGCATGTTATTGTTGATAAGAAATTATAATTCATTATAATAATTTAAAATTTTTCTGATTTAATTACTGTTTACCTTTTTAATTGCTATTTTTCTACAATTTTTGTTTGTTTCTTCACTACACGCATCTCATTTGTCACCATAATACATACCTATATGCATAATATATTCCTATACACCATAATACATACATATGGATACAATGGACCCATGGCTGTTTATTTACCACTGCCTAGTGAATTTTGAACAAAAACATTTTTTGATTTTCATGATAAAAAAAATGCTAGTTGCTTCTCTTTAAAAAAATATGAAATAAAAATATTTTTTAAAAATAAATAAAATTGTTTTATAAATATAAAGTTGCTAAAATGAAATTCTTTTTAGAAAGTCATATGTCAAATAGAAAGTAGCAAAAATTATTAAATCATTTTTAATGATAAAGGTTTACATTTTAATAAAAAATATCTTTGGCTGCTAATATTAAAAATAGGTGTTTAGTTGCACAAGTAAAAATGAAATTATTTTATTGTGAAATGTTGACTTGTGTAATTGTGACTCTTTTAAAACAAGGAAAAGCGAATACTACCAATGGAAATTTAAAATATATATATTATTTGAATGAAAGGAACTTTATTAATGAATTATTATTTATTATCAGGGTTAGGATGTTGATGATAAATATTTTTTTTTTTTGTGTTTTTGGTTGTTTTTTTTTATTGCATTTTTTTGGTTATTTTTTATTATTTTTCAAATTTATTTTCTTTTCTAGTTATTTTTTTTAATACAGGTTCAATTTATATTTTAAAAAAATCCTTATGTAAAACATAGCATAGAATTTGGAGGGTAATAAAATTTAGAGGGCATTACTTTTCATTTTGAGTTTTTTTTTTGTGGTTTACAGAGTTTTTTTTGCATTTTTAAACACATTTTTCAAGAATTGAAAGATCATCTCCATCCATTCCTGTTTATTATCATTAAAGCTATAAGAGAAAGAAAAGAAAATATTGAAAATAAAATAAATAAATATAATATTATTTTAAACGTATATTTAAAAACTTCATGTTATATTTATTAGCATGAATATAATAAGTATATATGAAAAATTTATTTAATATTAAGCGTATTTACAAAACAAGTCTATGTGCAAAACCACTTGTACATTATTATATATTATTGTCTAAAACATCCATAAAAAATTTGTTTGCCACTATAAAATACTTATTTTTAAAATCTCTTAAACATAGAAAAATACTAAACATCAAATATAACAAATGAAATTATCCTCCTATTTTCCAATTAATACATTTATGAACTTAAATATTCTTTACCTATTCATATATGTTTATAGGATCTAAGACTATTTTCAACTTTTACCTTATAACACATCTTGTAGACAAAATATCAAATTTTCTAATATAAGGCCTTTGCTAAGTTTTTCTTTAACAGTACAAGAAATTTATATTAAACATTGTAAACCATAAAAATATTATGCTTCATTGCATAAGTATACAGGGTGTACCTCTGTAATCACCTCTCTTAAAATGTATTGTATTTTTAGAATTCTAGTCAAAAAGGATGCCAAAATATTATAAAATTAGAGATCACAAATTCAGATTAAAATCATTTACCACTTCCTTTCAGTTACGTTTATCAGTTTAACAGGTGTTGATATTTTTTTTATCTCCTTTTACTAATTATTGATTCACTGGGGATTCATGAAATTTTTCTTGCTGATCTGCATAGTTACAGATGAGTTAAATAAGCTGTTTTGTTTTCAGGAATTATGTAATTCTATAACAAATGAAATACCTTATTAATGTTAAAATTAAACAATATTTTTGTATTACAGCTTGATAGAATAAAGCACTTTGATTTTGATGAATGGAGGACTAGGGTAAATATTATAATTTTGTAGCTTTTATTTATCTAACTTGTATTATACATATATTTAATGTAAACTTCTTATAGTATCTTGGCTGGCTAAACAACAAAAAGTCACGTGTTATGGATCAGTTCAAGAAGATAGACAAAAACAACGTTGGTAAAGTGACAAAGCAAGACTTCATTGATGGAATACTGAAATCAAGTAAATAGTTATTAATTTTTATTATACATACATAAAAATTATATGCAGTAAAAAGAATTTTTTGCTATATTATTTATTCATTTGTTCATTGCAAATTTTTATTTAGAATTTGCAACTAGCCGACTTGAAATGGAAAGGGTAGCTGATATTTTTGACAGGAATGGAGATGGATTTATTGATAGCAAAGAGTATGTTGAAACACTTCGTCCTGAAAAAGAGGTCAGTTCTAATACGGATGAGACATTATTGTTATTTAAGCATTTTTATGTATTTTACATGTGTTTAGAGATATCATTAATTGAAAAGTGTTTTTGTTGAGTTGAGATTATTTCAAAATTTAAGAAAATCTGCAAGAATCTTAAATTTTACAAACATTTTTATACCAAATAAGACAATTTAATTTTCAAAAGATTCTTAAAATAATTGTTTATTGCATAAGTTATAAATTCATCATTTCAAAACTAAATTTAAAAATCTCGTAACTTTACTGACAGTACAAAATCCTTGATTTCTGCACAGCTATATAGAAAAATACTTGATTTTAATGTTCGGTAAAACAGGAAACTTTTTATTTTCAATATTATTTAAAATTAATTTTTTACTGGAAGAACATATGTGGATATTATATTTATATGCTTCAAATATTACTGACTTTAGTTTTAATTTCTGAGGCTGTCATACATATTTTTTATAGTACCATCATTAGTTTAAAAGTAACAGGGACATACAAAAAATAATTACAACAAGTAATATTTACCTCTGAGCATTAATTTCTGCTTTTTACAAACTTTATATTCAAGCTTTGACTGGAGTAGTTTACAGCTAAGAAATCTCAACACAACTTTGATTAATTGCTCTACACTTGGAAATGTGTATTGCACTATAATATTTCTGCACTTTATGTAATACTCCCCATTTATAGCATTTTACATTAATTACATGATTTGTTTTCAGACCGGTCCACTAACTGAAGCAGAAAAAATACAAGATGAAGTTCAGCGACAAGTTGCAAAATGTACTTGCGTTCATCGATTTAAAGTATATCAAGTTGGTGAAGGAAAATATAGGGTTAGTGAAATAATTCAATTAAAATCTATTAATTTAGGATTGAAATTGTTCTAGTAGATTTTTAAAAAATTATTTGAGATGTATATTACAATACATTATACATTAGTAAGCAATTAAAATTTTAGCAATAGCTTTAAAAATTTGTAAAATATTATAATTTTCAATCATTTTTTTTTCTAGTTTGGTGAATCTCAAAAGCTTAGGCTAGTTCGAATTTTGCGTAGTACTGTAATGGTACGTGTTGGTGGTGGTTGGGTTGCACTTGATGAGTTCCTTGTAAAGAATGATCCCTGCCGAGGTTTGTAAAAGAATTTATAATTAAATTTTTCTTTAGAGTTAATTAGTTATTAATTTGTGTGTAAATGACACAGTTTATTTGTTAACATTTTTCAGTTAACTTTTATTTATTTATTACTGTTAAAACTGTCCTAATTGTTCTGGAAATCAATGCATTAATTTTTTTTATTTTATGTTTCTGTAAATTTCCACTTCAAATAGTTTTCACTTTGCATTATTTCTTACATTACATTGTTAATCAACAAAATTATGATAAATTTTTTTAATTTCAATAAAGTTATTCATTAGATAACCTGTATTTAGCTAAAAATACTATACATAAAACAGTAATCTAATCTTAATGATTAAGTTGTTTGTTAAAATTAACAACATACATAACTGTTTTAATAAGAAAATTTCAAATTGTTTGAAAATTAATTAAACTTAGTGCTCTGTTCTCAATTAATAAATAAAAATTTAGCTCTTAATTTTTCATCAAGCATTTAAATCTAATAGTGCCTCAGGAAACAGCTACCAACAATTTTGCTTTTATTAATGTCGCTTATTTGTCTCATTTATCTATATTTATCAAATAATGTGATCTAATTTAGTATATTCAATGCTATGCCAAATTTCATCTTTACCAGATTTACTAAATTAATTTTCTTAATATTTTTGCCCGTGAGCAATTCTGTCATTCACAAATGTTTGATTTGCGGAATTTAATTGCTTATAACTCAGTTTAAAAAATCAAGCAGTTATAATAATTTTTCTTGAAAATATCTCTTGGTGCCATTAATTTTTATTGACTTTTTGAAATTTTAAAATTCTTTTAAAAGCAAAAAACTGGCTGTTACAAAGTTACGATATTATATTACAATCACAGCACCCATTTAAAAATAATTGATTTATGAAAGTTACCATTCACACACATTGTTCCAAAAGAAATTTATATGGTGCTTTATATACATAGATCAATCAGATAGTAAAATAAAACCTTAGCCCTAAATATATTTGCAATGTTAAACATTGTGATTATACTATTCAAAACTGATAAGAGATAATAAATAAATTACTAAAAGAAATTCAGGATATACTTTTATCTGTAATTTTTAATGAAATCTTAGCAGTATCCTTATTATTTATGATTTCCTGATAGTATTAAATTGTTATTACATCAACTGCAAACTTTCTTGTTATTAAATTCTTTTAAAAAGCTAATTGGTCAATCCACAGTATTTATGTGTTACCTACAGTGTATTTCATAGCTAAATTTGAACATTTTTATTTTTATCAGCATGGAAATATGAGTGAAATAAATTTCCCTTAATTTTGCGTATTATGTATTGTTTGTGTTATGTACGGGACAGTTGATCCACCAAATTCTGAAATATGAGTATTTTTTTTACTGGAAATTATACTTATTTTCAATACATTCTGTATCTCTTCAGCTACATTATTCTGAGAAATTTTTTTAATTGAGTTATTTTATCATAAATAACTAGGTAAAAATTGTCGCATAACAAGAAAGTCAAATATTGTGGAATGACTTTATTATTAATACAGTAGAAAGTCCCATATCCGGAATCGTCGGGATTTCATCAGAAACAAAAATCAGAAGTCGGTTAAAAATCAGAAGTCGGTTAAAAATCATAAGTAAAGTAGTGGAGAATTCTCATCCCTGCATACTTTTTTAACAGATCACGAATTTTAAAAAAAATATTTAAGGAAAAGAGTTTTGGTTATTTTGATTGTTAAAAAGAGTCAGGAAAAGAGACCCTTCCAGTAAACAGACATCCGGTTGTGGGATCTTGTACTGTATATAGCTTATAAATCTACTGTTTTTTTTCTTATAAAAAAGGTCGTTTCTTCTTGAGTACATGTAGTATTTCATTTTCATTATTTATTTCTAAAGTTTATTTCTTTTATTTTCCTTCTTAATATTCACAAAAACATTCTTAGCAAAATGACATTTATTGATGCAATTTCTATGCTTTCTGAATACTGATTATCTTTCTGCTTTCATAGGCTGCAGAGAAGAAGCATTAAAACTAACAAAACTATTTATTCAACAATCAAAAAAGACACCACTTTCTAGCCTCAGCAGTTCTAAAGAAAGCCTTTAGTTGTCTGTTATCCTTCTTCCTTTATCCCGTTTTTCTTTTTCTTATGTGTAACCAATGATTTATTTTCCCATATGCTGGATATCTGACTAGAACACTGCTTTCACTCTTTCTTTCTCTCTCTCTCTTTGACATATAACTAAAACTTATCTGCTATAAAATAATAATTACCTACAGCTAACCTTGGCAGTTTTCTCTTTGTGAAAATAATTTAAGTAACTGAATCAAAAAAATCCCAAGCATTTTATTGTTTATTAGTGCATGTATACAGAATAGTACAACCTGCATGTATATTTACCATAATATAGCTAAAGGAAGAACCAATATTGAGTTGAGAGAACAGTTCATATTAGCTGATGGTGTCAGCCAGTCCCTGGCTCCTTTCAAACCAAAGCCAAGTCCTAATTCGTCAATATCCAGTCAGAGTGGAACCAACAGTTCTATGCCTTCAACAGGCCCTATTACAAAGGTTTGCAATAAACTTTAAAAATAGAAATTTATGGGTTAGCATATGGTGAAAATTAAATCAACAGTTATAATTAATTTATGTTGCTTTTATGGGTTATTTTATTTTGAATGTTTGTTTCTGCTCATGTTTTATTTATTTTAAGTTTTGTTTTTATGTGCTGTAATGTGCTTTTTGTTATTATTTATTTATGTATTTTACTTTCATTTTATATTTTACTACTTTTTCTGAAACTTTTTAAATTTTAGTTAAGGCAATCCTTAATAGAACTCGGTTACGAAATTCTAAAATTCATAATCTTCAAAAACATTCCAACTTTCTAGTCAAAAATAATAATTAAGGACCATAGTAGTTAACAAACTTATTACTACAAAAATATTATTTATTAATTTTTACAAGTTATATTGAAGTGCATATTTTCATTGGTTTTAAGTGGGTTATATAATGGAAAGAAGGAAATTTTCGGAAAAGAATCGGCAATCATTGACTATCTTCAAGATGCTTCTTCTTTGCAAACTCGTTAAATATTTTGAAAAGATGACATTATCAGTTTTGTCTATTCCTATTGCATTCCAGCTTCATTTTTATTTATGAGATGCATTCCAGTGAAAGAAATAAGGCCTGTATTCTACAGGCCAGTTCACTCTCAGTTTGGATCCAGGATTCCAGTCTATTGTTGGGTAAAACTTTTATTCTATTTTAAATGCATTGCATTAATGTTTTGCAAATAAATTTTTTTATTTATTTTCATGAACTTTAAGTGGTTAACTGTTCTTATATTTCCCTCTTCAATCTTTGTGATATAGGTAATAAAAAAAGTGATCTCAGAAAACTTGAAAGATCTAATTTCTGATCCTTTTGAATTTAGTTATTTTAATGTAGTAAAATTATTAAAATCAATTCTTAGAACATAAAACATATAAAATATTAATTAAGCAAAACCAAATATCAAATGCTGGTTAGATTTTTCAATTTAATGCTGATTAAACTGTAATGCTTGTAATTTTTTATTAAAATTAAATGCAACTAAATTTTGTATTGTCATGTCATATAGTTTGCAATGGAATTTAATCCCTTTGAAATATTTCTCCAAGGCAAATTAAAAAGTTGTTTTATGACATTCAGATTTAACATTCTACTATTTTGAGGAATTAAAAATAATACAATGTGATTTTTAAAATCTCAGCCAAGGATAGCAGGCATACAATATGTGTTATATTAACTTGGCTGTTTAAGATATTCTTAAATGCATAATTTTAAACCTCTGATTAGTAAATCTCTGATCAGACTAGAGGCAACTTAAAAATAAAACTGAAAAGCTAAATACAACTCTTCTTAAAAAAATCAATAAATCATTAATTTCCACATATCTTAGTAATTTCAGTTTTGTAGCACACATGTGATTTATTTAAGGAAAGTGATAGTTGCTTGTAAATATTGAAGGTTCTTTTTCTCTTATCATAATTACAGGACAACTAGCTAGCTAGTCTAGCTCAGCTAAATTTCATATGGCCTTGTATTAAAACGTTTTTAAATATATATGAATGTCTTCCTTAGAAATATAACTATAAGCTTAAAATAATTATGTAAATATATATTGTCTGATGAAATAATCATTACTTTTTCTTTTTTTGTGTGTTAATATGAAATGTAATGTTAATAAGTAAGTTTAAAAGTGTGATAAGACTAGCTCTACTAACATAAGCTTACTCTGAGGAAAAAGCTGCTTCAATGATATATAATATTAAATTTATACTATTTATTGACAAACTCAGAGAAAAATCTGTTCTAAATCTAGAACTGTAACAATGTATATTTTTTATGATAATCAAGTAACTATAATTTACATTTTTGATGAAAATTGGTTATTATGTATCCTTAACAGCAATATTTGGCTATGTCTCTTGGAAAATGGATAGCAATTAACAGATACTATAAACGAAATAGAAATAAGTGTATATAAAAAATTAAGATTATCACTCACTCTTAAAATACTAATCTAATCTTAGAATACTGAAATATTAATAACTGTTACAAAACTTTTAATGAGAAAATATAATATATTTTATACATAATGATCATATTGAGGTACTTCTGAAAATAAACGCTACTAACTTCCACTCTCCAAATTTGATAACTATTATTATTTCATAAAAGTTCATGCCTATTTTTACAAACATATGTAAAAAATTATTTTTTGAGTTAACTATAACATTTTGATGTTTTTATATTCAGTAATAGTTTGCTCTCTTTGGCAATGAATTTTATTTTTGCTTGTATGCTGTATTTTTTAAAATCCAATTAATAAATAATCTTTTAAATTATTTTTAAAAAAATAGTTGCAAATTTTTGAAATAATTTTAATTGAATTAAAGACACTTGTGAAAATGCTATAAATAGTGTAAGATGCTATTGTGGTAAAATAATTTTTAAACTATGCTGCAAATTTCATTATAATTGTTCTTATGATAAATAATTCTTTTAGACCTTTTTTTTACTTTACAAAATTTTTTATAATAATGTTTGATTAAGTTAAATTGTATTAAATTAAATGCAGATACAATTATCTTCAAATGTGCACCCAGAACTTTAGATATCTTCCCTTTGAAAAAGCAGTAGTCATGTTCAGATCTTACCATATTTAGCTAATGAAAATGTTAAAAAACATATTGAGATGTATAAATGTAGAAAAAGGTAATTTTAAAGCTAAGAAAGAGATTAAAAACTTCTTGAAATTTTACAAAAAGTAATGTAATATAATATAATTAATGTACAATGTAATATAATATAATTAATGTACAATGTAATGTAATATAATTAATGTACAATGTAATACAATCATTTTTTAAAATTAAAAAAAAATACTTTGAAAAATGATCTTGCACCAATGTCTGCAGGAAATAATAATTGCTAGTATATAATAATTCCTCAGAGCAATTTCACTTTTACTTTTTAAATTGTAATTACTATTATCTCTTGGGCTATTTTTATTTCTTTATCAGTTATAATATTAACAGATTTATCTTTGAGCAGTTTTAAAAACTATGTCTCAACATTAGTCTGGCACATTTTAACTGGAAAACTTCCTTTTAATTGAAGATGAATTTGAACTTAAAATAATTTCATCAGTTGTTCAATCAGGGTTAGTTCACTAATGGCAAATGAAAAATGATGATGAGCATAATTTAGCTGTAGTTTTTTGCTCACAGCTTTATTTCATGTGACAAAAAGTGATTTTTAATAGTATGGTACACTCTAGATTATCCGTACGCGGATTATCCGGTTTGCGGATTATCTGTGCTCATTCCGGAGTCACAAAAAATATAAAGAGAAACATTTTCAAGATTAAAAAAATTTGATTTATGAAGTTATAACACTACCAAATATTTGGAAAGCAATATTCGTTATTGGATTGCAGTATATGGAACAAATCGTCTACGTTATGGATGATATGGAAATCGTCTACGTTATCACGATTGTGGAGAAAGATGATACCGCTTGATGAACAATCCTCTTCAGATGTTCAAGAAAAATATGATAACAATATTCTCGAACAAGCAAAAGAAATCTAAGGTTTCGAAATTCTTTATGAAGAAAATTTAGAAGATTGGTTTCAAAGTGATGCATGTGAGCCTGGCTTCCAGTATTTGACTGATGAAGACATCGTTATGTTGTTAAATCAAATAGTGATGATAGTAACTGATGCCGAAGATGTAGTAAATGAATGAAATACAATTTCTCATTCTGCTGCTCTGTGGAAACTTCATTAGATTATATGGGAGGATTTGATTATGGTGACATTACTGCGGTTCGTAAAATTTGTGTATCGATATATGGCGAAGACGCATTACACATTTTTTGATAAGGAAAATTCCTAGTTTGATGTTATGCATGCAAATGTCAGTAATTTTTACATTTTTTGTACTGATATTAAATTTTTCTTTAATATAAGGAGTTTTTGGATTATCCGTGTTTTTCAACTGTCCGTGCGACCTGTCCCGGTGATTAACCCGGATAATCGGGAGTGCACTGTATTTGAGTCATATTTCCCTATATTCAATTAATAAATAATCTTTTAAAATATTTTTAAAAAAATAGTTGCAAATTTTGAAATAATTTTAATTGAATTAAAGACACTTGTGAAAATGCTATAAATAGTGTAAGATGCTATTGTGGTAAAATAATTTTTAAACTATGCTGCAAATTTCATTATTATTGTTCTTATGATAAATAATTCTTTTAGACCTTTTTTTACTTAACAAAATTTTTTATAATAATGTTTGATTAAGTAAAATTGTATTAAATTAAATGCAGATACAATCAGATAATCTTCAAATGTGCACCCAGAACTTCAGATATCTTCCCTTTGAAAAAGCAGTAGTCATGTTCAGATCTTACCATATTTAGCTAATGAAAATGTTAAAAAACATATTGAGACGTATAAATGTAGAAAAAGGTAATTTTAAAGCTAAGAAAGAGATTAAAGACTTCTTGGAATTTTACAAAAAGTACTTTAAATTTTTTAAATCGTTTTAATGTACAATGTAATATAATATAATTAATGTACAATGTAATGTAATATAATTAATGTACAATGTAATATAATCATTTTTTAAAATTAAAAAAAAAATACTTTGAAAAATGATCTTGCACCAATGTCTGCAGGAAATAATAATTGCTAGTATATAATAATTCCCCGGAGCAATTTCACTTTTACTTTTTAAATTGTAATTACTATTATTTCTTGGGCTATTTTTATTTCTTTATCAGTTATAATATTAACAGATTTATCTTTGAGCAGTTTTAAAAACTATGTCTCAACATTAGTCTGGCACATTTTAACTGGAAAGCTTCCTTTTAATTGAAGATGAATTTGAACTTATAATAATTTCATCAGTTGTTCAATCAGGGTTAGTTCACTAATGGTTAATGAAAAATGATGATGAGCATAATTTATCTGTAGTTTTTTGCTCACAACTTTTTTTCATGTGACAAAATGTAATTTTTAATAGTATTTGAGTCATATTTCCCTATACACCAAAAATCATCAAAGTTAATTGCAGTTCATTAGTTCCTCTTTCAAGCATAATAGTCATGTATTAGAAGTAATAATGCAATGTTGAGAAAATACAAGGTTCTATATTCAGTAAACTTGACTTGATAAATTAAAATTGCATATGTTTTCATCCATTTCCCAGAAGTTAGCCAGAAATTTAAGTAGAAGACCATTGCTCTGCTTTTATACTGGGTATTACATTATGAGGACAAGTATTAAACTAAACTCAGTGGCACGACAGCCCATGAGGACAAGTATTGCCTTACAAAAAAAACTAACTATGGATCAGTATCTGCTGTTTTTCCAATGATTTTAAGTGAATCAGTTTAAATTTGTTATAATAGTACTGTGTAATAATGGTTTGGTATTGTGGTAAAAAAATTACTTTACTACTTATTTTACTAGATGATAATAAAAAAATACCTCAAATCCTGCAAAAAACTTCCTCTTAATTTATATTTAAAATTATATTATTTGACATCATGTGAAAAAATTTAGATGGTGAAACTATAAAAAATTCTTGAAACCAGCAAAATAAATTTGCCCCAAAATTGATTTCAATACATTTTTTAATGACTTATGAATATATTTTCAGCGTTCTAATAATTTTATTAACTATGTCTCACTTTTTTCTCTTTCTGATGACATCAAAATTGGCTTAAAAATAAAATAAAAAAGTAATAGACATTATGAACATAAGCCAACTTCTGAAGTTACGCCATTTTGTTAAATTGAAAGAAATTTCAAACTGATCCCTGAATGGTAGTTTTGATTTTAAAAAAATTATTTTAGTCATTTTCCATCTTGTATTTTTCACAAAAATTTCAAAAAAACTTTGTGAAAATCTGTAACATTGCAGCATTTTTGTTCTTGCAATATTTTGTAATTTTAGATTTCAATAGTTGTGAATTGCTTCTCAAATTGTTATGAGTTTAACAAACAAAAGGAGACTTTTTCAGACTGGATTTAAGTCACTTTTCAGTAAATTTCACATTTGGTATCAGTTTTCAAGTTATTATTGAAGAGATTTAACTTTGATTTTATTAGACACAGCTACTATTAACCCAAAGTTGCATATTTTAATGCGAACAAGAAATCAGTGCATAAATTTTTGTTTGGTTTTCTAGTACTGGTTTGTAAAGTATACTTAAAAAATATTAAACAAATTACATTTAGCCATTTTATGTTTAATCATATTAAACTATATAGCATTTATTTTTTTTCCAAACTAATTTTTTTTATATTTCATACCATTGCTTTCATAACTTAACTTGCTAAAAATATTCTTTCCTTTTATCAAACTTTTATCTTCAAAATCAGTCCTATAACTGCTATTTAATAGTTTAAAATATCTAATATAAAATTCACTGATTTGACTAATCTTTTTTTCCTTAGTTCTCTTTAATGTGAGTTAAATGTTTTGCTTATTGTTTTAGATTCGAGAAAAAAGTGAAAGAAGTACTCCAATGAGAAGAAATCGTTCTTCTGCTGAAAATAGCAGTGATATAAGTGGGCCAAGTTTCAGTGAAACAGATAGTTTTAGTAATCGATCTGCATATTCAAGAACCACACCTTCTTCTCGACTGAGTCCAAGAGGTACTTAGAAGACTTTTCTTTAATCAAATTATTTTGTAAATTTATTTAAATTCGATAATTTGTAAATATATTGCCAAGGCTCAAATATTTCAAAATGTTTGCATGCCCTGCTGAGCTTGTTTGCAAAGTATTTGCCTGAATGAAACTTAAACATGCCCAAACAACTTTTTCGATTGCTAATGAAAACATATGAATGTACCTATTATTAATCTACCAAAAATATTATATTAACAACATTGTATCAAAACATTAACATCATCAACTCTTTAGGAAAAATCAGAAGTATTTACTATTATTAGCAAAGAAATAGTGAGCATTATTAAGGAGGAAGTATTAACAAATAAACAGTGATGGATTAAATGCAGAGCATTCTTATTAACAAAGAAGTACTTTAGCATTATAAAGTACTATCAGCAACCGCATTCATTTCCTCATGCCATTCTAAAAATTTGTTATAACTTTTTACTTTAATTATTTTCTTTTGCTCAACGATGTATGCAATTTTTTTTAAAATAAATGCAAGCATGGCATGCGGAACAAAAACGAATAAACTAACTTATAAGAAAATTATTATGTATAAAAGTAAATTGAATAAAATTTAGATTTTATCAAATTTGAATAATTTTCCTTTACTTTTATTTCTCATGTTGAAACACTTAAATTCATCTTATATTTAAGATAATTTATAGTAATGTTAAATAGTTATGTTAATGGCTTTTCTAAACTTATCTAAGTTATTTAAAGCATGTTATATTTCAATTATATTACTAGAATTATTTTTACTTATTTTGAGGCTTTAGTTAAATCAGCAATATTAAAGGCAATAATTCCTATTTTAATATTCTTATTCAGCAATATTAAAAGAGAGTAATAATAATTTTTACTTCAGCATTGTTTTAAAATTAAATAATTGTAATAATTGTTTATAATTTTTTCTAGATATAAGCTACAAGTCTACAAGTAGACCTTCTAGTCGACAAGGTAGTAGACCATCAAGTCGAGCACCAAGTGATCTTTCCCAAGATGGGATTGAGGAATTCAAATCAAAACGTAAACAAACTTTTAGTGGAAATGGAGTAATTAAGAAAAATGCTGCTGGTAATGATTTAGCTCCTAAAACGATAGAAGCATCAAGAATCCCATCAGTTAAAAAATCTATCAAACTTCCAAAAAATTTTGAATCTTCTAGCAAGAAAGATACTACAAAATAAATCGCTATGATTAACATTCCAGGTGAAATTATTCCTTTCATCATCATTAAGATGTGTTTATACAGCTTACTAAAGCTTTTGGGAAATATTGTGGCTTAGTCTCAAGCAAGTACTAAGAGTATTATCTCTTGAGAAATTTTGGTAATTCTAGTAATCTCATATAAACTAACATTTCAGAAGTCATTAATCAGATCAAATGTAGTTTATTCTCTAAATATATATATTTTTTAAACAATAAATTGTTTGAACTGATTAAACTACTGTTGCTGAGACAGCTTTTATAACTTTTCAACATAATGTATAATATAATTAATATGCTTTTGCTAGTCTTCATTTGCCAAATATATTTTTCTTACCATTTATAGCATGAATAAAAATATGCATTCCATTGTGTACGTTATTAAATATAAGTTTGAAAATGTATGTAGCTGTGTGAGATTTCTTAAAAAATGTTTTCTATTTAAGATATAAATATGTTAAACATGATTTACTTTAACAAATCTAAAAAATCTACAGTTGTGCTACATAAAGTTATGTAATTCAAAGTTTTATATAAACGGTAATGTATATAAGAACTAACGTATCTTTTTAATGGTATTTTAATATAATAAAATGTTAACATTTATTTAAAACACCTGTGCCAAGTGTTAAAGTAGCCTTAAATTTGTTTTTATGTATAATTGATTTACATAAATGTGTAAAATTTGAGTTCATGAATGCCATCTTTTCTGTTGACATTCCTGTTGAAATACTATTTTAATAAAATTCATTTGTCTACAAATATGTGTTATTAAATATTGATCATGTATTATATATGAGAGCTGATCATTTCAAACTTGTATCATACACAAAAAATTTTTAGCTGTATCTTTCAAGCTATTGTATGTTGCTCTTTTCCAAAATAAAATAATATATATATTTAAATAATTTCTCAATTTTTTGTGCAGTTCTGTTTAAATAATTCTTTTGAATATTCTTTATGCAGCACTTAACACATTCATTTATATTTTATTTCACATTAAGTACCCATCTCACATGTTATTAATAATTATTGTTTTATTATAAACATTTTATTACTCTTTAAATATTTTCCACTCTTTTGAAAAAAAAACTCTATTTATCAAACATGGGTTTTGGAATTTATGAAAATTTTTCAAACAGGGAAAAAAAAGGGCAGGAATCCTTTGTTTCATAGATTACTTGCTAAAGAAGCCTCTGCACAGATTCTGTCGAAAATATAATCCCATGCACTATGGATACAATATTTACATATTCAACAAAAATCTTATTAGGCAGGATTTTAAAAAAAATCAGTTGTTTTTGAGCATTGAAAAAAGGAAGGGTTTTTTTTTTTTTGTCTTTTTTTTAAAAGCTATTTATTCTCCAATTTAATTGCAGAATTTTTTTCTGAAATGTGTGTGTGTTCTCTTAACATTCAGAAGAAGTGTCTAAGTGGCAACTATTTTGAAAAATAAATTGTTTTTTAGATTAAGAACCAAATGAATGAAATATCTACATAAATTTGTGCTTTGTGTTATTAGTGAAAATCATGTAATATAATAATATTTAGTCTTCATATGGTATAAACAATTAGTCCCTAAATAGACTTTTATTCTATAGGCTACTTATGTAGGCTAAATTTATAAAACTGTTTTGAAAATTTTTATTTTATTTAAAAATATATTTTTTAACAAATATCAAAAAAGGCCATTAGTAAGCACCGAGACTCCCAATAAGAACATAATATTTTAATTCTGAGTAAAATAAATTTTTTTATATATTACTGGAATTTTTACTTGATCATAAAGTACACAAGTAAGTAAAAGATCATGAAATATACAAGTATTAATTATGCAATGAATTATGTATCTGTTGAAGAAAAATGCCTTACTGATGTTTCTAGTTTAAAATTATTTTAATTCTGTAAAATGTCCTAATCCTATCCTGTGGGATAAAAATGATCCTTTGCAGAGAAATTAAGTATTTCTGAAGTAGGAAATAATATAGATTGTTTGTTTATGTGGGGGGGAAATGAACTTTTTTAGGGATGATTAACCTAGGGTAAAAAATATCAAGCTTCCTGAAACTGAACAATTGTTTTGAACTTTCGGTGTATCCCTTGATGTTTCCTCAATGAGAAATGTTATTGTTGAGAATATCATCAAAGTTTTTATCCATTATTAGCCCTCATAAGATATTCTCAAGTTTTATAAACTTAATCAAGTTGCAATCATGAATTGAACTAAGATATTAGATTCAGTCAATAATAACTATTTTAAGTGTTATTGCTCATTTTATTTTATTTGTTGGAAAAAAAAGTATTATTTCTTTCTGAGATTTTTTTACTGCATATAATTCTAACTATTCAATAAATCAGAACAATAATAGCGCCTAGAATGGAATAAATTCTAGAAAACACGAATGGTACCATAACTTCTGAGCTTAATTTACAAATATTTCAGATATAGTAATCTAGGAAGGATTCTTATTTTGTTCACCACTAAAAACAGCTGTACTTAACTTTATATGGTTACTACTGCAATTAGTTTGTTCTGACAGCAAATTCAAGCCTATGTTAATCATTTTACTATCAGCTCAGTACTATCCCTTAATTTTAACTATTTATAATTGTCCATATTTTTCAATAGAAGAGGCTTATTTTCTTAAATATGTTGTGATTAATTAATTTTCAAAGAGATTTTTAAAAACAAGTCTCTTTTCGATCCTTTCACCTATACATAGTTTTAAAAATTAGGTATGATAAAACTAAACTTTTTAATATGGTTTATTAATACTATCTTGCAAGACACATAATTATAAATTAATTACAGCTGAGGTTAAAAAACTGCTTCAGAAAATAATCAGAGTATAATGAAAACAATATTTTTGCTGCAGGAACTAAAGGAATAAATAAAAATACAAAGAAATTTATCAGTCTTGTCAGATGGTGACATTAAGCGTTGATTTTAGCATTAGTTAGCATATTAGAAAATGGCAGGACATAATAAAATGGAACAAAGCATAAAACACAATGAATTATTTCTTCTCTTAAATTTTTGTCAAAATGAAAATAAGGGAATGAGTTTTTAAGAATGAAAAGGCATGCTTGGAATCATTTCCAAACTTTTTGTAACTTCTTTGTCAGACATAATTG
Organism: Parasteatoda tepidariorum; assembly: GCF_982258835.1. Classification (NCBI taxonomy): domain Eukaryota; kingdom Metazoa; phylum Arthropoda; class Arachnida; order Araneae; family Theridiidae; genus Parasteatoda; species Parasteatoda tepidariorum. The sequence goes on from NC_141766.1 coordinate 34,699,106, forward strand.
ACTTTTTTTAAGTATGTAGCTAGACAGAACAAGCTAATACATTGTTTTTGTTTTTTGGTGAATTGAACATTAACCTCAAGACACTCGAACTTCTTAATAATTATTCTTTCTTGTTTACTATCTTGTTAAGACTGGGGTAATTTTTTTTACAAAACTAGATGTATTCAAAATTTATCTGAAAATCAACTAGAAAACTCTAAACAAAGGATTACCTTTTTGTTTTTTATTAATTCTGCAAGAGAAAGTTTGTAAGTCTCATTGATTGACTAAAAGCAATACATAGCGCCCCAAACCATTTTATAAAAGCCTTATCCATGTCTTCATTCTCACATTTGTAATCTTACTTTTGTAAATTAAAAGCTTTTTTTTTAATTTTACTTAATTTTTATGAATAGCGCTGGAATTATAGAAATCTAAACAATATCTTCTGAAAATGTCAACATTTTCTCGCCGTTTTCCAACCATTACAAATATCTAGTTCTTAACTTCTGAGGTATGAGTAGCTAAAACCCTGGACAAATACTGATTTAGGGAGGCCCTAATATTTTCACTGACTGTAAAATGTATCTTACTTTTATTTTAATAAAATTGTCAAATCTGCACCAGTGTTCACAGAGCAGTTTATAATGCATCTCAATGTTGTACCAATTACTTTTTCAGCTTGTCTGATAGGCCTCAATAATTGAAAATCTGATTGATGCACTGTGTCAATACGCATGATGCATCTTGAACGTTCCAGAATGAGCCTTAGATTTTTTTTATTAAATAGAAATGCACTGTAGCTACTTATTCAGTGTAGTAAAAGTAAGCATTAACTTATATTGATTTCATTGCTCTTCGGATAAAAGTTAGACTGGAGTAAAACTTGAACAAATCAGCAAAGCATAACCATAAATAAAGTGTAAAATTAAAATCTTTTTAAATACTAATGCGAGTGGGTTCATTATTCCGTGTGTGAGCCTCTAAAATTTGGAGGCTCTGAGTAGGTGCCCTTTCTGCCAATGTGAATGTCAGGGCCAACTTAGTGTTTGCTCATTATCAAAGATGTGATTTGGTAATATGAAGGACAAGGAAAATTTTCCGAAGCATTTTTAGAGAAAATTTACGTTCTGGTAAATCAGTATACAGGTTGTTGTTCTGTAATCGCCACCCTGCATGTTTTTGTTCTTATTGGGGTCAAAAATAAAGTAAAAAAATAAGTGCATTAAAAGATGGAAAATTATATGCAAGCAAGGAAAAATGACAAAAGATATCAAAATCAGACAAATCACTGTTGAGGAATGTCAGATTTAAAGCAGCAAAACCAATTTGTCTGCTGAATGAAACTTGAATATTATTTTGCTAATTGCTTTTTATCATTTCTCAGTTTCATAGAGTAACTAAATAGATTTTGATATTTTTATTAATTCTGTTTTCCTCGTTGATACTTTACAAGATTTTTATTGTGCTTTATTTTTCTTTGCTCAAGTATTAATTGGCTACCCCTAATGCGTCCAAAGCTGGGGAAACCACTTGTTTATGCTAAAGAAATTTGAAAACGTAATTTTCGTTATGTTATACATCTTTTCATTATTAATAGGATATTTTTAGCTTGACAACTATGACTTCCAATTCAGCTAAAAAGAAGCATGCTACCAAGGAAAAAGTAACATGGGAGTGCAAATTTTTAAAAAAGGAATGTCATTATTCGGAGCAATAGTGCAAATGATAAAAGGCAAGAGTGAAAAATTTATCTGACGGCCACTTATTTCTTTCCACTGACCACTTTTTGCATCAAAAATACCTTAATAATGATTTTGCTTCTAAATTGTGATAAAAAAATATTTATTTTTCTTAGTTTAATAAAATGTTGTTAATATTATATTATAAGAAAATATATTTATTATTATTTTAGCGTATCATGTTTTAAGGAAAAATAATATTTAAAAAAAATGGAAGAAGAATACATAATAGGTTCGATTTCAGACTTGTTTTTCTCATAACCAATTTTAAATTTCTGTATCAGAATGAAATAGAATAACTAACTTTTAATAAATAAATCTTTTAATTAAACATAAAATATTATGGTAAGAATTTATGAAACTGCTGCTCTTAGCTTTATTTGTCTCTACTCTTTCATTGTTCATTCTTTCTTTCTTTCTTTAATTATTTTTCTATCTTATACATGTGATTTGCCTTTTTCAACTTTTATCTTTTCAGATAAATCTTACCATTCATTCATTGTCACGTTTTATCCTTTTTATTTTAATGGTTAACCTTTTTTTTTCTTTATGAAATATTGCTTTTGGGGGTTTATTTACTATTTTTGTCATTTTCCTTCTCGCTTTTAATGTCATTTGGTACTGGTAAACCAAAGAGAAATGCTGCCCCTGCCTTTTTATTCCCGTTTCATCTTTTAGCTAAGAAACAAAATCAAACATCAGCATACTCTTTAAGGAGTTTTTTTACGTCTATAATTAAATCTACTTTATGACCTTAATAAAAAATAAAGTTAGCCGCATCTGACAGATGTTGAAACAAACTATCAATAAAAAAGGAATCAGAAAAAGCCATTAAAGAATATATCAAATGGTAATGAAAAAAAAAATTCTTTCACTTTATTCATATTAAAAAAAATTTTGGATTGAATTTTATTGGGCTTAAATTTAGCCTATTTAAGGATTCTTTATAGGGAATTTATTACCATATAACATGTCAAACATTTAATTAAAAATAAAAAGAAGTTATTAAAAATAAACACTATGGATGCAGATGCATTTCGAGAATCAAAGGTTGTTGTTGTTGTTAATTTACGTCGCACTAGAGCTGCACAATGGGCTATTGGCGACTGTCTGGGAAACATCCCGGAGGATGATCCGAAGACATGCCATCACAATTTTCATCCTCTGCGGGGGGGATGGCACCCCCGCTTCGGTAGCCCGACGACCTGCGCGCGAAGTCTAGCACTTTACGGTAGCACAGTTTAACGAGGACCAATACCGCACACCCTCGGTCCCTACGCAGACTGATCCAAGTGGTCACCCACCCGCACACTGACCGCAGCCAGTGATGCTTGACTTCGGTGATCTGCTGAGAACCGTGCCTTGACGATCAATCCACTGCGGGACGAGAATCAAAGGAATGGTGAGGATGGGCTGTCAAATGTCAAAAAGACGCGGAGGCAAGTAAGTGGCGAATGTTATTAATTTTTTGGTGGCCACTTAATTTTATTCAGTCGCCACGTGGGGATTGACCACTAATATTGTCCTTTATCTTAAACCAGAGGTCGCCAAAGTGGTCTATATAGACCCCCAGGGGTCTATCTAGCAAAAGCGGGGGTCGATCTGAGCCAGGGGGTCGAATGGGGGTCGATCCGAATCAGAAGGGTCGATTGGGGGTCGAAGAAAAAACTGTTCTTAATACGCAAATAACACATACCTAATTGAGTATGTAAAATTTGCGATTTTTTTTAATAATTGACTTAATATCAGTTTCTTTATAGAACATAAATTAATAAACGTATATTTATTCGGGTGAAACAAGTATTGTGGACATCAACCTGCCAGATGAGCTTGCTGAATTGTTATCGGATCTTGAAGCAAAGACGCTTTTTAAAAATTTAACAATAAGCAAATTTTGGACAAATATAAATATAATGCAAAAATATGTAAAACTTTACGAAATAGCTCAGCCATTTATGCTAGCATTTCCAAGTTCCTATATGGTTGAAGCCGGTTTCAGTCACGTAAATTCAATCTTAACTAAGTACAGAAATAAATTAAGTGTGGAGTTTCGAGGGCATTTAAGATTAAAATTGATAAATTTTGAACCCAATATAGCGAACCTTGCGAAAAAACACCAGGCACACCCATCTCATTGATTAAGAAGCAATATATCTGTAGTTACTTTACTTATTATTTCTACTTACTTATAATTACTTATTATTTAATAAATATTAAGGTATTTAAATTTCAATATTAATATATTTTTCATAAAACTATTGTTCACAATGTACTATTACTTTAATAAATGTTCAAAATTATAAAGTAAATGTACAAACACAGTATCTAATAGAGTTTTTATTTTAATTAATAGAAAATTACTCTTATGGGGGTCGATGGAGATTACGAAAATTTATATAGGGGTCGATGATCGAAAAAGTTTGTCGACCCATACCTTAAACTATTCTTCAGTAAAGAAAACGGGAAAAAGATGGGGAAGGAGGGAAGTGATTGGATTTTCTATCAATTCACAATGAACTTTTTTCATGCTTTTTCGTAACAATATTTTTTAAAATTATTCTGAGGAAATTAAAAACTTTTCAACAGCCTTATTGTAGAATTCAAGGACTATCCCAGTCTTGATTTTTTCCAACAAAATTCAAAGTTTCTCAAGTACTGTGGGAACACTGCAGAACATACACATTCCAAAAGCAGTGTTGTTCCTCAAATACCATATGAGAAAATATTTATAGAAAAATTATGATAATGAGTTATTACTTTGGAATTCTTCAATAATAAATAACATTTTAATCGAAATAAACGCAAAATATATACAATATGCAGAAAAAAAATGTTTCAAAATGAAAATTTAGGGGTTTAATAAAAACTTACACAGCCAACTTTTTTTTTTAATTCTTTCTGAGAAGGGGTCGATTTTGCTAACGCTAATTATGATATTTGTAAAAGTGCCGGTTTTTTTGCCAAGATTTTTTTATTAAAGTACCCATTTTTCTGCAACGATGTATCGTTTTCGCCTGGTCAATTTTTGTGAGAGTACCTATAAGTAAGTTATAGTAAAATCCGATTGTATTGGACCCTGAAAAAGATACTAAACTTTTGTTTTCCTAAAATAATATTTTTTTTAAGAAAGAGTATTGGCAATCGAAATGGGCGGCAGGGGGCGTAGAGCAGAACTCTCTACCTATGGCAACACTTTACATGCTTTCCCCATTAGCGTGTAAAGAGTCATAGAGGAAGGAAGTACGTTAGTTTCTCGCTTGATTTTCATTTAAATTAAAATCTTTTAAGTTGGAAAACTATATGGAACTGAAAACTACATTTAACATAGTTCTAAAGAAAAGCATCACGGAAATTAAAAAAAATATTTTTATTAAATAAGAGGGAAAAATATTAAGAAAAGGGAAAATATCGTAGCACATTCCTATACAACTGAAAAGAGGAGGAGAAGGAGGGGAGAAGGGCCAAAGGCATGAAACCGGTCTCTCCCCTGATGGCGTATTCGAGCGTTGCGATCGCCACTAAATACAGAACGTGTATATTCGCGATCGCAACACTCGAATACGCCATCTGGGGAGAGACCGGTTTCATGCCTTTAGCCCTTCTCCCTTCCCTCTCCTCCTCTTTTCAGTTATATAGGAATGTACTACGATATTTTCCCTTTTCTTAATATTTTTCCTTTTTACTTAACAAAAATATTTTCTAAAATTTCCGTGATACTTTTCTTTAGAACTATGTTTAATGTAGTTTTCAGTTCCATATAGTTTTTCAAGTTACAAGATTTTAATCTATATGAAAATCAAGAGAGAAACTAACGTACTTCCTTCCTCTATGACTTTCCACACGCTAATGGGGAAAGCATGTGAAGTGTTGCCATAGGAAAAGAGTTCTGCTCTACGCCACCTGCAGCCCATTTCGATCGCCAATAGAAACATTTGCAGCTAATAACTAACTATTTGGTACTTCTAAAATATTTTTAAAACTGAATAATCCGTTCTACCCCTTTTTCCTTAGATTTTTCAACTGAAGATTTAACTATTTTGATGTAAAACAACTCATAAAGTAAATGAATCTCAATAAATTTTTCGTTATGAGAGTGTTCTTTAACCATTTCTCTGAAAATATGCAAAATTTCATATTGTTTAATTAAACAATTTTGGAGTTGTGAGAGTGAGATGTAAGCTCGGGCAAAAATTTGACGGCAGTATCTTTTTTTTAATGCAAGAGTGAAAAAAATATAACTGTTTTGATTTCTCAAAATATATTTGTATTTTTACGAATATGTGTGTTCACAGAAACATTTATATATTATTTTTAATATCACGTATTTTTAAATAGGTACTCGGTATTTACATTTTTTTCACGTCAAGGATTTCGAAACACGAAGTTGCTTTTAAAAAGTAGTAAGAATACTTTTTGAAAACGAAATTTTTAATTTTAGAATTGATTAATATAGTTTTAAATTAAGAAAGTCCAGTTAAAATATTAAAAATTTCGTTAAGCTACTTAAATTTGAAATGGATTTGACAGTACTAACCTGATTTGTTAATACCTTATAAAATTATTTACCTTTCCTATTGTTTCACAAAGTCGCCACTAGGTGAAAAACAGCGGGACTTTCGTAGCGGCTACCTAGGCATTTCCTTGTCCAAAAGGTTAATGACCGTTCGCTTTTATTTTTATTTTTTATTATTAAAATAGCTCTAGTTTGGCAACAATGCAAATTGAAAACAAGTATAAGTGACGTAATACCTGTTGGTGAAGTCTTGTTGATGCTTGATATTTTCTGTATTCTTCAGGAAATAAATTATCTCTGAGAAATAATTTTATAAATTTCTCACGAAAAGCTTGGAAATCTCGCCAGCCTTCTCTTTTTTTCAATCGAAAAAAAGGTTTGATTCAATTTTTGTTGCTAAAAATACCTGTTTTTACATGAATCATTTGAGAAAGTGATGTTAGAAAACGATCAATTTCATTAGAAGTAATTAATAGTTACTTACTGTAACGTAAATTATTTTTAGCTTAATCATTGCTAATTTTCAGTTGATTGAATATTGACATCTGTATCACAAAATCTAGAAATTTGGTGAGATTTTCTAAGGAATATTAGCACTTTTCACTCTAATTGTACATCTAGAATCGCTTTATTTATTATTAGCTGTCTGTAAAAATAATTCAGTTTTAAATTTCTAACAATGAGTAATTAACGTATATATACCGGAAATTTATTTCGATTTCCGAAATTTTTCACCCTTACATTTTATAGTACATAGTTAGCAAGCACTAAGAATGAAGATAGAGTGGTTAGATTTGCTGTTCCTTAAATGCAACATGAAGTAAAATAAATAAGGACAAATAAAATAATTAGAAAACATAATCTTCCTACTTTATAAAAACATCATTTGGTATTGATGGTTATAAATAAAATGTTATTAGGGCAGATAACATTGTAGCAGTGTCCTAAACATAAGTAAGCTTATTTAAATGTTATAAGCACAAATTAAAATAGTAAGAAAACAATAAATTGTTCTATTCACAGATTTTAAATTTCATGGTATTTTTGAAATTATTGAATATTTTGTTCTTCATCTGATATTTTCAAGGAATTAACCTCACTGTTGATAAATATTTTATGATATAATCTAAACGTAAGAACATAAAACAGTCCATCTTTTGTATGTTTATAATATAATTTATTTACTTTTTCATTTAACAAAAGTTATATCAAATAAAATATTAGCAAACAAAATAAAGTTTTCACACATTAAATATATTTTTTGTATTTAATATGCAAAATATAAGCTTAATCTGAAATGTTTTGTTTAACTGAAAATTTCAAAATATTATAACATTTTCGTTTGTTAAAGTATTTAATTATAAAAAATTGTTTTTCTGCTTTTTAGTGCCCAACCCATTGCACAGCTTGTATTGAACTGGTTTTTTACAATTAGAAAATATTTTGTTCCAGTACAGCTGTCAAAAATAAAGTTGTGAATAATTGACTATATTTTGTTTTTTAGCAGACTGATGGTCTGACTTTATAATTCAATATTAAAATTCATCTTCAAACATATATTACTTTTTTTTATGGGGTTAAGGTAAGGTGGATAGAAGCATGTAGAATTCATAATGGAAACAGTAAGTTCAAATGGAGATAATTTGAACAAATTCTTTAAACTAATTATCTACAGAAGTAAAAAAAAATTTTAACTGAAAAATTTATGCCTATTTAAGCTACATCATGATATTTATTTTAAAAATATATGAGATCTGACTCATGATATATATTTGTTCATATAGATGAACAAGTCCTGATTTTAACTAGACTTTTTATGTTTTATTTATTGAAAATAATTGTCCTCATAATTATTTCTAACATTGATTATAGCCTTAGTGCAGAATTTAGATACATAAAGATGTGAGGGCATAATATTTTCAAGACGAGAATATTTCTTAGAGCATGATAATATTCTTCTGAGATTGAAATTTAAAAATTAATCAAGAATATTGGTTTTCCTTATCGATAAAATTTTTTTTTACCACACTTCTATCTGAAATGCAGTTCATTATTTTCAAACAGATAAATTATATTTGGAATAGAAATTTTTGCTTAAAGTTATAAAACTTGTGTATCGAAAAGTATTTTTATGAAAAATAAAATTGTTTACATGAATGCATTATTATTTTTATTTATTTATTCTTTTGCACCACACCTGTTATGTTTTTCTTTTCTTTATGTTCTTATTTGTTCCTTCCCTTTTGTGGTGTAGAGGTCTTTCTGTAACTCTGGCCATTGGAAATATACATATATATATATATAAAAAAATTATTATTTTTTGTTATATAATGTAATAATGATCATTCTTTACAATTAAAAAAAACCTTTGTTTCCTATGAAAAATATGACTCATTTGATGCTGATTTCACTTTGGATATTACTAATTTAAGTAATTTGAATATGGTATTATAGACCTAAAAATTTAGATTAAGTAGCCAGTGGCAGATAGGCTCTAATTACTCAGTAATCACTCTTTCCTCAAACTTAATGAGTCAGTGACCGATATGGATAGGTTCTTTCGATTTAATAGCCACCTTTTGCTAACTTTTTTTTTTGCTTAGATTAGGGGTGCACCACCTTTTTGAGTGAAGGGCCACTTGCACAGCAGGTCGACTAACGAAGGGCTGCACATGTATTTAGACATGTTGACGGCAAATGTAGAAATATTTATTTAAACATTAGTGTTTTAATTTTTTTTATCAATAAAATTAAAAGCATTCGATTATTAGAATTCATTCAAAAATAAACAAACTAATACTTTTTTTTTAAAAAAAAAAAATCAATTTTTATCTTATCAAAAACAGATTTATCTAAATAAATAAATAAGCATTGGAGAAAATAATTGTTTTGTTTTTTTATCATATCACACAATACAAAAACTCATTTAAAAAAAAAATCTAATGAAAAAAAAACCGCAATGCTCAGATTGAAAACAGGAAAAAAATTTAGTTCATATTAAGTAATATAAATTCAAATTCAATATTTTAATTGAAGAAAATTTATAAGGTTTAAAAGAAGCTTAACATAAAAACAAAACTGTTATAGTTCAAAATATAATTCAATACTTATTTGGTAATTTACTTTATTATTATTTTTTATTATTAGATTTTTTTAGTATAAATGTTTTTTTTCTTCTCTTTTACCAAAAAAGGCCACTTAAATATATAAATTATAAAAAGTGAGCAGTATAATAAGTCAAGTTTTCCTCTACTTAGCGAATTTCTCAGGTTGCAATAACATTGCATTTAAATTAGGGATGTAACCAGTATTTGGCCCTCTTGTCAAAAATTCAGTTGTAAAATTATCGGCTAAATATTCAGCCAGATATTTTTTAGAAAAGTATTTTTTAAAATTTTTTTTAAAATTTTTTTTATGTATGATAAATAATAACATAAAATCGTATTTTTAACTATATTTTAGTTTTGTTTATTATAAGAAAAAGTTTTTACACAAATTTTAAAATCCATGTTTCTGCTCATGGCTTGCAAATTTATCTTCTAGAAGGCAAATGGAAAAAGGAAATTTGAAGAATTGAAACTAGATTGCTTTATACTGAACCACAAGTATTTGCACTTCAGATTTTTTTAAAAATTATATTCAGACAAGTAAATATCGTAATTTTTTCGATACTTTTAGTTCTAAGAATTGAGAAAGATTTTTTTCATTTTTGCTGTTTTTATTATAACTATTAGTTTATATTCACTTTTTCCCTGTACTGAAATATAGATAACCAGTAACAATAGAAAACTGCGATTTTAAGAGTTAAAGTTTTGTTTTAGAAACCAAGAACAATTTGTTTTTTCTGTTTTTCTTTTAATTAACTTTTCTTTTTATAGGCATTTTTATTATGACACAGCTTTTTTTTTTTTAATGAAAGTTACTAATAAACTTTATTTTAAAGTATTTTTTTTTCTTCTGAAAATATAACGCTGTGAAAAATTTAAATTGAGATTTTCAGCATAAGATTTTCATTAAAAAAAAATTAAGAACATTTTTTTTTTATCTAGCCTTTTTCTTTATTTAAAAAAAAAAAAAACTTTTGTCTACGTTTTTATTATAATAATGCAATTTTTTTTAAGAGCATTTCTGTTACTTTTTCTGGTAATTGGAAAACTGAGATGTTCAGCTTTAAAATTCTCTCTCGAAAATTAAGATCGAGTTTTAAAATTCTGTTTTCTAGCGTCTTTCTGCATTGATGTACTTTAAACATAAAGTGTTCTTCAAAACAAGGGGGGTAGAAAGAACTAACTGATTGCATATTTAGTTTTAAGTCACCCCTTTTTTTGTTGACTCGCCATGTGGTGAGTGATTATTTTTATTTGTATGTTATTACTAATTTTAAGACTGAATCATCATTCATTAGTAAGTTATGTATATTAATAAAAGAAAAGATATTAAGAAATAAATTTTTTTGTAGGTACTTCTCATGGCGAGAATTAATCCTCGAGCCAAAAATATACCATCTAAGAATGAATTGGTTGTTTCTAATGAAGAGAACTCTCCTTTATTAAATGCATTCACTAGAGCCTTGAGCAGTGCATTAGACGAATCTTCAGAGCGTCTAATTAGGGCCAGTAGACCTAGGAAGAACAAAACTTGGAAATATCAAAAAGCGAAAAATGAAAAAGTGAAAAAAAGTAATTGTGTCTCAAAATCCATCAAATCTAGTGCCAAGAGTGATTCTGATTCCAGTTTGGACAATTGGATTGATCATCAAATGGATGTTAGTCGAAAAGTGTTCAGCCATTGTACTGATTCTGATGAATTTAATAAATCTTTCCCCAATTTTCCTGAATGGAGAACTTGTTTAAGTATTGGTGAATCTGATTCTATTACAGAGAGTGCCCATCGTACTCGCATACCTAGAAGAAAACGTAAATTTAAACGAATGGCTATCGATTCTCCTGCCAAAAATACATTCATACCGATCTCTCGTAGTGATGTGCTGTCTCCTAAAAGTAAACGAAATCGTAATCCAAAATTGCAAAAAAACTTAAAAGTTCAAGTTAAAGGCAACAATGTCTCTAAGCTGCCTTGTCCACGAATAGCTTCAAAGATGAAAAGAGTGTGCCCAAATGTATCCCGTGAAAGCAGTGCTTATGGAAAGCGAAAACGCAAAGTAAAGAAATTTGAATGTAATTTTTACAATCCAAACCTGCACCCTCTTACTTGGGAATCTGCTGATTTTGTAATAGATAGTTCTGAGTAAGTAAATTTTATATATATGAAGTTTCATTTTTTTATGCATTTTAAGACCTTTTTTTATATATTTCTGGTGAATTGTAAAACTATAAAAAGGCTAATTTAAAATTTATTATATGTTTCTAGTAGTCTTAGTATATATAGTACAAAAACATTTGCAATATTAATGCAGTCGAACCTCACTAACGTGAAATTGCCGGGACTATCATAATTATTTCATGTTAACTGAATTTTGTTTTATCTGATTCTTTTTATCTCTATTATTAATTCATGTTATGTACTGCATTAATGTATGCAAATAATACCATTATGAACCAAACAAATAAAAATGAGCTTAAAAGTTTTAACTACATTATTAAACTATTTTGTTTTTACTATTTTATATATTTGCCCATCTACTATTTCTAACAAAGGAAAAAAAATAGAAATAGGATTTCTCAAAATGAATGATTGGTATTTTTACTTATGTTTATAAATTTGTGTAGTTTTTTTTTTTCAAAATATTTAAAATTTATCAAAATATTACTAGAAGAATAATTTTTCCCTCATTTGTGTTTCCAGAGATTGCCTAGCTTCAAGACACAGTAGTAGTGAAAGTGAATGTGAACTGTCTACTAATGATGAAAGTAGAGAAGGTAAATTTTGTTGATGAATTATTTCCATTCTTTTTTTAAAATGATTTTTTAAAAAAAATAATCATGGCCTATTTTTTGCTAAAAACAGTTATTCATAAGTGATAAGTAAGTAAGGCTAAATTTTATACTCTTTAAAAATGTCTAGCTATAATTTTTTCAATTTTTGAGATTTTGACTCCCCTATGGAGTCTGTTGGTGATCATGATCATGGGTTAAAATCTCTTTGCCTTACTTGGAGTTTTTCATGGTTTTCCTTTCCTTGTTACCAAATCCTGGGTTAATTCCATCAAAAAGTCTTCCACAAAGGCTATTTTATCCCTATGCTTGTTCCAGGAGTTACATTGTCTTCTGGGTTGGCTTCAAAATTACTAGGCCTTCTAAGTTGAACATTTGTTGTCGGAAACTCAGAATTGGGTCGACTGTTCAATGTCCATTACAAAGTAAAATTAACTTAAATTTTTTTTTTTTTGAGTTTTAACGAAATTAATTTGTATTAATTGTTCTGAAACACTTTCTACGTTTAAGATGAAGTGTTAGCAAATTATTTTTAGGAGAATGTTTAATGTTTTGATTTTCAAATTTTTTTTCTTTTTCTAAGAAAATTATGTAAGTTGAAATCTACATTAATGCTCAAAATCACCTGGTTAAGGGTATAATCTAGAATTTTTTTTTTTAAAGCAGGTCAAAATTAATCTGAAGCTCTTTTCAATAATCCCATGCACCCATTACTGTGCTGCATGGTTTCTGTCACTGAGTTAACAATTTACTAAATTTCTGAGGATAAAAAGTACATTGTAAAATATTAAAGGAGTTTAAAAATTGTGATCTTGATTTTTTGTTCTTTTTTTTTTGTGGTGTTTTTTAAAGGATGGTCCACTCCTAAATAAAAACGTCATATTTTAAAAGAATGAAATACAGCTTCTAATTGAAAATACTTTGAATAAATAAACTTCATTTGATCAACAAACAAAACTGTTTTATTTCCAGTTTCTATACACCTATAAGGAAATCAGTGCAAAGTATTATGTTTAGTCCATTTAGAGTCAGAATTTCCTTTATTTATGTTTTAAATTATAAGCCTCTATCTGGTTGTTAAATTAGTGGATGTTTTTTAATTTATTAAAAATACATAATTTGTTATTATATAGAATTATTATTTATTTAAAAGCTGATGATGAGCAAAGTGACTTTTTTTGTGAAACTGGAGCATCACACAATGTACTTAAATCAGAAGAGGAATGTGATGATGATGATGAAGATGAGGATAGTGATGATGAAACAGGCTTACTATGCCACCTTCTAGAAGTGAGATTTGATTACATCCCTGCATTCCGATCTATGCATCAAAGAAGTCGGAAAAAAATGTATGAAGCATTAAAGGTAAGTTCTTTTTTCTTCAGTTTAAATTTTTCTTGGTGTGTTTATTTAATGAAAATGTTAATATATTTTGCTAAAATTATTATTTTTTAAAATATATTTGTTTGCAAAACATTAAACTCATTATAATTCGAAAGAAATCTGTAAGTAGTTCTCTTATTTATATATCATCTAAATTCAAGTAAAATTATAAAATTAAAAATCATATTAATTGGAGTTATACTTGAGTTGAGGTTCTACTTATGCTCAGGAGTGAAAGTTTTCAGAGTTTTGACAGATTTCCGACTTTTGAAAAAATATTTAAAACAGATTGATGTAAAAGTTAATCAATAATAACAAGACCATTACTCTAGCTTTAATTATGCCAGTAAATTTTGTTACATGTGATACATTCTATTAAGTTATGTGCTACAATTTTTTCAGTTTCCAGAGTTTTTGCTCAACAGAAGTTTTACTGTATCTCTTTTTTTGACTCCTAGTGTATTGATTCTAATAACTTTATTTTGGACAAAAATCATAAAAAACATGTGTTTTGTGTGCTAATACTAGATCACTATCACACTATATAATAAAAATTAGATTAATTGTGTGTTATGTGTTACTTGAATAAACAAAATTGTTAACTATTATTATGACAATTTAGAAAAAAGTTGAAGAAAATGGAGGAAATGTAGAAGCTAATCAGAAGAGACTTTTGAAAGCAGTAAGTATTATGGGAATTGATTTATATTAACTCATATAAATATTAATTGTTGCCTATAGTAATTTTTTTTCTGTTGAATATTTTACTAGTTCAAGTTATATAAATCATCCTGTGGGACTACACAATTTTTTGTCATGTATTTGTGTTTAATGTAATATAATAAAATATGGCTCTTCTTGCTGTATTTCTTTAAAATTTATAACCCTTATAAGAGATCAATTATTTAAAATAGTAATAATGGTTGGCCAGTAGACCAATAACTTTATATTGGTTTATTAATGCATATTGAAATAATTTTTTTCATAGCTTATGAAACTTTACTATGACTACTTTTATTCTAAATATCAGCCTTATCTTAATTATTTTTTGATCATTTTGGTTATATTTCCTCTGTTGCTTTTGGTCATTTAAATCTGTCATTTAAAGTGTTAAATCTTACCTGTTGCGAGGCCATGACCAAAACTGTACTCTGATGTCTTCATAATTACTGTACTTGACATAATTTTATCAACTAAAATTAATTGTGAATTTTATCTCTGATGTTTGAAAACAATATCATATAAGGTAATCATTTATTATAAATAAGTTTTAGTTCTGACTACATTTCTGTAGGATTTGGACCACGCATGTATTGCTTGGCAGGTTAAAGTCTACAAAACTCCAATCCTGTTTTAAGTTCCTTAGAAGTGCGACATACATTAATCCACTCGAAAGAGGCATAATGAATTAAGTTATATCAGTATGAGACCATATAGACTTTTGCATTTGGTTTCTGGGGCTAAAAGAAAATATGCTTATGTGTCAAAACCCTATTTTCAATAGCAAAGTTAAAAGTTAACATTTATTGTATTCAACCTATGTCCAAATTATGCTTTAACAAAAAAAGCTTACAAGTAAAAAATAATGAGTTAGTTTCTGTATTAAAAATATAATATTCTATATAAATTTATTAAATTGAACAGTATTATTTTGACTATTACAATCAGTACTTAAAAGTGAATCTTTCATCTCTTCAAAAACTATTATATAAATGCTTGAAATAATTTATAAAGCTTTTTTTTACCAAAAATTTCTTTCTTTATAAAATTGTTGTATTAATGCTCGAAAAATTTTACATTGACTGTCCTTTTTTTTAAAGATACATACATATATATATATATATATATATATATACAGTCAAACCCCGCTATAGTGAACCTTCAAGGGACCGAAATTTTGGTTCACTATAACCGGGAGTTCACTATATCCGTTATGCGGGCAATTTAACTAATGGCTCCCAAATTCCTCCCTTTTATTACACGTTATTCAAATAAATGACTGAAAAATATTATGTAGTAGCAAAAAATTTGTTATTTTTTATTACTCTTCGTCCTGCGTACAAAAAAAAAGAAGAAAAATTAGTAATCTTTAGCTGTTGAGCAGTCCTCAACATCAGATATGGAAACATTTCCCGACTCAGAGATAATTTTTCCTGAATTTCTGTTAATCCACTTTTTAAACTTGTCTAACCTGCCATTCGAGCACATAAAAGTAATCTCATAAAATCGCTTAGCAAATTCATCGACATTTGTCCAGATACTGGAAGATTGCGGCTTCTTTGAATGCTGAACCACTTCAGTAATGCTTCTTCAATATCCTTGTGATCTGCTTTTCTCAACTTTTTTCTGCTATTTAAATTTTTTTCATGAGCAGAAATTGTTAATTGCCTATTTTTCCATATGTTACGAACTGTAGATTTGGATAGTTTATATTCCCTGCAAATATCTGCTTGATTACATCCATTTTCAATTTTTCTGATAATGCCCATTTTATCATCAATGGAGAACATTTTACGTTAACTGCTCTCCATAGTTAAATTTGAGACACTTGTTTGCAGGCTTTTTTTAATTGCACTGAGAGCAAAAAGGAGTTGAAATGAGGGCCTTATCAACACATATTAGTGTCCAACTCTTTGACCAATAATGAATAATTACTCATTCCCTCTGACAAAAAATGCATATTGATCCCACTGACACCTTACAGGTGCATCATATGCCTGGGTTGGAAACATCCACTTGATTTGTTTAGGGATGGGAAAGAAAGATAAAAGAAGCAAACAAGAAAAAAATGTTTATCGCTACCTATAGATGGTTTCAAAAATCGGTATATGTATTTATTTTGAAGTAGAAATTTCAAAATTATTACAAAAAAATGAAGAAAAAAATCAGTCGAAGACAGAAAAAAGTTCATTATATCCAACTTCATCCCTTTTTTGGTTCACTATATCCACAAAAAATAACATTATACCGGAATAGCAAGGCACGGGACCGAACATTTTGTTCACTATATCCGGGAGTTCACTATAAACCGTGTTCACTATAGCAGGGTTTGACTGTATATATATATCTTTCGCCAGTTTTTAATTTAACAATTAAATTTTGAGCTAACAATAGCATATGACAACTGTTATTTGAGAAAGTTATATTTAAACCTTTATTGATTTGCTTGGACTAGTTGAAATTCCTGTAATAAATACTATAACTCTTATATTACAATCTGATAATGGTGTTTCTCGGAAATGATTTGTTTCAACTTACTTATGAAGCGGACAACACCAACAATTTCAGTGGTGGTTAGAAAGAGCATTTTGCGCACACTTATTAAACTTGTTTTCTTATACAACTTCATACAAAAGATAATTTTCAGCAATTATTTCAACATTTTCACTATTTTGTTAAATAATGGTAGGAAATGTCTTAAACAAGTATAAAAATTCTTTCATCATGTTACTATTTTTATATTTTATGTTGTATGTAATTTTTAATTCAAAATTAGCAAATTAGTTGTCTTGTTTTCCAATTAATAACAATTAAAATTATTATGTATTACAATTTTAAATAGATTTTTTTAATGTAGTGATCATTTTTAAATTGTTATATGTTGCGACTACTTAAGTAGGATTTTAAAAACACTACATTTTAATAATAGTAATAATGACTTTTGTTTATATTGTTGTTCTTTAAACATAACTGAAAAAAATCAGCTAATTTATTTTAAATATTAGGTATTACCAATATGATTCAGTTTTTCAATGTAATTTAGTGATTATATATTACTATTTTAGTATCAATCATTTTCATATCTGACTGAAGAGGATTTACTAGCTGATGTGATATTCCAAAATAATCATGTAAGTAATTTTTATCTAATTTTTAATAACTTAGTAAACTACACATTTTGTGTTTTTTTAAATAGTAAGCTCTTATTATATATATATGATATATAATTAGAAAATTTTAGTTACACTTAAGTTTTTCTCCATTTTAATTTTATGTTCTATCCTATGTTTAAAATCTACAATTTTAAATATTATTTGAAATACTATGGTTCCTACTAAACTCTGCTTTGATCTTTTTCAAATTTGATTAGTTTAGTGCTAAACTAGGCTCTTAGGTAAATTATGCTATTGATTTTTCTTTTGAAATTTTTGTTTGTTGTATATATTTTGTTTTTATTTCAAGAAATATAAAAATTGATTTTCTATAAAAATGTTATTTATTATTGAAGAGTTCTCAAATAATTATTCATCAACATTTTTCTGCAAATACTTTCTCATATGGAAATTTGAGAATTAACACTGTTGTATGTTCTTCAGACTTATCACAGTACTTGAAAAACCTTGAATTTTGTTGGGGGAGAAATCAGGTCCATGAATAGTCCTTGAATTCTGCAATAGGGTTCTTGAAAAGTTTTTGATTTTCTCAGAATAATTTTTAACTAAAAATATCTTTCCTGAAAAAGTATGAAAAAAATTTCGAGTGGAAATCAAATTCCAATTACTTCCCTCCTTCTCATCTTTTTTTCATTTTCTTTACTGAAGAATAGTTTATGGTCAAGTGGAAATCCAGGAGTTCAATCTAAATTTAAAAAAAGACCCTTTTTCTTTTTTACCCCTCTCCTGTGATTCGATAACAAAATACAAGTAATTTGTAGAGAAAGTAATCATGAACAGAAAATACAGTCAAGCTTTGTTTACGTCGACTCGAAAGGAGACAGAAAATTTGTTCACATTAAAAGTAGTTCACATTATCTGTTCAGAAATGTTTTTTGATGAAAATCGTACAATACAGATACATTTTCCATTATCTATATCTTACCTATTTGTGCTTTCTAACCATAAATTTATATTTTATAAATATCTAAATTAATGTATATTTTCTTTTAATAAATTTTTTTATTTTGTGCTTTATATTAAATTAATAACTTTTATACATCTCATAATAAATGCAACCAATCACTTTAAGAAATAAAATTAAGTTAGGGGAGAAAAAATATTCAGAAATAGCTCGCTGTTTTAGTTTCTTATTCACACAAGCTATCTAAAAGTGTTTTTAACGTATCAATTGTGTCCAAAAAATTATTTGAATTTTCATTTTGCATGACAAAAGAACAAATAGTTTTAATCGCTTTCTAAACGTTCATCAGTGGACAGTAAACTAATGAAATGTAAGAAAAAGTTTTGCTCCACACATCTTCACCTATAAAAATGCAATTCAGCAATATAAATTTTTTAGAGCAACCTATGAGAGTGTGGTTGAAATTATTACCCATTTTGATCAATGGATCAATATGGGTGTCATTTCTCCAGAAAACATGCTTCACGTGCTCACAGATGAAGTGAAAGAAAACTCTTTTCATATTAGAGTGCAAAAGGTTGTTGTAAATAAAGTCGTATGTTGTTTCCTATAACGAATTGAAGATTGCATTAAAGTGATTTTCAAATCATTCATCGGGATTTGTATTTGGTGTTGTATAAATCACACATCATGATTCACATTAAAAGGATTTCTGAATTCATACAGCATGATATACATTTAAGTGATTTCCAAATCATGCTTCATAATTCTCATTTTTGTGATTTACAAGTAATAAAAGGATTTAAGAACTACCATTCAGGATTCTGATTAAAATGATTTATGACTTACGCATACCGACTCTAATTCAATTATTTCGTAAATCACAAATCGCGATTTGTATTTAACCAAATGATGCAGTGCTATTCGTTTAAAAATAATTTAGTGAATCGCGCATCATGATTTGCATTAAATTGATTTAGTGAAACACGCAACATGATTTGCAAGAAAGTGATTTATGTATCAAGCTTTGCGCTTTAAGTCTTGTTAATGTGTGTGTTTTTCAAAATGTATAATTTCCTATTTATATTATCCCAATTTATGAAACATACATTGCAATTCAATTTTAATTTGCAAGTCACACATTGTGGTATCTAACTTACACGATCATAGAGTCTTACTTCGTGTTTTATAATTTTCATTTACATTTACCATATCAGGATTCCAATACACGTGCTTAAACAATTATGCATACTGAATCATATTCCTGAAATTTCAAAAAACTTGCTTCATGATTCCGTATCAATTTTAAAGAAAGTAAAGTTTGTTAAGTCTTAGATTGTTATCTGATAAATCTTGTACTACAATGGATCTTGTGTTCAAAATAAAATACATTACTGATATGAGGTAAAAATGCATTAATAAAATTGAAACAGATATACTAAATGGATATATTTTGATATTTTATCTAATTATGTATATTTTCAATTACTTGAAATTTGATTCGACAACATTAAAAAAAGGAGTTCTTATTTTAATAACCTTACAATTACATAATCAATTATATCAAATTTTTTATTATAATGCTTGTGTAATGTAATATTGCGCAATTAATTCTAATCTGCTTCATTAAATTCTTCCTGAAAATTATTTTTGATGCTAGTTTTTAAAAGTTGGCAGGTATGCTAATGTGAATTTTGATGGTCTTCAAACTGATTTGAAGCAGCAATATAACCATCAAACCATTTGCATTGGTAGGTGGTGGCTACACATATTAAAAATGCTACAACTATTGAACAATGTGAAATTGATAAATTTAATATTACATTTTTTTATCAAATAACCATTGTTCTTTCAAAATATTCAATTTGTGCTACTAAGTAATTACAAATTCTGGTTAATATACATTTCAGCATACTAATTGTGTTACTGACTAGGTTCTTGATTTTGTGTTCTTAAAAAACCTTGATTTTTTTGTTGAAAATTGAGAGTACTAACTCTAAAATATCATTAAAACAAAATCAATTTGCAAAACAATATATTACATTAAACTATACACTTAATATTGTAAATTCTTTATGTTTCTAGAAAATATAGGATTTAATGTTGGAGCAAAAAGTGCTAAAAACTCAAAATGTGCTTGATATTAAAAGTTAGAATGTTATTTTATTTATTTATTTTTTGATTACCTAATTAACTTTTTTCTCGTTAAGTGCTGATATCAGTTATTCAATTAACCACAAAAATAAAGTAATGCACTGTTTAATGATTGATGATAAATTCATAAATTTCTTTTTGAGCAAATATTTCTAAAAAAATTTTTTTGTCTTGCATGAATAATTTGCTTTTTTGAGACTACAAACATTTGCACATAGTTTTGGTTATTTGGAAAAGATTATAAACATTCCAAAAGGGCTTTAAATACTTAAATGCTTTTTGTAATATTGTTTCTAAAACTTGCCAGACTTTATTTTTTTAATGTATACTGTATTTTGCAAACTATATTTTCTTAAAACCAAGTTGGAAAAATTTTAGTTTTTTTTTTTAATTCAAAAATGATATAGTGATATCAGATATTTTATTAACTTCATCTAGCATTTTATTTAGTTAAGTTCTTCAATGTTGTTATGAGTCTATAACTATTCAATAAAAGTTTATTAATATTTTTCACATATTTTTTCTCCATTATTATTATGTTTATTCTTTGTGTTTGGATGATTTTAAATTTAAAATGTTTTATTATTTATCTTTTATTTAGTCCTCCAATGTGAAATAAGAACTAGTGTAATGCATCACTGTCTTAGCCCTGTGAAGTTTATAGAAGTGGATGTTATTCTTATTTTTGTCCCTTAAGGAGAGTCAACTGTTACTTTTGGGTCAATATTATTATTCTACGTGTCTTGATGACCAGTTTCAGACCAAGTTTAAGAAATTCTCAATCTACGTAATGAATTACTGATCTTCTATAACTTTCTTCACTTCTCTCTTGTTATAATACATATTTTGATACAGATGTTAGTTCAAACTTTCAGTAAGTAAATTTTTTTCAAAACATTTCTTCAGTAATACATTTCGATTTCAAAAGTTAAATTTTCTGAATTTAGAAATAACCCTGGTTTAAAATATTCTGAAAGACTAGAGGATTTAAATCACACAAGAATACTGTGGAACTCAATTCAGTACTTTTTCTTAAAAAAAAAAAATAATAATAAATAAATGAAAACATCTTAAATTTTAACATAGACTGAATATGAACAGCTGACTCCCTTTAAGTCTTGTCAGATTTCTTATTAAAACTGAAACTACACTTTTTGATACTAATTTTTGTATAAAGCTATTTTTTTATTTATATATAAATGTTTATTATGTGATAATAAAGTTTTCTCAGGAGCTAAATTCCTGATTAATATATAAACTGTTAAAAAAGAGTGTTACGAAGTATGGTACTTTTTTTTATGTGAGTAAAGTTTTCAGTTACATTCTTGGCTGATATATTAAGTAAGTTCTAAACTTATGAATGATATTGAGGATAAATAAACATTTTATGGCTCTTAAGATTTTGTGTTCATGAAGGTACTTAGTCATTCTTTCTAGTTGTCCTAATTTTGTTAAATAATTTAGATTTTTTGTAAGTTAAAAATTATAAGACTAAAAAATATCATGCTTAATATTTAAAAAACTAGTAATTTTGTATTATATTTCCCAGCTGCTAAAATTCTGATTAATATAAAAACTGTAAAAAGAATGTTAAGCAGTAAGATTCTTTTTCTTCTTTTTTTAAAATGTGAATGAAGTTTTCAGTTTTACAAGTTCTTGACTTATCAATGATATTGTGGATAAATATTATTTTTGTCACTCTTAAGATTTTGTGCTCATGAAGGTACTCAATCTTTTCAGTTGTCATATTATTGTTAAATAATAGTGCATAGTTGTATGTTGAAAAGTATAAGACCAAAAAATATTATGCTATATACCAAAAAGGTAGTAATTTTATATTGTATTATAAAATTAATAATTGACAAGTATTCTGTTAACCATAATTTCAAAATCAACTTTCATTTTTACTGAAAACAGTCATTTATTGAATTATTATGTTAAAATAAGGTGTCTGAAACAAGTTCATGCTCATTAAACTATGATTTGTGTTCTTATTCAAAATGAGTAAATCAGATCAAAGCTTAACCCCATCCTGCCCCCATCAGTGGGTATCCGGAGAATACTGTAGACTCTAAGTACATGCACGTGACCTCTCAGTAAAAAAAAAAAAAAAAAGAGGATTCAAAAAAGTAGGCTTGGTGGAGATCCATGGCAACATCAGAAGGCCTCTAGGAATTTAGTGAAATCTTGAAATTAACAACAGTAGTTACTCAGAAAATAGAATTTAGGAGTTTGAGTGTTCAAACATAATAGGCAAGACATCAGAAAAAAGGTAACAAACATATTGTGATGATGAAAAGTACCAGAATTTGTCCAAAGCCCATGAAAACAGATACAATTTCAGAACGAAGAGTTACAGCAAATGAGTACATCAGATGAAGTTTGTAATAATTTATTCAGAGAAAATATTTATTTGAGCATTTAGTGAAGTAATTTTGTTTCTCAATGTTGTTTCGCTATATGCTTACTAGAGATTTTATGCTTACTGGAGATTTGCTTACTTGAGCCTACTTGGCAGATTTCAATTACTCACAGCAGACAAACCAAATTCACTACTCGGTATCGGGTATCTTTATCCGGTTTTTAGTATCAAGACCTGGTACCTGGATTAGGCTAAATTTACTGTGTATTCAGCGTGGGATAACATTAATTTATGTTCAATACAACCACATTCAGATTTATAATACCTTAAAACTATTACGAATAACTAACTTATTCAGTACCTTAAAATCATTTATGAAAATAATAATCATTGTTTCAAAAATCCGTGTATAGTAAACTTCAGATTATCCGCGAAATTGGGTGGCCCACAAAGCGTAGATAAGCAAATTTGCGGATAATCTTCAATACGCTTAAAAAAGACAGCCATCGACGTTTTTTTTTTTAAAAAAATATAAATGATAAATTTCATTATACATTATTAGCAGTTTCCTTATGCAAATTTTTTATTTCTATATGAAAAAGCCTGATATGCTATTGAAAAAAGAACACAATGCTCAAAACACATGAGTTAGGCTTTTCTCTTAAGCTAGTTCTTACAGCATATACATGATTTTTAGAAACTTTTATTAGTAACAAAACTAAAAATAAACGACTAGCTACAATTCTGAAATCATGCATATGGCCCATAAATTATTCAATGCCTTGCTTCATTCTTTTTTTTTTTTTCGGGATATAAGTGTTGTGTGGAGACCATCCTTATTTGTTAGCTATGGATTTTCTAACTGATAAGAATTCTAAGAATGTCTTACATGTTGACTAAATAAATGACTGAGGATAATTCATTCTCATTCATAATATGAAGGCAAGATTGGAAAAACTAAATTTTGTTACTTGCTATTTATATCATTGCTTTAAATAACAATACGATCCAGGAGAAGAAACTGTTTTGATTGAGTGCGGAATCTATTTATTGAAATTTGAACTTCATTCTCTATTTATAGTTAGACAGCTGTAAATCATAACTCCTGTCGTTTTGCTCTTTATGAATGCCTCACCAGTTATTACCCTTTCAATTCTCCTTCTAACTTAGGTATAGCACTTGATGCTGCATTGTTTATATGTAGACCCATTATTTGATTAATTGTGAACTCCTGGGCTACTAACTTGAATGTTTGCTGGTTTGTTGTTCTCAAAACTCTTAAAAAGTTCCATCTCTATGAATTTATTTTTAATTCTAAATGCTATATTATTTATCATTGCAAAAAAAAAAAAAAAAATTGAAGCGTGGATGATCCACCCGCAGATAATCGGGAGTTTACTGTATTTCTACAGTTTCTTAATAATCAAGCTGGTTTAGGCACGATATGTTTTATTTTAGTGCAAAACTTTTATTCAGGAATACCTTAGTAAAAAGGACACCTTTGCAGCAGAGAAATATAAACTCACTTAAGAGAGAAGCCTACTTCAGAAAAGGACGTACAAGTTCAAAAATTTAATGCTGAAAATCATTTTAATCAAATTAATATGATAATAAATAAATACTAAGTTAGAAATAATGAATAAGATTGATGTTTATTTAAATTTAATAAAAGCATAATGATTGAAATCCAAAGATAACTATTGAAAAATTGGATGTATTTGTATTATTCTCATACTAAATTTGCTTTCAATGTATGCAATTATTGAGATTGTATAAGCAATTATATGTTTTTAATATTTGAGTTTGTATGCGTAGTATTTTATATAAGTTATAATAGACAACATTGCAAACAGAACATAAATATATTCTTACAAATAACACAGTAATTAATCTAATGCTATGACTAATTTAAATATCATTGGAGATAATATCCATTGTAAACAAGACCACATCTTATAGCTGATAAAATATTTTTAACATAAATTGATAAATTAATTTAATAAAGTAAAAAAAAATTTTTTTATTTATTTGTAAACTACTAAAAATAAAACTCATTTTGGATACATTTTATTACATTTTTAGCATAAGTTGATTTACATTTCCTATTAAGGCATAGAGGAGGAAGCATACACAAGTAAAATTGGCCATTGGTAACTCTAATCTAAATTTTAGTTAGAAAACATATAGTGAAGCAAAAACACAACATGAAAGCACTGAAATTGCTTTATTCATGCAAATTAGTTCCTTGTTTTTTTTAATTTTTTTTAATCTGTTTCTATCTCTTAGGTGTTCAAAGTTACAAGGATACAGAGATAGATCAGCAAACTACTGTATAAAACTTTTGTTCAATGTTAGTTATAATATCCTACGTTTAACAGAAAATACTGAAATTTTTAATACTATTTATTAATGGAAGTCAAACAAAAAATTAATTTATTCAAAAGTCAACTGTTAGCAGATGAAACAGTAATAAAATTCTCTTATGTAACTAGCAAAAAATGTTTCAATTTCTCAATTTCAATTTTCTAGTACAGATTTTAAAAAAATTGTTAAATGTAACATATTAAAAAAAAAAACATTCCAATAGTTTATGATGAAAATATATAACTATTAATCAAATTCGACATTAATTTATGAGCGATCTCAACATATTTTTGTCTATTACTTACCATTATTTAATATTAACCTCTTAACGCACAGATTTTTTGAAAGAAACCGGCCAAAAAAAATCACTTTTTATAAATGTAAAAAAGCACACTTTAGAACATTGTCTTTTCTTTCGGTGGACAATTTTGATATACTGCGCTTTTGTTCCATTGAAAAAGGCTATATTTTATTCTTGAATAAATAAGTGTTATGGCTTACAATCCTATGTAAATGATAAATATCAATAAAACAATTTTTTTTCCTTAGCTTTGTTATTTTGTACATTGTTATTTTCAATTCTCGATTGTATTTGAGTGTGAAAGATTATCGCAGCATAAAATATAACGTCGCTCGAATTATCTTGAGTGTGCACAGTTTGACCTGTTTAGCGCACTCAAATTAACTCGAACGCAGAAGTTAAGGGGTTAATTTACAAACATTTTTCTTTATTTTTATTCAGATATCAGTTTTAATTATATGTTAGATAGATTTTAATATTTGTTTAAAAAAATAGCTTTTTAGAATACACATTAAAGAAATAGGATAGTCTTACAATGCCTTTTGTACAGTGCATCAAAAAAATACGGACGGCCCTGAATAACTATTGATCTAATTATCCGATCTTCACATTCTTTGACTTATTCTGAATGATTCAAGGGGGTGGTCTCAAATACAATCTAATTAATTAATGCAGACAGTGTTTTAAGTTACAAAATCAAACACAAAAACGTACTTTCTCTGAATAAACATATTTTTTTCTTCGACAGAATCAAATTTCTAGCTCAAAAATGTAGGGGGTAGCCTCAGTCCAGAAAATATGGTCCCCATAGTTTGATCAGGAGAGCAATCTAAAATTTGGACCGCTCTCCTGACCAAACTATTTGGATCATATTTCCCAGATTGTGGCTATCCCCTATATTTTAGGTGTCAGAATCCGAATACGTCAAAAAAAAGGTGTGTTTATTGAGAGAAAGTAAGTTTTGTGTCTGATTTCATAACTTAAAATATCGTCTGCTCTAATCTATCAGCATATTTGAGGTCATTCTCTCAAGCCATTAAGATTGAATCCTAGAATGTAAAGATCATCAGATCGTTAGATTGAAAGTTATTTAAGGGTGGTCCGTTTTTTATTTTGCGCACTGTACACTTTAGTCATCAGTGTGAAAATGCATTTTGAATTTTAAATGCTGTTAACACCTCAAAATATTGTTGCACTGAATCATATTTATGGAAATGTTTTGTTTTTTATGCTATTTCTTTGTAATATGTGGGATCTTTTAAAGTTTGTAGTATTAATTGTATGATAGATCAATTGTAAATTACAGTTAGCTCAATTGTAGTAATCAAAGGTAAACTGACAATTATGAAGTTAACTGCTCTGCATTTGTTTTTGTTGATTTATTATTAAAATTAATTTCAAGATGTGTGTTTTTTGAGTTATATGATGGTTTCAAAGTTGCAGTTAGGTTACAGTAAATCAGCATGTTTTTATATTCTATGGAGGAAATTGATGTTTTATTTTCATAATTGGTTTTGCTATATTTTTGTTAATAAGTGATTGTTATTTTTTGGTAATGTTTTTTCAAAAAATATTTTCTGTCTTCAATTAATAATTCAAAATATTATTTTTTGTTCATTATTTATATTTTGTCTCATATTCTCTCTTTTTGTTTATTCTTTTTCTGTTGCCTACTGTGTTCTTCTAAAATATCATGCTTGTAATGATTGATTTGATTTTCTTATCAGTGCATATGGATTTCTTGTAAGGGGTAAGAGATTATTTCATGATAATGTTTTTTTTTCATGGTAGTTAAGATCATTATATTCTTTTGTAAGTTTACTGAGAACTGTTTTTGAATGTTTTTGTGAAATTAAATAAACGTCAAACATATTGTTATTTATACAGTTTTCTTTTATTTAATTGTCACCAAAATTTCACCAAATGTTAAAATTTTATAGTTTTAAAAATTATCAAGGAGGAATATATTATTTTCCCCCTTTGAAAACTCATAGAGGGAAGGTGGGGTAAGACCAGGTAGCTACTATTCGAAAGACTGTTGAAGCTAAACTGTTCAACCTAGAAACTCTCAGATTTAATCAAGATATTTATTGTTTAGTTGTGTACAATATATCATTCTTCAATATTAATTAGTTTATTTAAAATAAAATTACAGAGAATTTCCTTATATCTATATAAAAATTACAAATTTGTTAACCTTGTAATATGTTTGCACAAAATTAAATACTTTTAAATGCTTAAAAATAAAAACTGCATAACTGATTACTCAGGGGAAAAATCGAATCAGAATCAATTTTAAAAAAATTCGGATAAATTAAAATAAATAAAACAAGGGGAAAATTCATGTTTTTTTTAACACATTACATAATACAAAAGTCCATTTAAACATTAAAAAATTTTAATAATTACTTATAGAATTAAATTTTTAAAAAAAATACATATTCTAGTTTTCAAAATAAATGCAAGTTACTTTAATTAAGGAAATTTATTAGGGTTAAAAATGATAAAAATTAAAATAAAATCATTTCAGTGCAAAATAAGATTCAGCATTTAGTAAGAAATAAACTCCAATTTTAAAACATATTTACTTAAAATAAATTATAAGACGGGCTGAGAGAGAAAAGAAAGAAAGAAAGAAAAAAACATTAATTTTGAAGGAACTATTTTTCTTTAAATAAAAATTATGATGCTTGTTTATATTTCTTTATGCCCAATGCTTTTTTAACATGTCACTATTTACAATTAATACACATATATATCAAAATTAATTAAAATTTACATTGCTTTAAGATACTTACCTCGATTACACTTTTTTACAGTTAAGTGATATAAAATGGTTCATATTGGTAGAAAATGGTTTAAAAAATTTCTTAATGGTTATCCTGCAATTTCCAAAATTTTCAAATATTGTGATAATTTTATCTACTTGATCATCTGATAGCTTATTCTTTATTTAATGATTTCATTTAAAAACTGCTCCACCATAATCTTGAGCATGCCCAATTCATTCTGGAAAACAGTTTTTCCACAGAAGCTGTTGTTGTGGGCAGTATTAAACTTAGGGCAAATACCTTAATCTGTTTTGGGGAATTTGTTCAGATTTTTAAATCGCTTGAAAACGAATTGTTATGCATAATTTTTTCACTGCGTGAATAAAAAAGTGGTTTTTAAATCGCGTGAATACGAATCGAGATGTGTAATTTTTAAAACGCGTGAATATGAAAGCGATATGAAGTTTTAAAATTGCGTGAATACCAATCGATGTGTATAATTTTTGAATTGCCAGATAAGTCACAGTGTATGATTTTTTAAAAGGCTGAATACGAATCGTGATGAATGATTTTTAAATCTCGTTAATGTCAACTTTTAAATTGCGAGAATCAATCAAAAGGTATGATTTTTAAAAAGCTTAAATACGAATTACGATATGTGATTTTCAAATCATGTGACTATGAAAAAGAATAGATTGGGTATGTGTTCTTGAACTTGCACGTGTTCATGAAATTAAAGAAATATGTAAGTGTATTGAATTATTTTTCTGCAAAAGGCACCCGCGTTAAATATAAATTTTATTCTTTCTGCGAAGAAGTCGGTTTTGCTAAGATACGTTAGCACTTTTTAAGTTATAAAAATTTTTTAACACAGAATCGAATTTCATGAGTTATAATATTGTGTTAAAATATTAGGATATTCAAAATCACAAATGTTAAAATCAAAATCGCAAAAATACAGCAATAACTGTCAAAAAAAAAAAAAAAAACTCTCGAAGAACCTCTTATATTTCCTCTTATATATTTTTTGAAATCGGCACAACTAGAACAGGTTAAAAGTAATTATTTTAAAGCGCGTTGATTCAAAACTCATGTGCCGTGAAACTATAGTATTAAAAATATTAAATTACGATTAAAAGCGTAGTAATAATTACCTAAAAAACTATAGAAATTCCATTGTATTTACGATGAATCCGGCATAAATAAAGCACACCAGGCAGAGAAGTGATGTATTTAAATGCGGGATTCGAAATTAAAGTGTCGCAATAGCGTATGAGAAATATCGGGAATTTCGAAATATTGTAGAATTGTGTAGCAATAATTTTCAAAATAACGTTTGAAAAATAATTTGATTTGAGATGAAATAACTAGGTCAAAAAGTGGTTACCTAAATGAGCGATTCGTTTCTCACGATTCGCAATAAATCGTGCTAAAAATATCGAAATTTTGAAAACCACATGGAAATGTGTAGTAACAACTGCTGAAAAAAAAATCAATTAGATTTGCGGTAAAGTTCACGGAAATAAAGCACGAGTTTATTTAAATGCCCCATTCAAAACTTTCAAGACGTTAATATATATTTTTAAAAAAATCGCGATTTCAGCAACTATGTGAAAATAGCTAGCAATAACTACTGAAAAGTCATTGGATTTACGATGAAATCGGCACACACGTAGAGCGTCAAAGGTGATAACTAAAATTCATATATCGTATTAAAAATATTGGGATTTTTAAAACTATGCGTATATCCGTAGCGTTAACCATCGAAAAAAAGCGATCAAAAAACTACACTGATTGAGATTGGGTGTGTCAAAAACTTTTTTTTTCAAAAAAAAATTTTTTACCCTTCATTTTGTTCAAGTTACGGTCCCGGGCCGCATGTTGTGCACCCATAATATACGGGGTTGTAGGGTTAATCACGAAAGAGATCCCCTAAAAATTGCAAAATATCTGGAAGAAATTATTATGCACATTCGCAAGGTTTTATATATATTTATTTTTTTCGATATTTCTTTACGGCGATATATATATATACAGGGTTATTCATAATTCCCTCCGCCTGTAAACGCCATTTTTCTTTACTACAGGGTAACAAAAAAATATAGGGATCATTTTTGAATGCTTATATTTCCAAAATTTATTACATAAATTCAGCGATGCTTCTCATTATGCCGACCTCCGGCATAATAGATTTGTCTACAACGCTTCGGCCAGGATTTTAAAGCCCGCAAAATGATTTCCTGGGGGATTTTCTTCACCTCTTTTCTAATAGCCCTTTGAAGGCCTCTCAATGTAGAAATTCTTCGCTTAATCAATTTGTTTTTCAGATGTCCCCATAGGAAATAGTCGCATGGTGCAGCATCAGAACTGTTTGGAATCCACTGTTCTGGTGTCAGGAATTGCATTTGCTGATCTGTTAGGAATTTCTGGGTGAACTTAGATGCATGCGATGGGGCAGAGTCCTGATGGAACACAGCATCACCATTAGGGTACAATCTGCAGTAATCATCCTTAAAAAAGGGCTTTAATATCTTCCGTATATAATACTCAGAATTTATTTTGGCCCCAGGTTTCACAAACCGATGCTTAGTCACACCATGGGCGGATATGCCCAACCAAACCATTACGCCTTTGGGATGAGGCACCGTGCTTGATGGTGTCAAGTCTCGCCTGCTCTGCCCGCGACTAAGATATTGATCTTTAGATTCAGCATTGGTATCAGATAGATAGATCCAAGCTTCATCAGTTGTAATGAACTTTCGCCATCTGTCCTTACGGAGAAGCTTGTAGAGGGGCCATGAACGTTGTCTCCTAATCTGCACCGATCTCTCACTTAAATGATGACATTTAGCTTTTTTATGGCATTTTTTCTTCAACTTTTGTTTTAGTTGATAGCTTACAACTTGCTGACTCACGTTAAGAGCTTCAGCCATTCTTGCCTGTGTTGGTGGATCCGGTTTTGATGTCATCTTATCAAGCTTCAGCTAATCTGATTTCTTCAATTTGCTTGACATTCCACTTCTTTTTGGTTTTGCATAATTTTCATCGATCCGAATTTTGAATTCTTGATGCGACTGATATGGCTGAGTGAAATCGCAATACCTTTCTTTTTAAAATGGGTTTGTATAATCCTGTGGCTCCAGCGAAGTTCTAAAAATGCTTGTACTTGACCAATTAGCTTTTTGTCAAATTTCTTCAAAGGCATTTTTGTGATTTTATGAAATAGTATTGCAATTAAAAGTCTAATAGCAGAGCTTTAGATCAGTAAGATATATACGTAAAAAGGTTTTAAAAGTTTAGTGGTAGATAGCCACAAAAGTGATCCCTATACTTTTTTGTTACCCTGTACAACTGGCTTCAGTGGTGCATGTTACTGCCATCTACCGGCAACTGCTTAAATTAAAACTTGAATACTTTCAGTATAATTCATATGTTCTTTTTTGCCATATTCGTCTTCTTTTTTTTACTAAAACGCTTCGAAACCCCGGAGGAAATTATGAATAACCCTGTATATATATATATATATATATATATATATATATATATATATATATATATATATATATATATATATATATATATATATATAATTGAAGAAATTAGTGAATGTTACGTAACATTTTAGAAAAGATTGAAAAATGTATATTTAAGAATATTGTGTGATTAATTTTTAAAAAAATCGTTTCATTCTACCAAATATGTGAGTTACGTGGCTTTCTATAGATAAACATAATTTGCAAATATTATCCTGATGTTTTTATACATTCTGAAACGGATTTTCGTAAATAAAATGTCGCTTAACATGTTCAACAGTTACGATCACCAAATATTGCTAGTGCACGATTCTTTGCTTTTTTCCTTTTATCACAAACTTATTTTACGATTCTTACCATCATTACATACATATATCTGAAACTATAGTCTCCTTTTAAACAGAATTCGTAAAGTCCTTAAGGAACTGTAATAGCGACAGCAAAACTAAGAAGATAAAGATATTTTAAGTCAAGAAGATAAAGGTATTGTGTCATCCGATTTCGTAGCTTAATTACTAGTTAGCACTACATAATTAGAATATTTAAGGAACATTTAAGGTCAACCCCAGGAACCATTAAGATTTTTTTTTTAAATTTATAACCGTCGTTGAACACGTATCGTTTTGTGTTTACGGCTACCAATGTTCAAATCCGTATCCTTAATTTTTAACTCAATCCAGAACACAAGGGAGATCTTGGATCAAGTATTGGGAGAAATTTGCCTTCATGATGAACTTTTTTGATGAAACTAACCCTCATTTGCGTTACATGGTGAAGAAAACCTCCGGCGGTTAGCCTGACGGCAAGGGGACTCTAGCCCATGATCCGTCTACTACTGAGGATATTTCACGTCAACACTGTGGTCGATGCAAGTTGGATGCGGAATTCGTATTGACCAGCCATTGCTGGGATTCGAACCCGGTTCACCTCATTAGAAGGCAAACGCTCTATCCTCTGAGTCATTCACGGCTCAACCATTAAGATTGACAAGTACGTGAAAATCCGATCATTAGAACGAAAGTTATTCAGGGTGGCATCTTTATTTTCCCCTCACTGTTCAATGACTTTTGACCTAATGATTGAATTATTGCGTACTAGGACTGTAGCTTAATGGTTCGAGGGCTCAACCTTAAATATGCAAATAAATTTTTGCGGACGATATTTTAGGTTGTGATATTAGAAACAAAAATGTACTTTCTCTGATAAACGTATGTTTCTTTCGATTGATTTGTATTTTCAACCCTCAAAATATGCCCCCAATAGTTTGGGTCAGTAGAGCAGTCGACAATTTTGCGTACAATTTCACTTTTTGCGTATTTCGCCATAACTCGGGACTTTTTAAGCGAATTGAAACGTTTTTTCATCCAATTATAAAATTCATTTATTCAACGATAATTTCATGAAAAAAAGAATTTTTACTGATTATTTATTGTTTTAATAATAGTCGAACAAATTTCTACATCAGTTTAAAGAAAGTCATTTTAAATTCCAAAATACAAAATTTTAACGAAATCGGTTGAATAGTTGTTTAGAAATCAAATTTTAAACACACAATTTTTGTAAAATTTAATTATTCAGAAACTATTCGACCTATTGCTTCTTCATGATATGCTTCTCCTTTCCTTGAATGAATGTTTTTCCTTTAAAGGAAGCAATAAATAATCAATCACAAACAAACAAAAAGGTTTTGGAGGATAATGTCAGACGACTTTTATTTACATGTCCCAGTTACATCAATCATTCGAAAACGCTTCGATTGAAACAGCAGCAATTTCAAATGCAAAATTGCAAACAAATCACTGAAAAATTATGCAACAAATTGAAAGGATGAGTATTGCGTTGACAACATAATTGGAAAAGAAATGAAAAAACGATATTGATTTTGCTTGTAAAATCAAAATATCTTTAAGTGTATATCTTGACAGCTTCTTTTATTTTTTCATTATCCGGAGTCTCTGAGTTAAATTGAGATATCAAAGTGAGACTTAGTCTTCGAATATTTATTACTAATTTATTTATTACAAACTAATTGCTAACTAATTATTAATAACAAATGAAATCCTCTAAAACTGTTGAAACATAAATTCTCATTTTAGTGGAGGGTTATCTAATTTAAAACATTTAAGCATACAGCTTTATACATTTTTTTTTTAAATCAGAAACAAATGTTTATACAGCATGAGAAAACTGTCAATTTATTAACCCTTTGAACCCTTTTATAAACTTTTTTTCTGACTCTCAAATTCCAAGCAAAAGTATATTTTGGTATGTTAATTAAAAATAATTAATTATTTTAATTAAAAAAATTTATAATTTAAATTTTTTTAAAAGTAGATTAAAACGAAGGGAAAAGTTTCAGTTTTGTTCCGCTTAACCCTTTAATATATTTTTTTTTTCTGACGCTCAAATTACAAGCAAAAATATATTTTGGTATTTCTCAATTAAATATGATTAATTATTTTAAATAAAAATAATTAATAATTAAAAAAAAACAGTTATTTTTTTAAGTTGATTAAAAAGTAGGAAAAAGTTTAGGTTTCGTTTCGCTTCGCTTAACCCTTTAAATATTTTTTTTCTAACGCTCTAATTACAAGCAAAAATATATTTTGATATTTTTTAATTATAAAAAATAGTCTAATAGTTACTAAAAAAAATCAGTTTTATCGAAATTATATTTGTACTAAAATATTTAATCCAAAAAAAAAAGTCGTTTGAATTTTTTTTTCATTCATATTCAAAAATTTATCAATAAATGATTTTGAATATTAAAGAAACTTCTATGATGAATAACTGTTTCTCTTAGATTTAAATAAATGCAAATTTGAAAAATTATTGTTTTTAAGTGAGCCTTGTTTGGAAGATTTTATCTTTAACGCAGACAAAGACATCAGTGTTTCATGTTGTATTTCATAACCACAAATTATGAAAATGCTGAAAACAATATTTTTCACTGATTTTAACTTAAATTAATACAAAATAATGAAAAAAATATGAAAAATATGTTTAATAAAAATTCTGCGTCAAGGGGTTAATACCGTACACTTTTCTTAACTTAGTATTTCTTAACTTATTGCAACGAACTTATTTAAATATATTGACAAGTACAGTGAAAATTTTAGTGTACATACATGAGCAAAGGATGAGAAAAACGCAATTTTATTTAGTGCCATAAAATAATATGACTTGTGCCATATACGCTTCTTAGGATTTAAATTGCATAAAATTGTTTCTTAGGATTTAAATTCAAGAAAGTTTACCAATCTCAGGACCTACTTTGGATTGTAAAACAGTTGTCGTTTCTTTGATTACAGATTCGTTTTGATCTACAAATAATTGTCATATGATTTTGTTTCTTTTGCTATCTGTACTGAAATCTTGTCAAATCTCATCCTCATCCGAGGTGCATATTAACGGTATTATTACTGATAAGTTAAGTTCAGATACTGTTTCCTAGCGCAATGAACATAACATAGTTTGCCTTTTTGTTTGCTTTATATGCCATAATAACCAAGAATGCTCCACTTTGGGTGGTGATTTAGTGCCAATCTTTGTGTTATAAGCTGTTCAATGGTAAGGATGAGTAATCAAAACGAACTGATGTGGGTAATGTTTGTTCTGATAGACCAGTAGAAGAGGTTGATATACATGAACATATGATGAAATATCAGAAATTAATAATGCGTGTAATATTGATGTTGAATATTTCAGTAAACTGTACTCCAGATGGATGCTTGCAGGTATCAATGATGAGTGGAAAGATGCTAGTTTCTGCTAAGGCTAAAGAAAAGGCATACATAGGCAAGGCACGATTATGATGTTGACCTATAAAAACCACTCACCAAGTGGCGAGTCAACAAAATAAAAAGTGGCGACTTAAATTAAATAAACAATCGATCACTTTTTTCCTTTTTTAATTTTTATTTTTACATCGGAACGAATTTACTTGCACGCTGAAGTCAAGACAGTATGTTTAACTAAATTTTATCCTGTCAAATTTAGTTACAACTAACTAAATAAATTTTGATAGAATATAACAGTTATAACTAACTAACAAAATTTTAATATGTTTAGCTAATGTTAATACTAGTTTTATTGTTGAATTAACTTTTTGCAGCCGTAGATTATTTTTAATATGAATTTTTAAAAAAAATATTTAATTCAAGCAAAAGGTGACTAGTAAATGAAAAAGACCTTAAGGTATAGGCCACCGACTCATTAGGTTAAAAAGTGGCCAATGGCCAATAAGTTAGAGCCTGAATCAGAGTCTACTAACTAATCAGTCTTAACAGAGTCTACTAACTGAAAATTTATATTTTCAGGTCAATTATGATGAAGTTTGGTTAGGTCCTGAACTTTGGTTTTATGCCCAAAATAAAAATGTGCTGTTTTTATTATACAAAGTCCAATAGTCTCAATTAAAAAAAGTTGTATTTGTCTTTAAAAAAATTCCAAAATGCTACCAAAACCTTCACAACTTTTTAAAATAATACCTCTTTTTGTGATAAAAAAGTTCTAAATTATGAATCTCGTTTAGAATACTAATTGTATTTGTTGAAAATATACAAGAACATTGAATCCTAATCATATCATTTATATTAATATAATATAGGAATAGAACTTGAAAGACTTTCGTTCATTTAAGTAATTAATAATAAATCAAACAATGTTAAAAAGTGGAATTATGCTCATCAAATATTGATTAATCAGTAATAAAAAAAAAGATAAAAATCAATATAACAAACAGATATTTAGTGCCTTCACAGACATTGTGTCCATGACCCAAGCCCCGTAGACCCGTGACATAATAAGGCCCTGTATGTAGGACATGGTCGGGTCACCTAACATAATGTGGTACAAGTGAAATTAAAAAAAAGCTCTTGCTTCGAAACAAATTTCCTAAGAATGATTGTTATTTTAATATGGATTATGTGTATTTGCTTATAACAACAATTTCATCCGCTATTATCAGTTGTCGTTAAAACGGACTTTTAAAGTACATTCGCAGAACAAGGCTGGTTACATCAGAAAGGATAATATTACATTTTAACAAAGAAATTTTGATGGCATTGCTCGCTTAAAGGCTTAGGAAAACCAGTGTTATCTCATTTGTGCTAAAATATGCATGTTTTTTAAATATATTTGTTTAAAAAATAAATAAAAAACAATAATTGTGTTCCATTTAGAGAAGAGTGAAGGCGGGGTAAATAGAGAGGAAAGTGAGGATCCAAATAGGGGCCTTAAGCAGATCATTTCCTCATGAAAGCGGTTTTATAAAAACTATTTTCCTTGTCGTGACTTTCGTCCGAAATCTTTACTTCCACTTTCGTTTTCATCAATCGGAAGTTGTATCTTTGGTCAGTTGTGCTTAATTCCGCTACATTTCTCAAAGAGATCATTAGGAAAATAAACATTTTGTGATCACGCTGAGGTAAGTTGCACTTTAACTCTACATGATCGTTTACGGTTTGTTTGCTATTAGAATCTAAACATATTTTTTAACTGATAATATTTTTACAATAATATGTTTATAATAAAATATTTGTAATAATATTTTTATTATAATATTTTTATTATAATATTTTTATTATAATATTTTTATTATAAAATTTATTATTGTACAGAATATTTTTTATTGTTAACTAATATTTTTTGAACTGAACATTGCTTCCACTTTCTTTTCAATCTATCGGAATTTGTATCTTTGGTCAGTTGTGCTTAATTCCGCTACATTTCTGAAAGAAGTCATTAGGAAAATAAACATTTTGTGATCACGCTGGGGTAAGGTGCACTTTAACTCTACATGATCGTTTACGGTTTGTTTGCTATTAGAATCTAAACATATTTTTTAACTGATAATATTTTTACAAGAATATTTTTATAATAAAATATTTATAATAATATTTTTATTATAAAATTTATTATTTTATAGAATATTTTTATAGTTAACCGATAATATTTTTTTAACTGAACATTGCTTCCACTTTCGCTATCCTGGAGAGTTAAGTTGCACCTGAACTCTACAGGATTTTTAAGGATAGTTTACAATTAGAATGTAAGCATAGTTTTTAACTGATAATATTCTTATAATAACATAATATTTTCATAATAACATTTTTATAATAATATTTATTATTTTACAGAATATTTTTACAGTTAGCCGATATCATTTTTTTTAACTGAACATTGCTTCCACTTTCGTTTCCATCTATCGGAATTTGTATCTTTGGTCAGTTGTATTTGTTTTCAACTATTTCTCTAAGAGATCATTAAAAAATTAACATTTTGTGATCACGCTGTGGTAAGTTGCACTTTAACTCTACATGATCGTTTACGGTTTGTTCGCAATTAGAATCCAAACATCTTTTTTAACTGATAATATTTTTGTAATTATATAATATTTTCATAATAACATTTTTATAATAATATTTATTACTTTACAGAATATTTTTATAGTTAACCGATAATATTTTTTTTAACTGAACATTGCTTTCATTTTCGTTTTCATCTATTGAAATTTGTATCATTGGTCAATTGTATTTATTTTCATACTATTTCTCTAAGAGATCATTAGAAAAATTAACATTTTGTGATCCGCGCTGGAGTAAGTTGCACCGTAACTCTACAAGATTTTTTACGGATTGTTTACAATTAGACTTTAAACATATTTTTTAAATTATAATATTTTTATAATAATTTAAAATTTTCATAATAACATTTTTATAATAATATTTATTACTTTACATAATATTTTTATAGCTAATCGATAATATTTTTTTCACTGAACTTTGCTTCCACTTACGTTTTGATCAATTGGAAGATGTATCTTTGGGTCGTTGTGTTTAATTCGGTAATATTTCTATAAGATATCATTAAGAAAATATAATTCTATTAGATCGTTTACGGTTTGCTTGCAGTTAGAATTTAAACATATTTTTAAACTGATAATATTTTTGTTATAACATTTTTGTAATAATATTTATAACTTTACAGAATATTTTTGTAATTAACCGATAATATTTTTTCTGAACTTTCTTTCCACTTTCGTTTTCAACTATGGAAAGTTGTATATTTGGTCAGTTGTGTTAAATTCCACAGTATTTCTCTGAGAGATCATTTGGAAAATAAACATTTTGTAAACACGCTGGGGTAAATTGCACTTTAACTCTACAGGATCGTTTACGGTTTGTTTAAACTTAGAATCCAGGCCTATTTGTTTTAACTGATACTAGTTTTATAATAACACTTTTATTATAATTTTTATTATAATACTTATTATTTTACATAATTTTTTTTATAATTAATTGATAATATTTTTTAACTGAACTTTACTTTCCACTTTCGTTTTCATCAATCGGAAGTGGTACCTTTAGTCAGTTGAGTTTAATTCCGCAACATTTCTATAAAAGAAAAAAGATCATTAAAAAAATAAACATTTTGTGATGACGATGAAGTAAGTTGCTCTTTAACTCTATAGGATAGTTTACGGTTAGTTTTAAATTAGAATCTAAACATATTTTTTTAACTGATAATAATTTTGTACTAATATTTTTATTATAATTTTTATTATAATAATTATTATTTTACATAATATTTTTACAATTAACTGATTATATTTACAACTGAACTTTAACTTTCGATTTCATTAATCGGAAGTTGTATCTTTGGTCACTTGTGTTTAATTCCGCAACATTTCTATAAGATGTCATTTGGAAGACGCTATACCACGGGAGAAATGTTTCATAGCAAATTCTCTTTCACCTCTATAAGTAATTTAAAATTTAAAGTATAGAAAAAGAGAATTCAAGCAAACCAAGTGTAAGCCAAAAGGTTCAAAACTCCAAATATCAAATTGAAAACAAATTATGAGAGGATAACTTAGGATTACGCAATGGAGAAGTTCTTTTTCAATAATTTTATTGCAATTTAATATTTTAAAATTTCTTTTGAAATTTCTTTTTCACAATTGAAACATCATTACTTACTCTAGGTTTGTCTGGACTCACTTTTTCTATACTTTAAATTTTAAATTAGTTATTGAGGTGAAACAGAATTCGGGAAGAAAAGTTTCTCCCGCGGTATAGCGTTCTACTATTTCTATAGGATCCAGGGTTAAAGTAAAGATAGAGAAGGGCTGGTTCATTCCAGTGCTAAAGAAAAGATAGAGAAGAGCTAGAGAGTTCATTCCTTACTCAAAGCTAAAGCTATGATTCCCCTCCTCATGACGTCACGCCGCACACAGATCTCAAAAATCACAGCTAAAGGATATGAAAACTTAGCTGTTACGCTTTTTGTAAGAAATGAGTTGAATGTTCGATACTTTTCTGATACTAGCTGTCAAACTTTATATTGCTAACAAATTATTTCTGTTCGAAAATATAGTACTCATACATTTTCCTTTTATTCCCTAATAATATTAAAAAATAACATTTTAAAGTTGGGAAAATATTTCAATGGTTGTTTTCACCTTTTCATTATCTTTTTCTAATTTTAGTTTTTAACTTTTACTGTTAAATAAAAAAAGCATATAAGGAC
This sequence comes from Parasteatoda tepidariorum, assembly GCF_982258835.1. Classification (NCBI taxonomy): domain Eukaryota; kingdom Metazoa; phylum Arthropoda; class Arachnida; order Araneae; family Theridiidae; genus Parasteatoda; species Parasteatoda tepidariorum. Next base: position 34,739,431 of record NC_141766.1, read on the forward strand.
GCTTTTATAGTTACCTATAGTTCTATAACAGTTGTTAACTGGGATGCCTAATTTATATATAGATGCCTAATAGATAATTAACTAGGATACCTAATATATTTTTTTATAGTAGCGAATTTTTTATATGAATTACCACTAGGACACAACAACCTTAAATGCTAATTACTAAAAAAAATAATCTTTGGGTCTATATTAATAGAAATATTAAAATTTACTCGTAAATATTTAAAATTAATTAAAAAAGCATAAATAAGTAGAATAATGACATTAAAAAAATAGGTTTTGAAATTGGCAGAATTTTTAAGCATGAATTAGCATTTAGACTTTTTGACTTCCTGAAAATAGAAGCATTTTTGAAAGAGAAAATGTCATTTTCGTGTTTATACATGCAGATTTTGGTCTTTATTTATTATAATTTTTTTTCTTTCATCATCAATGTATGTATTTTTTTCTTTTATTATTTAAAATTAGAAAATGTCTGTACAATTTCAATTAATTATGTAAAATTCATCTCGATTTTCTAATTATAACAACAATATCGGAGTTATGTTAGAGCTTCAATTAATTGGCTTAGGATTTTCACATACCAAAAACCAATTTTAAATGCTTAAAGGATTAATCTCAAACATGTTAATTAACTGCGCGAACTATTAATTACGCTACGGAATTTTTCCTTTCAAAAAAAAAAAAAAAAAAACTACTACTTTTTTTTTTTTTGAATGATTTGATTAACCATCAAAATATCGAAGAAGGGTAGCCGCAATTTAGAAACCATGTTTCCATTTGTTTCGTCATTAGAGCCGTTTAAAATTTTAACCCATTAATTTTTATTTTTTTGTCATATTGTGGTTACATTTATTTTGAGATGCTTATTTTTAAGGTTAACATAAGCATTAATTGTAGAAATAAGTTTCACTCAATGATATAAATTATGTCGTTCGAAGTAGGCTTTGTTCTTAATGTGTGTCTCTTAAATATTGTATTACTACTTTATAAATAAAATATATATAGTTTTCGTTATTCTATTATCTATAATTTAATTGTCGCAACATTTAAACAGCGCCACAAACTAGTGACCTCGGACGTGATTAGATTTCCGAATACGTCTTTCTTTTCCTTAAATGATGCTTACAGTAGATAAAAACAGGGAAATTTTTCGTATCTCCATTAAAGTACCATCTTTTTGGAAGGAGAATCCATCTATTTGGTTTCATCAGATTGAAAGACAGTTTATAAATTTCGGGAATTACTCAAGACATAACTATCAGACAGTAGTTAGAAGCATCAAGAGTGACATTTTGTCACAGGTAAGTGACATTATTGAATCTACTTCTAGTACAACTGTTTATGAAGCATTGAAATCTAATACAGATATTCTCTGGTTCCGAAGAACGGAGATTTTAAAAATTTGTTACATAATTCTTAGATTAGAGTAGATTCAAATATTGAATCTACTCCTAGTACTACTATTTATGAAGCATTGGAATCTAATACAGATATTCTCTGGCTCCGAAAGACGGAGATTTAAAAAAATTGTTACATAATATAGAGCTTGGTGATAATAAAAAAGAACCCGCCTGCTTTTCTAAGGAATTAAGGAGTCTAAATCTTTATTTGATTTATAAATCTTTATTTGAAGAGGTTCTTAAACTCCCATATAATAATGGTGATTCTCGTACTGTTACTCATTTAATAGAAACTAAGGACTATCTTGTATCTGCCAAGAACAGGTAATTAGCACTCAACAAATTAGCTACTGCAAAAGTTGAATTGGCTTATTGTGTTCAAAAAGGTATATGTAGCCCCTAAAGTTGTTGAAGTAGTCACTTGTACATGGTTAAGAAACCCGATGTGCCATGACGACTATCGTGCACTTAATGCCAAGGCGGTTCCTTATAATTAACCAATAAGACATATACATGAGTTTTTTGGTAATTTACATGGTAAATGTGTAATTTCTGCTCTACAACTAAAAAATGCTTTTCATCAGGTGCCTATGAATAAAGAAGACATCCAGAAAACTGCGATTATAACACCATTTGGTTTATTGTTTAAGGAATGTTTCGCAAACTATGCAAAGACTGCTAGACAGAATTTCGGAAGATTTAGATTACTGCTTTTTATATATAAATGACATTTTGATATCTTCCTCTTCAGCCGAAAAACATTTAGAACTCTTCCAAGAAGTTTTTGAACGCTTACGAAAGACGTTACGTTACGAATCAACTTACCTAAATGTACTTTACTGAAACCTAACATACGAAACTAAATGTGTGTTTCCGAAAAGGTAACATTTTTGGGATACTCAGTTGATAAAGAAGGCAATAAAAAATTACGGCCATAGAAAATTTTCCCAAACCAACTAATGTGACTGAATTACGTCAATTTCTTGGAGCACTTGATTTTTATCGTTGGTTTATAAGCAAAAGAAGCTGAAAAACCATTACCTTTGCATAGCATGTGCTCGGCCCGGGAATAAAAAAGTATAAAACTCCATTGATTTGGAAAATTGAAAGATGTTACATGTTTAACACATCCAGATCCTAAAGCAACATTAACTTTAATGGCTGATGCTTCCGATTTGGCTATAGGAGCTTGAATTCAGCAACTTAAAAGTAACAACTTTCAACCTTTAGGTTTCTTTTTGAATTAAACCTAGTCCAGCTGAATAAAAATATAGCGTTTATGACAGCGAACTCTTGGTGAGTTTTGCAGCTATTTAGTATTTTCGCTGTATCTCAGAGGGGAGTGATTTTATGATTTTTACAGATCACAAACCACTAGTTTATGCTTTTACTAAAAAAATTGATGAGCTATTTCCAAGAAAAATTAATCAGCTAAATTTTATAGCCCAATTTTCAACTAACATACACCACATCAATTGTTCAAAAAATACGGCTGATGCACTTTCTCGTATTTAGAATCTCTTTCTACACAAAATAATTTAAATTATTCTGATATAGCTAATACTCAAACAAATGATCATGAATTTAAAGAACTGTTGAATTCTAGTCCCAGCATCAAAAGCTTCAAGTACCAGGCCATATTTTGTGACATATTTACTGTGACATTTCAGCAAATCTAATTCGCCCTTTCATACCAAAGGATCATAGATTTTCAGTATTTCATTCTGTGTTCTGTGCATGACTTGACTCATCCCGGTGTTAAAGCGACAATTACATTTGCATGCCAACGATTAATTTGGTCTAAGATGAAAAAAGACAGCCAAATTTACAAAAAGTTGAATTCCGTCTCAAAAGGCTAAAATAACTAGCCATGTATACTGACCAGTTAGTCAATTTAAAGTTCCTAATGAACGTTTCAATCTATAAACACCAATTTCATAGGATCTATGCCGTCATCAAATGGTTTTAAACATTGTGTAACCTATATAGATCGCTTTTCTCGGTGGCCAGAGACTATTCCAATAGTTGACATAAGAACAGAAACAATTACCCAAGCTTTATATGGTGGTTGAATATCCAGATACGCTGTGCCTAAAACAGTTACTACTGATCGTAGTAGCCAATTTCGAAATGATTTATTCAACTCTTTAGCAAAAATGTTTGGAATTCATAAATCACGTACAACTGCCTATCACTCTGTTATTAATAGAGTGAGAGAACGATAGTATCGTACGTTAAAAACATCATATTATAGACCATACTTCCAGAGATTGGACGCTATTCTTGCAATTTGTTTTGTTGGGTCTATAAGGAAGAATTAAAATGCTCAACTGTTGAAAGGTTTAAGGTGAAAATTTACGATTAATAGGTCAACTTTTGCAGAAGAAAAAGCAGATATTTCTGAAAGTCACTTTGTGATCAAACTGAAGCAACATATACAGCTGCTGAAACCAATATCAATATCAAACCATTCTGCTAAGTCTACGTCTGTCTTTCAAGATTTAAAGACGTGTTCTCACGCATTTCTAAGTGGCTTTTGTGAAACCTTCTATGACAGCTCCTTATATTGGTCCATAAGTTGCTCAACGCAACGACAAAACATTCTGATGAAAGATTAACAAGTTAAGGTAAGCATTGATAACGTAAAGCCAGCTTATATCTTAAACTTTCGTGATGTAAAATACGTTAATAAATATTATATATTTTGTCTAATTTTGAACGAAAACTCAGTTAGACTAACTGCAAAATTTAAAATGATTTTTTTAAAAAACTATTGAATGAAAAAAATCATTTGCATGAAATATTATTTCACTTTTCATTTTATAGAATTTTATGCAGTTTTAAAGTTTGTATTATAACCTTTACGTTTTCTATTATATTTTAGACGTAGTAAATTGTATTTTACTTAAAATGTTAACCTTTCATTAAATATTTTGCCCAATTTTGAACGAAAACTGGATTAGACTAATCGCACAATTTAAAATAGTTTTTAAAAAATTAGTGAACGAAAAGGAACCTTTGCATGAAAAATTATTCCACTTAGTAGAACTTTATTCAAAAAATGAAATTGGATTTATTGGCATAGTCCCTTTCTCTATTTTTCTTAAATTAAGTTTTAAACTTTGATAAATTGCAGTAAAAATAAAAAGTTTATGCACTCAAATATGCTTTTTGCCTAATTCTGTTGTTGTTGCTGGCCCACACGGTTCGCGGAGCTAAACCAAGTCCATGACTCCAGAGACTCTGAGTAAGTCTGTAACAAAAAGTGGATCTGAAAAGAGGTCCACTTTAGAGATATTTAGGCATTGAAGTATATGTTCAGGAGTAGCTTGTTGGTCGTTACACTTAGTGCAAACAGGGAAAACTCTTGAACCATTACTGAACAACATAGTTCTTAGGTTACCACTTCGAAATCTTGATATAACCGTCTGGTCCCGCCTACTGCACTGAAGGGTCAGGCTGCCACTGCCTAATTCTAATTACAATGAATGCCCTCTGCGTGTTTCATTACTAATTCCTTACATATTGCCCCCCCTCCCACGTAAAAAATCTTAAATTGGGCCAGAAAAAACAAATCCATATACATGTGTTTGACTTTCATGATATGCTTGTCAAAGTTTTCATTATTCCAGAGGAACAAAAACAACGGCGAGTTGTTGATTCAGATCAGAGTACTCTTTGAGGCTGTTTCGATGGAAAATAGAACTTTTTGAATCGGTATATGGCAATGAAAGTGACCATGAATCTACTCACCAAACAAATCAGCAATTAGGTGAATGAATCACGAGCACAACAGTCGGAAAAGAAAATTCAATCAATTTTTGAGGGTAATAGTAATACTTTATTTACGTCACACTCAAGTTGCTCAATTAGATTGCTAGCGATTTTTACCTGTTCGCAAGTCACAAAAGAACACGCCAGGAAAATGACAAAATCATATCAAAACTACTTTTTTTAAAGCTTTTCAATAACAATGGTTTCTAAGACACATATGAATGAATACATCACTCTCAGTGTGAATTATTAATTAAAAAAAAATTTGATAAATTTTACAACAAAAAAAAACTTTTTAGTAGTTAGTCTTGAAACTTTTGACTCGTGTCTCAAGCCTTGTCTTTTCTACATTTTTAAAGTTGGTAACAGTCGCGTTTTCCATTATATTTTATTTTATGTCAATTGTATTTGGTTTTCAGTGTTAAGTTTTCGTGATGTAAAATAAGTTTATAAATACTATACATTTTGTCAAATTTTAAAGGAAAACTAAAGTTAGACTAGTTGCAAAATTTAAAATAATTTTTTGAAAAACTTTTGAATGAAAATAAATCATTTGCATGGGAATTTATTCTACTTGAATATGAATGGAATTTAATATCCACTTGAGTATGTTGCTATTATTTCATAGAATTTTATAAATTTTTTAAGTTTGTAATAGTTATTTTTTCCTTTATATTTTAGTTTCAGCCAATTGTATTTTGTTTTCAGTGTTAAGATTTTGAGATGGGAAATAGATTTATATAAATATTATAAATTTTCTCTAATTTTGAATAAAAACTTGGTTAAACTAACATCAAAATTTGAAATAGTTTTTTTTTTTTTTTTTTTTTTTTTTTTTTTTTTTTTTTTTGAAAAATTATTGATTGAAAAGAAACATAAGCATGAAAATTTATTCCACTTCATATTATCATTTTATAGAATTTTTATCAATTTTCAAGGTTTGTAATAGTTATTTTTTCCATTATATTTTAATTGCAGTCAGTTGTATTTTATTTTAAATAAAAATCTTTTGTTATGTAAAACACGTTTATAAAAATTATATATTTTGTCTAATTTTGAACGAAAACTGGGTTAGACTAATCGCAAAATTTAAAGTAATTTTTAAAAAAAAAAAACTATTGAATGAAATGAAACATGCATAATTTTTTTTATTTCATACAATTATTTTATAGAATTTCATGCAATTATTTTATAGAATTTCATACAATTATTTTATAGAATTTCGTACAATTATTTTATAGAATTTCATGCAATTATTTTATAGAATTTTATGCATTTTGACGAATTGCAAAATTTAAAATAAGTTTTGAAAAAAATATTGAATGAAACGAAACATATGCATAAAAATCTATTTTACTTCATATTATCATTTTATAGAATTTTATGATTATAGAATTCATGGTTATGATTATAGAGAATTTTTTATGATTATGATTATAGAGAATTTTATGATTATTATTTTATAGATTTTTCTTGTATGTAAAGTTTTTGTGTTGATACGTTTATAAATATTATAGATTTTATCTAATTTTGAACGAAAACTAGGTTAGACTGATCGGAAAATTTAAAAATAATATTTTAAAAACTATTAAATGAAACGAAACTTTTCCACAAAAAGTTATTATACTTTTGATTTTATAGAATTTTTTTCAAACTTTAAAATAGATTTATTTGCTTTGTCCCTTTCTTTATTTTTACTAAATTAAAGTTTAAAAATTAACAAATGGCAATAAAAAAAACAACAATATGTATTCAAATATATCTTTTGTCTAATTCATGACCAAACTCATAATAAGAATTTAACTTTTCTCAAAGCTTATTATTATCCTATTAAGAGAAAAAAAATTAGTCTCAAAATTTCCAGTAAACTACTGCTACTAATGAAACAAATTGTATTAATTATGACACATAATAATTTAACATTTTCTATTTATAATTTCTTCATAAGTCCTTCCAGTTTTTTATTACATTTGTGATATACAAATAAAAATGTGCTATACAAACAAAAATGTGCTATACAAATAAAAATGCAAGTTGGTGAAATATTTATTAATTCATGTAATTAAATCAAGATAAATTTGAATATAAATTGCAAAAATTTCAAATATATTTTTAAAAATTCCAATATGACATGCAAAAGGTTTAATTTATAGTACAAAACCTGCATATTAATGTTTAAGAAGTTAAATCTGAATTAAAGTTCGAATTGTCAGAGATTATTGACAAAAGAAATTTACTCGAAGGTTAAGGTTAAAGTTTACTGAAGTGAATCAGTTGAAGGTTGTGAGACATGTTTCATTGTGAGGAAAACCTTTCATTTCTCGAATCCATTGTTTATGAAGAAATGACATATTTTAAATTATTTGTTCCAATCCTATTGTTGCTTTTAATCTATTCACTTTATCAGCTATTTGCAATTTAAGATGAATTAAAACACTGTTTAGTATATTTCCTGAAAATAAAAATTAGAATGTAACCACAAATGTTGGTGTTTTTAACAAGAGATCAAAAAACACAAATTTTGAGGAAATTTGTATTATTCCTCTTCAGAATACTGTACTATGTACAGTGCGCAGAAGAAGAGAAAAATGGATTACTCTTAATATCTTTAGATTTAATGATCGGATCTTTACGTTCTAGGACTTAATCTTAAAGGTTCGAGGGGGTGACCTCAAATGTGATAATTAATTAATACAGACGATATTTTAAGTTACAAAACCAGACACGAAACTGTATTTTCTCGGAATAAAAATACCTTTTTTTCGATGGATTTCGATTTCTGACCCCCAAAATATAGGGGGTAGCCGCAAATCTGAGAAATAATTTGAGCAGGAAGGCAATCCAAAGTTTGGACCCTTTAATGTTAAATATACTTTTTGCGCATTTCGTAATATCTCAAGAATGTTTTGTAATTTTGCTCAAAATTATAAAACTCGTTTATAGAAAGATAATCCCATGCAAAAAATAACTTTTACTAAATATTTATTATTTTTTGTTACTTTATTTAATAACAGTAGAAACAATTTCGAATCGTAAGCCATAAAATTTTTTATATCATTTCAAAGAATGTAATTTTACATGGCAAAATCCAAAATTTAAGTCAAATCAGTCAAATAAGTCCTGAGAAATCGAATATTTAAAAATTCGTATTCTTAAAATTCGATTTCTCAGAAACTATTTGACCAATTTCGTCCCCCATTTTGTAATTCGCAATGTAAAATTACATGATTTAAAATTGTGTAAAAAGTTGCGTACCTTACGATTCAAAATTTTTTATCTGTTATTAAATAAAATAATTAAAAAAATACTAAGTATATTTGCTAAAAGTTTTTTTTTGCATGAAATTATCTTTGGATAAACGAGTTTTATACTTGTGTACAAAAATGTTTCAATTTGCTGAAAAAGTTCACTAGATGCAGTGAAATACGCAAAAAGCAAAATTACAATTAAGAGATCCAAACTTTGAATTACTCTCCTGACCAAACTATGCGAAGTGGGGGACCATATTTCCCAGATTGTGACTACTCCTATATATTTTGGGGGTTAGAAATCCAAATCCGTCGGGGGGAAAAAGCTATGTTTATACAGAGAAAGTACGCTTTTGTGTTTGATTTCGTAACTTAAAATATCGTCTGCGCTTATAAATCAACACATTTGAAGTTACCCTCTTAAACAACTAAGATTGAGAACGTAAAGATCCAATCATTAGATCAAAAGTTATTTAGGGTATTACGTTTTTTTTTCTTTTAGCACATTGTACATTTGAGTGCATTTTCCTAATTATGTAAAGAAATAATGGGTGTTTTGCAACGCCCGCTTTCAATATATATTTTTGGAATCCTTGAATTAAAAGGAAGGCAATTTTTAGGGGAAGACTTGATGTTTTCAATTCCAACTTCATCAGAAACGATTCGTTAGATTTGAATAACAATTTTTTGTTCTTTTTTTGCTTAAATATTAATTTGTGACCTTAAACTTTAACTCTTACTTTGTTTACTTCAAGGATTCTAAAAATATGTAATAAGGGGAGTCATTACAGGAACCCAGTATATTTATTTAACACATTTTTCCTTCCGAAATTTTTACTCGTTTATTTTTATTGATTTTTAAAATTAGTTTTTTGACTAAATAATTTCGTAATTTTGACTTTTTTTAAATTCGACAAGGCCCAAGTCCAGTGGGCGCGGGTTCGGACCCCGCCGGCTGAAGACTCCCCGTGTAGTAAATGGTGGCTGATGCACATAAAATCTGTCGAGTTGCAAAGTTCTCCATGTTCCCATAACAAATAAATACCTTTGGGGGTTCTGATTCAGGAGTTCCCTTGTCTTCTGGATTGGTTCAAAATTACAAGGCTACGGAAATCAACATTAGGAGTCGTAAACCCAAAATTTTGGGTCGGCTGTTGACCGACGTTTATAAAATAAAATAAGATACTTTATCGTGAACTTTAGAATTCCAATGATGTGAACCGGATTCAAATTCCACCGATGGTTAGTCAATTCAAATTCCGCACACGGCTCGCGCCGACCACAGTGCTGACGTAAAATATCTTCAATGGTAGACTGATCATGAGTTAGAGTACCCTTGCCGCCAGGTTAACCGTGGGAGGTTCTCGTGGTTTTCCTCTCCATATAATTCAAAAGTGGCTTAGTTCCATCAAAAAGTTCTCCACGAAGGCATATTTCTCCAAATACCCGAACAAGCAGTTCAATTGTCGTCTAGATTGGGTTCAAAATTACAAGGCTACGGAGTTGAACATTAGGAATCGTAAACCCAAAATTGGGTCGGCTGTTCAGCAACGGTTACAAATTAAAATTATAAAAAATTACTTTTAGTAAATATTTATTATTTATTTATTATTTTATTTAATAATAATCGAAAAAATTTTTGAACTGTAAGGTATACAATTTTTGCATCATTTTAACGAACGTAATGTAATTAAGCATAAAATAGTCGTATATTTAAAACTCAATTTCTCAAGAACTATTCAACTAATTTTGCTGAAATTTTGTATTTAATTATTTTATTTATTTATTTATTTTATATTCTCGCCATATTTCTCAATCCCTATATTTTAGTACTTACAAATCTGAATCCATCAAAAAAGCAAATTGTGCTTACTAACGGAAAGTAGGTTTTCATGTCTGATTTCGTAACTTAATATATAGTCTGCACTAATTGATTAGCATATTTGAGATAATCTTCTCAAACCATTAAAATGGAATCCTAGAAAGTGAAGATCCGATCATTTGATCAAAAATTATTCAGGATGGTCCATTTATTTCGCACTTTACACAAAAAATATTTTGAAAGTTTCAAGGGTGTTTCAAATCAAAATTTTCGATTTCTGAAGAAAAATCTATATTTCCATTAAAATTATTCGGATTAATTTGACACCAAATTTTTGATGAATTTTTGATGAAAACTTGCGGAGTTATTAACGTTTTTCTAAAGCACGTCTTCGCTAAACTCAACCAATCCACAATCCACAAACTCTAACTTATTTTCATAGTCGAATTTGGCAAAATCGTTTCAAGTTTTTTTTTTTTTTTTTTAAGTATTTTGAAAATTTCTCTGCAAAACTGTTAACTCCAATTAAATTTCTAAACTTCATAGATATCTTCAAGACTTTTAAAATTAGTAAGTGTCAAAATTTTTTTTTATCGAAATGGTGGATTTACGCTCCTTTGGTCAAAAATGGGTTAAAAGAATGACTAAATATTTTTGCTATCAGAAAAGAACTCAACAGCGGGGAAACCCTTTAATCTGAAAATTTAAGAATTTAACAAAAAATTTTAAAATTCAATTGTATTTTTTATTTTGCAGACGAGATTATGAAGATTTAGTAGAACTGCCATCAATTATGCTAAAATATGACTCCTTCGGCGCTTTATGAAAATTGCAGTGGAATTCAAGAATTGCCTCAGAATCAGACATGCTATGTAGATATTGATTTGGATGAATCCTCACGCCAAATTGAGGAATTTGATCATATTGATGAGATAATTATGTACTTAGTATTCTTCTTACGGCATTTAAGAAGAAAATTCACAAATTATGAAAACTTGGAAAAACGCTAATTTATAGCACTCATGCAAAATGTAAAAAATTGTCATCTAATTCTGTATCATTAAAAAATTGTGTATAATAAATATTGTCTCTTGCTATAAATGTAGTTTCTATTTTTAAAATTTTTTACTTGTTTTTAGAGACTTAATAGCACTATTCTGGTAAACTCTGGTAAAATTACCGTACTGCATGGTGTAATGACATTTCAGGTAAAAAAAAATTATATTTAGTAAAACCAAAATATATAGTATTTAAACCATTAATTTGGTAATTTTTCCTATTCATGTGGTAAAGGTTTATCAGCAATTCTGGTTTTCAAAATTGTAGTTCGTATTACAAAAAAAAGCAAAAAAAAAAAATGTGAAACTAAATTTTACCAAATAAATGGTTTTTATGCCATGCTCATGGTTATTATGCCATGCATATCATGATAAAATTACAAAAATTTTCCAAATATATCAAATTTTATCACCTTTCATAATGCCTCATTTCAGTGTTAGTTTTTCTAAAATTATTGCTGAATAATTTACTAAAATAAACTTATAAGTTAATATAGAATTTAAAAATGAGCAAATAACATAGGGCAACTCAAGGTAAATTTTAGATTAGCAACAAACGGTATAAAACGATTGTGTTCTCATAAAGAAATATAAAAAAATAATATCAGTTTTTATTAATTGCTAACAGGTACTAAAAGCTAAAATATAAAAATTTATGAATGATAAAAGTTTTAGTTGCGATTTATATTTTATATAAGACATTATTAGTAAATAGCCACTGATTTTGTAACGGCAATTAAAATTTTGATGTGAGCAACTGTTTATATGTATTCAAAAAGAAGTAATTTTATTATGGGTATTATGTTAGAAAATTACATTTATTCGAATTATTCGTAACTTATAAGTCAGCATAATTTTCTTACCCAAAACATACCAAATTGAATAAAACCAAATTGATTAAAAAATATTTCTTTAAAAAAACAATTCTGCAATATTAAAAAAAAGAAAATGAAAAATATTGTTTATTTCCATTAGGCTTAGCTCTTTAAAGTAAATGAGCATTAAAAGCAAAATATTTAAAAAAAAATAAATAAATAAGTAAATAAACAAGTACTGGGTATACTAAAAAAACAAAATTAAATTAAAAACGTTTTAAATTTTCAAATTACTTTCAAACTATATTTTAAAAATTAAAACAAAGCATAGAAAAGGGGGAAAAAAGGATTAAAAATACGAATTTAATGATTTGCGTTGAGCAGACGATAATTTCTCTCAACTTCTTTTCCCTCTATTATTAGACGCAGTTATTATTTTTCTATTTATTTAAAGACAAAACAAAGACATTCAAAAGAGGAAAGCATTTATATTTTGAACAAATAAAGCGTTTAATTATAACTCCGAAATAAACCTGCTGCGTTAATTCAGTGAACAAATATTGTTCGGCATATTTCAATTTGTTTTTTTCCTCCAACCTCTCAGATGCAAAGAAATCCATTAAAATTTTCCCCCAGAGGTATTTACTCCCCCCCCCCAAAAAAAAATATTTATTTAAAATTCAAAAACCTTTTTTTAAAGCAAACCAATGTCGTGTAAGTCACAATGCACTTGGAATTATCAGACCAGGGAATTCGATGCAATTTGAAAAATTAAGCGTTGATAAATATTTAAAAGTTTTAGTTTGTTTTAAGTTTAGTTTAGAAATATTTTTCGTGCTTTATTCTTTATGATTTTTGAATTATTATTATATCATCTTATTATATAAAACACTAATGCATATGTATGTATCAGTTGTGCAAAAATGTAAACAATTACGAGCAATTAATTGCTTGTAATCAGGATTATAATTTATTATTATAATCGACTTTTTATTTTCATCGTCTTTTAATTCATACAACTTTCTTCATTAAATAACAATCAATGATTCCTTTTCCTTTACACAATTGAACTAAAAATGTAATAAGGTTATTACTCACTTACTTATACCGCCCTACTGCCCGCTGTTAGTCTTGCCCTGCTGAACAATATCGACTTATTTTTGGCTTTCAACTTCCAGGTGAGTAAAGTTAATATTGGATGACACCTTAATGGTGGATGACAACAACATCAGATTGATGTAAATAAATTGAAACTTCTTGGGAACACTGACTTAATAAGAATTAAGAACTTAGTGATTATCAAGTTTTTTTTCTTTTCTTTTTTAAAAATAATGAATTGAAAAATAGAAATAAATAAATAAAATAAAAAACAGTGTTGCACATATGCTGGTAGAGTTAGAGAAAGAAGAAGAAAAAAATGGACATAGTTCTTCTAATCATGAATCTTTCTTTTTTCCAGAAAAAAAAAAAACATTTCTCAAATTTAAAGAGAAGCAATAGTTGCCGAACTTCCATCTCCAGTGACTGATAAAACTGCAAAGACTGCATTTCAATATACATTTAAAGTTGAGTTGTTCAATTTTTTTGATAAAATAAAAAAAAGCCAAAATATTTATCAAATAAATTGAATTGAATTAAAGTTTTCGAATATATTGATTTGCGTCCAAAAAGTCTTTCTCAGTAAAGTAAAATGCTCGATTACAAATTAGAATTCTAATTAATATATGTCAGTATTTATTCTCCTGTAAGGCTCAGTTTAAAATTAATTTCAGTTGAGTTTTAGATGTACCTTTCTGAGTTATAATGAATGACTACTTAACAAGTTATCAAGTTTGTCTACGGTAGCTCCATAATTTGTCCTCATTAGTGTGGACAAAATCAACATTTTTTAAAAAAGAGTATGTTATGAACAACTTAACAAATTTTTAAGTCGATATATAAACCAGAATGCAGTAAAAACGTCCCAATTATTGTTAAGAAAATACTTCACGAGTTAATAATTAAATTTAGTAAGTTGTTTTGACAAATTTGTAAAATATGTTCACACTAGCGCTCTATATGTTCACTCTCCCCTATTAAGAATAGAAATGCAAGAAATGTTCATACGTATTTTGAATTCTCAACATATTTTGTGCAAACGATTATGAGATACTGAGAATAAAATACGAAGAAAAAAATATTTGAAAATGAACCTAGAAGTGGCCATCTATGCTGATTAAAGAAGTGCACTGGTATGATTTTTTCAGAAAAAATCAATTAATATTTTAATCTAGATATTTTTCACAGGTAGAAGTTTTGGTTTTCTCTGTCATCTTGAACAACGCGAAATGAAGAGAAACTTGCCTAGAAAGCGATATTTGTGACGTCATCGTCAGGCGGACATCAGAAAGTTTCTTAATACTAAGTCTTGGTTTCGATTCCTGCTCGCTGTTTTTTTTTTTTTTTTCTTCTTCTTCTTTTTTTTCACGCTACTAAACAGCATAGAGCTTTTTTTTCTTTTTTCTTTCTTTTCTTTTTTTCTTTTTCTTTTTTACTAAACATAGGCCATCATATTATAATAGTGTATAATACACGCATTCCCTGTAACTGCTCCTTTAATCTTATAAATATTTCCAATAAATAATTTTTTTTCAATAAATAATTTATAATTTTCAAGAAATAATTTTTTAATAAATACAAGTGTGTATGCTTTTTTACTTTTAATATATTTCTCTGTACCATAGAATATATTTTATTTTATAACCATCGTTGAACAGCCGACTCAATTTCTGGGTTTACGACTACCTATGTTCAACTCCGTAATTTTGAAACTAATCCAGAAGACAATGGAACTCCAGAATCAAGAATTAGGAGAAATTTTCCTTCGTGGGGGACTTTTTGATGGAACTAACCCGCATTTGCGTTACATGGAGAGGGAAGCCGCGAATTCCTCCCCAATTAGCCTGGTGGCAAGGGGACTCTAACCCATGATCCACTTACCATTGAATATATTTTACATCACCACTGTGATAAATGTGAACCGGGTACCGAATTCGTATCGACCAGCCATCTCTGGGATTTAAACCCGATTCACGTCATTGGAGGGCAAACCACCACTCCTGAGCCACCACGGCTCTCTTAGTATATATTTTATATTTTTCTAACCGTCGTTGAACAGCCGACCTAATTTTGGGTTTACGACTACTAATGTTCAACTCCGTAGCCTTGTAATTTTGAACCTATCCAAAAGACAAGGAAACTCCTGGATTAGTACCCCCAGAGGTGTGATTTGTAATGGGAACATGGAGGACTTTGAGACTCGGCTGATTTAGCGTGCACCAATCACCATTTACTACACGGGGAATTTTCGGCCGGCGGGGATCGAACCCAAGACCTCTTGGGCATGGGTCTAGTGTTCTACCAACTATCCCGTATAAATGTAAAAAAGTATAAATGTAAAAAAAATTCTGTTCATTGAACCATAATAAGCTTCATTTCAATTTTTTAATTAGTGCCACAAAGTCTAAATATTTTAATACTCTAATTTTATTCCATTCCTAAATGCGTAAGTATTTTTTAAAAATTTAACGAGGACGTGTTAACGGCCTAGTAAAAGTGCGTACGAACTAATGAACATTTCTTTGGAAATTATATTAGGATAATAATAACATTTAGGAATTATATTTTAAGCCATTACTAGCTTTGTAAATGCTTCTCTTTATTTTTCAGTAACTTCTAAACTATAGAGGAAAGTAAATTATATTTTCTAAAAAGGTCAATATTTCCCTCGCTGTATTCCGCTATATTCTGCTATTTTTATTTATGAACACTTTCCTGAAAAATTGAATAAAGTATTAAATTGCATTTAATTGAAGTCTTTAAACTGCAGATCATAAATTGAAATCGAAAACAAAGGCATGATAGCGATCAACGACCCAACAACGCAACAACACGAATTTATTATCTTATGACCCCAATGAAAAAGCAATATAGTGCTATGATTTTCCGGATAGCCTCCTTTCTGCGGCAAATGATTATAATTATGGGTCTTCAAATATTTAATTAAAATTGAGGATTTTTCTAATTCCTGCCATTTCATTATTTATGATTAAAGTTACTAAAGTTATTAAGCTGATTAAAGTTAAAGTAAAAAAATTAAAAATTTTGTCTTAATGCTATGAAACATTTAATCTAATGATCGTATTATAAGGTACTAAGATGTTATGTTATTGACTACAAATCTATAATTACGATATTATTCCATATATTAATAACATAATTTCATGTTTGATTTCATGCTCTAGCATGAAAAAAAACTCAAAATTATGTTTTCTTTCAAGAAGCCCATCTTTTTTCGATGAGTTAGCAATTTTGATCGATGCTATTTATATCAATAATGGTTATAAATCATTATTTTTTTTTTATTATATGGCATAAATTTTTATTTCATGCAAACCATTCAAACTTCGATGGAGAAGAGAAAAAAAAATAGCTATAAAATATTTTAAAAGTTAGATCTCTTTCCAACTGTCGTAATTTACGAAATCTTAACTCAATACGCAACCATACGTTATATATATATATTTTTCACTGGAAAAAGAAAAATGAAACAGAACATTATTTTCAGCATGCATTCCAATTTTTGTGAAAATATCCCCTGTCCCACGTATAAATACATCATTAAAAAAAATTTTTTTTTTAATACAGATATATTAAAATAATTTACTGTTCAATCACAAAATCACTACATTTTACTAAGTCAATATTAATAACTAAGAGGTAAATAAACACACTGAAACTTTACTTCATTAATTCATATTGGAAAAGCGCACAAGGCAGCTGCAGCCAAATTTGTATTATATAAACTAGAAATAAGACATAAATTCTTAATAATTAAAAATAAAAGTATAATATATAAAAGTATAATATACACTGCTGGACAATTGCTAAGGACGGATAACACTATCATCCATAGCAACCATAAAATGAAGGGAAGCAAAATGTGGAAAATTAGAATAAGTGCGGGATATAGTAAGAAGGGGTATGCGTATGTAAATTTTTTTGTCCACGTTTGTTCATCACGTGATAGCGCTGATAAGAGCTTTAAAGGTTTTGACGCGTTGTGGAGAGTTGTTGTTTCAAGTCAAATTTTTACAGGAAAGATTTAGTTGACGAACTTGAAATTTTCGGCATGTCTTCCCGATATTACTTAGATGATTTTAAGCGTGGCCGAATTATTGGAAAGATCAAAGAAGGGCGAAAAATAAGAGACGTTGCCAGGGAGTTCGACATCGCTGACGGTGTTGTTTAACGGCTGTGGAAATCTTTTATAACTACTGGAATGTGTAGTAAGCGGCAAGGGGGAGGTCGTGTTAGAAGTAAGACGCCTGCTGAAGACAGATACATCGTCCTATCAGTAAAAAGGAACAGGCGCACCACAGCTCAGCAGGTGGCAAATCAGTTTCTTGCTACCACAGGAAAGCAGATCTCCCGAAAAACTGTTGCCAGACGTTTGAGGGGAGGAGGACTATACACCCGCAGACCTGTTGTGTGCGTCCCATTGACCAGACAGCACCGTACTGCACGTTTGCAATGGTGTCGTGAGCATCACAATTGGACTGAACAGGACTGGGCATGCGTACTCTTCTCAGATGAGAGTAGGTTCAGTCTGTCATCGGATTGTAGACGCCAACTGATCTGGCGCGAGAGTGGTACTGGTTATCGTCCAGAAAATATTCAGGAAAGGGACCGATATCCGACATGCAGGGTCATGGTGTGGGCCAGCATCATGATCAATGGCCGCACGCGCCTACATGTGGTTGCGAATGGGACTATGGCGGGCCAACGATACTTTGATGAAGTTCTACTTCCTCAAGTTCGTCTTTTCCGTGGTGCTATCGGTGATAAATTTGTTTTTATGGGCGACAACGCAACATGTCATCGAACACTCGCTGTTCAGAATTGTTTAGACAGTGAGGGTATTCAACGCCTCGTATGGCCATCACGTTCTCTAGATCTAAACCACATTGAAAATGTTTGAGATGCTTTGGGGAGGCAATTTGCTGGTTGAAACTATCCTCCGACAAACAAGAACACCCTCATCCGTGCACTGACAGAGGAATGGGATAAATTGCCTCAACAGCTGCTGGATAATGTTGTGCGAAGTATGATACGACCTGTAGAATGTTGCATCACACTCCACGGTGGACATATCCCGTACTGACACCTTTCTTCAAGTTGCCTGCTGACATTTAAATGCATTGTTCCATTATTCCGTACGCAGCATCAAATGAACATTTTTTTTCTTTCAGATGTTTCATAGCTTTTGTACTTTCCAGAACAATGAATGTTCTTTATTCTAATGTCTGAACAGTGTGGCAACTATACTTTATCCTACTAGGTCTCATGTCTCGCTTAATGTTATGCTACATTGCAATTTGTGATCCGTCCTTAGCAATTGTCCAGCAGTGTATAAATGTGTGTTTGCAGAACATTTATTTATGAACAAACACACATTTATATATTATACTTTTATATATTATATTTTATTTTTAATTATTAAGAATTTATGTCTTATTTGTAGTTTAATAATTTACTGTTGTATTGTAATTTTAGTAAAAGATAATTGAAGCGTATGCCGTTAATAATTTTCTGCAAATGGCGCAACTGATTATATATGAGTCATAATTTACAGTTACAAAATACGCACGTCAGAACACTGAACTTATTCACAAGGAAATGATATTTAAATCGCAATGGAACAGCATTTTTTAAAAACAAATTAAATACTCAAACAGAAAATACAGACTCCAAATAAATAAAATAAAAGAAGATACAAAGAAATGAAATGCAGAGAAGCAAACATCAGAAGTCTGGCGATATTTCAGGATGTGTTTTTATTCACCATTTTTTTCCCCTGGCCCCCTTCTTTGAAATGCAAAATGCAATGAATTTTAGAAAATTGGGGCGAATAGGTATGATTAGTGCACATTGATTAAACTATAGCATGCTACGTTGGAAAATTTTCATCCTAGTACTTAAATGCAATGAAGACAGTTGAATTTATTTAAAATCAGGCAATTTTAAAATTTTCGAGAAGCTACGGATCTTTAGCGTTTTACGAAACAAAAATTGTTTTTTATTCAAATATATATTAAAATAATTTGCAATGTTGCAATAATTTAATAATATTGCAATTTTAGTCAAAAATAAATTTTTTGTGTTTATTCAAAGATTTATTTTCCTTTATTTTCTGTCTTTATTTTGTTCTTGTATGTTATCTTCAGTCTGATATAATGATGATAAAACATTGTTTTCAAAGTGCCATCCAATTTTTCTCCTGTCCCATTCCTATACTTTGAGACCAAATTAACGCAATTAGCAATTTTCCACAAACGGTTCAACTGATTATGAATGAGTCATGATTTACATGTTACAAAATACGCACGCCAGATCACTGAACTTATTCACAAAGAAGTGATATTAAAGTCGCCATAAAACAACGTTTTTTAAAAACAAATTAAATGCTCTTACTGAAAATACAAAGACGCCAAATAAATAAATAAAAACAAGAAGTGCAGAGAAGCAGTAAAAACTCAGAAGTCTGGATATATTTCTGCAGGTGTTTTTATTCTTCTTTCTCTTCCTCTTCCCCCACTTCTTTGAAATGCAAATTAACTCTCCAAAACTGTTTTATCAACAACCTAAAAATAACTCAGAAAACAAGAAAAAGTTAAACAAATTACCAACCTTTCTAATCGCAGGCGATATGATTAGTAATTGTAATTCTAGGTACACACGTTATTGTTGCCAAAAATAATTATATAAAATGAACAAAAAATTTCAAGCGAAAATAATAATTACAGACGATGTTTTTTTCTTTTTGTTTTTTTTCTATGGTTGTATTTTTCGATTTTGATGTTTCTATTCATTTGCAAGAAATTACTTTCGATTCGAATGTTTACAATTTTAAACTGTTGTTTGAACTTTACTTTTTTTCAGATTGAATTTGACTTATTTACTGAGGGGTTAAAATTATAAAAAAGTAAGTTTAACTTCTGAAATTTAATCAATTTGAATTCCATTTTGGCTTATCGAATCGAACTTTTATTTTTTATTCTGAACTAGATTTTAATTGAACTGTAGATTTTAATTTTTATTTTCTTTCATCTTGCATTTAATAATTTAAACTTATTTATTGCCGGGAAGAAATTAAAAGAATAAATGAATCAAAATAACGTTTTTTTTTTCCGATTATGAATTTCTATTTTTGCTTTCTAAAAATGTATGTATTTGGAATTATAATTTTGTTTTAATTTTCTTTTTAACTTATGTATGTTATTTGAGTTTTAGGATTCGTGCTATGAGAGAGCGAAACTATTGATGTGCTAATTATTTAGTGCAGGCGATATTTTAAATTACGAAATCCGACACAAAAACGTACTTTCTCTGATTAAACAAACATACGTCTTTTTCGACGAATATCGGATATCGAATGTCAGGTATCTGACCCCCTAGATGTAGGGGGTAGCCGCAATCTGGGAAATATGGTCCCCGTACTTCTTCATATCTTGAGAACTTTTGAAGCGAATTGGAAAAAAAATATCTGTACATAATTATAAAATTTGCTTATCCAAAGATAATTCCATGCATAAAAAGAACTTTCAGTAAATATTTATTATTTTTTTTATTATTTTATTTAATATTAGTTGATAATTTTTTTGAATTGTTAGGTAAAAATTCTTTACAACGTTTTAAAAAAATTCAATTTTTACATTGCAAAATACAAAATTTGAGCGAAATCGGTCGAATAGTACCTGAGAAATCGAATTTTAACGAAGTGGTATTTTTAAAATTAAAACTATTGTGACTTTTTTGTTGTTGTAATTTTTGGCTAAACTATTGCTGCCATTCATAAAAATTCAGATGAAACTAGTTGCAGACAATTGTCGTGCACTTTGGAAATGTATGAAAAATTGAGTGGACTATTTCTTTGACGACGTTAGTCTTTTAAAAAATTTGATTTGAAAAGTTATGATTTTCATTTCCCCAATTTTATTCTGTAGTTTCGATTTACTTAAAGATTTATTTAGGTGAGTTGGACATCTGAATACGTCTCTTGTATGCTATTGTTTTCAATTATTAAAACAGGTTTTACATCATATATAAAATTGTACTCACTGAAAACGATGGTCAAATGAGGACTATAGGGGAACAATATCAAAGTTTTATTTTGGATCTTTTAATTCTTGCATCTGATGGAGTTACTGGATTTACTATAAATTCCAAATATATGTTCATTAATTTTTAAAATCCTGCAGCTTTTTCCGTGTAGGAAGATCAAAAATTAATTTATTGCTATAAAATAAATAATTCAATGGGAAAAAATTTTGATTTTGTTATTATTATTTCTATACACACGCGAATTTAGTTGATTTCCAAAAAAATATTAAATTTACCCTTTGAGCTAAAGCGCTATTTTATCAATCTAATAAAGCGAGTTAAGTAATTTTATTCACGCAGTTTCTTAGGAATAAAAAGTAAATAAAGGAAGGAACGTAAGAATCCAATTTCATCCAACTTAACTTTTCTCTATTAATTTTTCATTCATAAAACTTTCACTTAAGATTTTCTGCACCAAACAAAAAATACAAATTTAGGTCTAAGAAACTATGAATACATTTTTTAAAATTATTATTGTAAAAAAGAAATTCCAGTTTCTCAGAACATCAGTCTCTTTTTAAAAAATATAAAAATTTGAGATTTTTTTATAAAAAATCTTCAAAAAAATCTGCTAGTATAGGTCCACTTTCTTTCAATTTTTCTACAACTTTTCTTTTCCGGAGTCTTAGCCTTAGTGTCGCCATCTATACTTATAAGATGCTAATATTTGATATAAATAAAAAGGAATAAATTGTAAATAATATTTTTAAAGTCAATGTTTATAAGAACGTTTTATTACATCTTCGGATTTATTAGAAATTTTAAGTACAATATATGCGCCATAAATAATAAAACACTGCGTCTAATTACACTTTTAGTGCAATTAACTGTTGGTTGTTCTGAGTTAACAATTAACTGTTAGTTGTTCTGAGAAATCTAATGTAATTTTTTTTAAAATTTAATTTCAAGAAAATCTCTTATTGAATCAATGTTACATTTCATATACATAGGTTGCATTATTGTCAGTTAATTACTAAGCTTTTACTTTTTTCTAATAAATGTTATTTAGTTACCCTTGTAGCCAAACGCGTTTACTTAACATTTATCGCGTTTACTTAACATTACAACAACTACTGATCAGTAGTTGAAATTCGTTGTTTGTAGTTTGTTTTTTTTTTAAATGAAAAGCTGATAGAAATGTTTTAAAACGCTGAAATTCGAACTATAAAGGAACGCATTGATTCAGCGTGGAGAGCGGTTACCTAAAAAAAGTGTCTTGTGTATCGAATTATGAATTTATTTTCATCTTTTCTTTTTTTTTTTTCATCGAAGAGCTTCATAACAATTGTCATTAAAGATCTTCTTTAACATTTTTTCATATATTTATATATTTTTTATTAAAGAGTAATATGGGATTTCTTATGATATAGTATTTCCCATATTTTTTTACAGTGCTTTTCTCCATTGTCCTTTTTTTTTTAAATTTTCAAATTTTCAATCATTGTTAGGAAAAAACAATAGGCACTTAGAAATGTATTTCTATTAATTTTGATTGAAAATGCTAGATTAATTGAGTAGAGGAAATCTGAACTATACGAAAGCAGGAAAATTGATAGCGAGTGCCTGCAACTTTAGTTTTCAGGTACTGTTTTTTTTTTCTCTGAATCTGGTAAAAATTTTTATTCATATAAATTTAAAAAAAAAAAAAAAGAAAGTTGTAGAGTAAAATAATTACTCTCGAAACTGTGTCCAGAAAATAACGTAAATATTAAAATTATATTAAAGTGATAAAGATAAATAAATAAAAAAATAACAAAAATGTCCTACGTAGTTATAAAATTCAAATAAATTTCCTAATATATAAAACTTAATATTGAAAATATAATATACTTATTTTTATCATATATTTAATGTATTTTATTGTTATTAAAATGTGAACATTTCAAATAAATAAAATTTAATATTTATAAATTAAAAAATATTAAATTAAAAATTCTGAAAAATATTAAAACATTTTTCAAAAAAAATTATCAGTGTTATTTTTATAAGTATTTAAATTATCCTGAAGAAATAATTATTGTAACTTGTATTAAATTTTGCAAATCTTCGAAATTTAAAAAAATAAAAAAAATGTGAATCTTTTAATCTGAATTCTTTTTATTTAATAATTGAATAAATATTTCTTCATAAACAAATGAAATGTCATGCTAATATTAATTTTTATAACATTTTTAACCGTTTAAACTCCAAACTAAGAAAGGATAAATCAAATAACAGAAATGTGATAAAATAACTACAAAAGATCTAAAGATTAAAAAAAAAAAAAAAAAAAAAAAAAAACTGAATGAAAAAATTTTAAATACGTTTTTAATAATGTTCTATTTTTGGAACACTAGCGCTGACAGGTTGACCTGAAAATTCAAAATTTTAGTAGTCATTGGACGGCGGACTTTAATTTAGTAATCACTTTTTTCTTAAACCTAATGAGTCTGAAACCGATATCGAATTCTTGGACATAGATGGCGGCACTGGAAAACAAGAACAATCGCAGCCCTCTGCCGTAACAGGCATACGCCAGCAACAACAAGTACATCTCTTTCGTTTTATAGCCACTTTTTGCTGTTGTTGTTGTTAATTTACGTCGCACTAGAGCTGCACAATGGGCTATTGGCGACGGTCTGGGAAACATCCCGGAGGATGATCCGAAGACATGCCATCACAATTTTGATCCTCTGCGAAGGGGATGGCACCCCCTAGCCACTTTTTGCAAACTTTTATTTCTTTATTTTTTTGCTTAGATTAAATTCTAGTTTTTTTTTCTGAAAATTATATTAGAAATAATCTATAGCTATAAAAAGCTAATTCAACGATAAAAATAATATTAATATCTGACAGAATGTTAGACGTACCGAATCATTTGAAAACATTCGAAGAGGAGAAATTCATTAAATGTATGAATACATTACAACTTTGAAATATGTGAATTGTTAAAGAACTCTCCTTTCACATGAATCTTTATATTACTGGATTCCGGAGGATCAAAATTTTGAATGGAGGCACTTAACATTTTGATGAAAGTTCTGTTTTTCAGAGTCTTTCAACATTGATGT
This sequence comes from Parasteatoda tepidariorum, assembly GCF_982258835.1. NCBI lineage: Eukaryota > Metazoa > Arthropoda > Arachnida > Araneae > Theridiidae > Parasteatoda > Parasteatoda tepidariorum. The sequence continues at coordinate 34,763,805 of NC_141766.1, forward strand.
ACTTTTAATTTTTTTCATTTTAGGATTTTCAAAAAAAAAAAATAATAATAGTAATAATAATTAAAAAAAAATTACGACCGATTGTTTATTTAATTGAAGTCTCCACTCTTTTTGTTGACTCGCCACATGGCGAATGGTTATTTTCAGGTCTATTTACAGGAGTTTTTTTTTTTACTGACGGTAGTCGCTTCAGCTATGTTCCAGTTCATATTTTTTGTCAGAACAGAATGGTATCCACTTAGAAGTTCAAAAAATTATAATATATAATTTTTAGAAATATATACTGACCGGGATAGCCTGGGTGGTAGGGCACTGGATCCATGTCCGAGAATTCCTTGGTTTGAACACCGCTGGCCGAAGACTCCCCGTGTAGTAAAATGGTGAGTGATTCACGTTAAATCTCTCGAGTCGCAAAGTCCTCCATGTTCCCATAACAAATCAATACCTCTGGGGTAGTGAATTGAAGATTGATCGCTCTCTGATTCAGGTCAAAAATTACGATCTGCGGATGAATGTATGAATGGGTCCGCTCTATAAACAGGCGTGACGTATGGGTGTGGCAGAAATCGAATTCTTCGCCATAGATGGCGCCACTGGAAAACGAGAACAATCGCACCCCTCTGCCTTAACAGGCATACGAAGAGAGAGAGAGAAATATATGTTACGAGATTAAACCTTTTTAAAGCATAAAAAGATTATACATTGACGAGATATTCTACATTTTCTTCAGGAGTAGTTTAGGAGATTTGTCTGGAGGAGCACAATTCACTCGTTCAAGATACTTTTAAAAAATTGCTTCGTTTTTTTAATTCAATTGTCTCATCAAATTTTCCTTTCGTATTCGACTTTATAACTGGGTTTTCACTTTTCTTTATTCAATTAGCACACGACTCTGATATTGATTTTCTACTTCATCTGCTGGCCAGAATAGCCTGGTTGGTAGAACTCTAGACTAACGTTCGTGAGAACGGGAGTCCGAGTCCAGCATGCCAAAGACTGTGGCATCAGCCAGATTAACTGTAACTGTGTATCAACTGTTAAGTTTTAGTTTCAGTTTACATTTATGTTTAGTTTCAGTTTGTGTTTGTGTATCTCGTTAAGTTGTTATTAAATGTGTTTGCGAGATGCTAGATCCTGCTCGTTTATTTAATATGTACTGAAATAATACATAACAACACATGGTGGCAGCGGTAAAAGAAAACAAATTAACGCAGTAAGTTTTGACTCTCCTTCGATATTCTGAAATTACATCATGACATCAGCTCCTGCATATCATATAACGCCGCCAGAATCATTTCCTTTTTCGATTCCCTCGGAATGGCCTAAATGGAAGCAAAGATTTCTACGTTTCCGAACTGCTTCTGGACTAATAACAAAAACAGAAGAGGAACAAGTGGATGCTCTCATATACGTCATGGGCGATAAAGCCGAGGACATATTTCTTTCGCTCAGTATATCGGAAGAGGATAAAAAGAAATTCCAGGAGGTTTTGAATAGTTTCGACACTCACTTTGTTGTTAAACGAAACATAATATTCGAACGAGCTCAGTTCAATCGGCGAATTCAAAAAGAAGGTGAGTCTGTCAATGATTTTATTACTGCTTTATATGCTCTTGCTGACAAGTGTGAATATGGTAATCTACATGACGAATTGCTTCGTGACCGTATAGTTGTTGGTATTAAAGATCAAACTTTAAGCGAAAAATTACAACTTGATTCTGAACTTACCCTGCAAACTGCAATTGACAAAGTACGTCTTTCGGAATCAGTTAAGAAACAACAATCACTACTAGTTGAAAATTCTACAGTTAATGCTATTAGTCAAAAGAAGAAATATAATAAAACAACTAATGCAGACAAAAGTAATTTTCATGATTCGAAAAGTAAATATCAAGATTCGAAGACTAATTATCAGCGAAAAAATTGCAAATGGTGCGGTAAACAGCCACATGAAAAAAGAAACTGCCCAGCAAAGGACTCAAATTGCAGAAAATGCAAGAAAAGAGGACATTGGGATAATGTTTGTTTATCTACTATTAAAAGAGTTTCAGTGCGCGTGGTTAGGCCACATGCACTGAGATAAATTAAAGTAAAATAATTTACGTTTTCGCTAAAAAGAAAAGAAATAATTAATGAATAAATAAAACATTGTAAAATTAAAATGCCAGCCATAAAATAACAATTAACAACATTTAATAAAAAATAAGAAGATTAAATAAATGCTACATAAAAAGCCTGGCCGAAAATGCCAGGAGAAGAAAACACTGCACATGCACTGCGCTGGAGGAAAACAGTCACTGTACTGCAGGGAGAGAAAAAACTGTTCTGCTTGGGTTGTCATAACTAATAGAGGAACTCGCCAAATGGGAGAGCGGGTTCCCAGAAAATGTTCGCTAATCGCTACACTGGCGCAGGTCGCTGCACACTCCCTCCGCAGTAACATTGCTAATGTTTATATCGATGAGGTGGCCTTACAGATCTTCCTGTACGTGTTGTGTTTGATGGTGGTGCTGTGACAGTCTGTTTAACCACCTTTAGTCGTACAGACTTACCTGTACTCGTCTTGTTTGTACTCATTGGTGGTACTGGAACAGTCTCTTTATTCACCGTTGTCTCGACTGGAGAAAAGCCAGTATTGTTGGTACTCATGTAGACCGGCTTCAAACGGTCGATGGAAATGGTCTGTTGGATCCCTTTGATTCTCACATCAAAAGTTTTGTCCTTCTTAAGCAGAACTTCAAAGGGACCGTCATATGGAGCCTGCAACGGCTTTCGTACACCATCATGGCGCACGAAGACATGGGTACAGTCTTTCAGATGCGGATGGACAAAAGCAGATCTACCAGCGTGTCTAGAAGTGGGCACTGGTCTCATTCTTTCGAAATGGGTTTTCAGGTCTTGGATGAATTGTTTGGGGAAAACTTCAACAGGTGACGGAGTAAAAAGTTCTCCAGGTAATCTCAGTGATTTCCCATACACTAGTTCTGCAGTTGTTGTTTTTATATCCTCCTTGAACACGGCTCTGAACCCTAGCAGGATTGTAGGCAAGGCTGTGGACCATTGGTCAGTACCATAAGCTTTCAGCGCAGCCTTCAGTGGTCGATGGAACTCCTCGATCAGGCCATTTGCCTGAGGGTGATAAGGTGAGGTCCTGATACGTTGGATACCAAGTAGCTGTGAGAGCGCTTTAAACAATGCACTTTCAAATTGGCGTCCCTGGTCTGTCGTGACACGAGCTGGACATCCAAATCTAGAAATCCAGTGACTATAAAAGTGTTGAGCGACCGTCTGTGCAGTGATATCTGAAATTGGCACAGCTTCTGGCCAACGCGTAAACCTGTCTATCATAGTTAAGCAATAATTATTACCATTTGATGGTGGGAGTGGACCTATGATATCAATATGTACGTGATCAAATCTCTGTGATTGGTCTTTGAAATCACCTAAAGGGGCTTTTGTGTGTCGAATTATTTTTGATTTTTGACACGGTATGCAGTGTCTAGCCCATGTTGTGCAATCTTTTCCTATAGAAGGCCAGACAAATCTTGCGCGAATTAATTTTGAAGTTCCACGTATTCCTGGGTGTGATATATTATGTAACGAATCAAAAACTTGTTTTCGAAATTGTTTGGGAATATACGGTCTCGTTCGATTGTTGCTAACGTCACAATAAAGGGGATGCGAGCAATTAGGTAACGATATCTTTTTTAATTGTAAACCCTGAGAATTTTCAATTAATTGTTTCAATTCGGGGTCGTTATCTTGCGAAAGAGCGATTTCGTCATAATCAATTGGAGAAGGCAATGTGATAACATTTATTCGAGAAAGGGCGTCGGCAGTGATATTTTCGGATCCTTTTATATGAAGGATGTTGGTAGTGAACTGCGAAATGAAATCCAGTTGTCTACATTGCCTAGGAGAACCTTTGTCGGAGCGTTGTTGAAACGCATACGTTAGCGGCTTGTGGTCCGTTAGGATTAAAAAACTTCTACCCTCCAGCATATGTCGGAAGTGTTTAATCGCGCTGTATGCTGCGAGTAATTCACGATCGTATGCACTATATTTGCATTCGGTAGGTGAAAGTTTTCGTGAAAAGAAAGAAAGTGGTTGCATTTTATTTGAAACATTCTGAAGCAAGACTCCACCTATAGCATAATCGGAGGCGTCGACTTGCAATATTAAATCGGCATCCGCTTTAGGATGAGCTAAGAGAGTAGCGTTTGCTAACAATTCTTTACATTTTTCAAATTCCCCTAATGCTTCATCGCTCCAGTTGATTTCTCTTTTGTCGTTACGTTTGGAACCTTTCAAATAATTGTTAAGATTGCTTTGAAAATGCGCAATACGAGGTAAAAATCGTCGAAAATAATTCAAAAGGCCTAAAAATCGTCTTAAATCCCTAACAGTTTTAGGACATGGATAGTTAATTATGGGTTCAACTTTTTCGGGCAATGGTTTCGTACCGTCTTTTGAAATTAGATGACTTAAAAATGAGAGTTCAGGTACTCCAAAAACGCATTTAGATGTTTGTATCGTTAAACCATATTTATTTAACTGTTCAAATACTGCTCTTACATGCTTTTTATGCTGTTCATTATTTTCGCTAAAAATTAAAATATCGTCTAAATAGACATAACAAAATGAAAAATCACCCAGAATTTCGTTCATAAATCGCTGGAAAGTCTGTGCGGCTCCACAGAGGCCAAAATTTAAACGAGGAAATTCAAAAAGTCCGAAAGGTGTACAAACAGCAGTTTTTTGGATATGATCGGGGTGTACGGGAACATTAAAGTAGGCACGAACTATATCAAGTTTTGTAAAGATCGTGCTACCGTCAAGAGCGTTAGAAAAATCTTGTATATGTGGAATCGGATAACGATCAGGTACCGTTTGAGCATTTAATCTGCGATAGTCCCCAACCGGACGAATACTGCCTGAACTTTTTGAAACCACATGAAGTGGTGAAGAACAAGGAGATTTTGATGGTTGGCAAATGCCTTGATCCATCATGAACTGAAATTCTTTTTTTACTGCTTCATACATTTTAGGGTTTAGTCGTCGTGGTTTGCTGTGAACAGGCGGACCGGTTGTTTCAATGAAATGTACTGTACTATGTTTTATTGGCTTTACTCCGGCTGTTAATTTCGTTAATTCGGGATATTCCGCAAGCATTTCATGATAAAATGAGTCACCGGAGATAAGTTTAACAGAAAAATAATTTTGAGAATTTGAAACTATTCCCGGTAGCGAAAATTTAGTGATGTTATCTATTAACTTCTGTCTCTTAAGGTCTATTAAAAGATCAAAATTTTGTAGGAAATCTGCTCCTATTATAGGGATGGGTACGTTGGCTATCAAAAATTTCCAAGTAAAATTTCGCCTAAGACCTAAATCTACAGTTAACAATTTCGCTCCATATGTATTAATTTTAGTATCATTAGCAGCAAACAATTGAAGAGGATCAGGTTTTAAGTTTTTTTGATGTTTGGGAGGGGGAATACAAGAGACATCGGAACCCGAGTCAATTAAAAATTTTAGATGAGTTTTTTTGTCATACACGTGCAAACGACAGGAGCGTGCGACTGTCGCCGAGAAATTTCGATCGACAGCCGCTATTGCAAGTTTTCCTGACCGGTAGTTTTTGGAAAGGAGCAGGGTTCACGACATTTGTGTGCTTTTTTACCGAATCGCGAGTGATAAAAACAGTATTCGCCCTCACGCTCGGTAGATCGGCTGCGGGAGGGAAAACGGTTTCGGGAAGAGCTCCGGCGATAATGGGGTTTGTTTACCCCCCGCGACATTCTTTCAACCTGTTTGCTTAAAGCAGCTATCTCATTTTTAAGCTCCTGAATTTCGTTTAATGAGGAAAAGGAATTATTATTGTGATATTTGTCCTGTTTGAGGGTTTGCTGCACCGCGAACACACCACTGTTAGATGGCGTGGCTCTTACTTCTGAAATTTTGTCTGCCATCTCCGCCAACTTGTCTAGAGATTCGGAACTTATTGACAAAATGGCTTGCATTTCTGAGGGCAGTCGCTGGAGCCAAAGAGTTTTTAGAAAATCATCAGTAATGGATCTCCCGCCTAATTCCCTCATTTTACGCAGCAGATGGGAAGGTTTATCGTTTCCTAAATGCATCTCTGAAATAAGCCGACGTATTTGTTCGTTCGTTGAATCTGAAAATTCTGCGATTAATCGTTTTTTAAGTGTATCGTACTTGTCAGTGACAGGAGGTTCCAATAAAATATCCGATACCGCGGCTAAGGTTTCTGGGTCGATTGCAGCAATTAAGTAGTTGTACTTTGTAACATCTTTAGTTATTTTCGCGAGCTCAAAATTGCTTTCTATTTGCATGAACCATATTTTGATTCTGTTTTTCCATAGCGGGGGAAGTTTCACTGACACGTGGGATACCTGAGATTCTATGGCTACAGCATTATCGTTCTGATTATCGGTCTCGGGCATATTGATTAAATTTGTTAAAAGAAATACGATAAGGGAATCCTAACAAATGCACTATCAATAATACAATAATAAAATATGTCAGTAATACGACAATAAGGGGAAAATAACTTTAAAATAATATTTAAAAATAGTAAAATTTAACTAAATAACTTTTAGAATATTTTAAAGAAGCAAATGACCAATCACAGAGTTCTAAGAAAAGTTTGATCACATACCTTGATTTTGCTGAGTTGAAACCACGTGGAAATCCCATTGGAGAAAAAAAAAATTAGCAAAATAAATTCGCGAAATATTAAAAATTTTGAAGAGCAATTATAAGAAAAAATTACATGGCTGGTCTTTGCACATTTTAGGAGATTAAAATAGATTAAGTTCGTTAAGCCGGGTCACCAGTTCAGTGCGCGTGGTTAGGCCACATGCACTGAGATAAATTAAAGTAAAATAATTTACGTTTTCGCTAAAAAGAAAAGAAATAATTAATGAATAAATAAAACATTGTAAAATTAAAATGCCAGCCATAAAATAACAATTAACAACATTTAATAAAAAATAAGAAGATTAAATAAATGCTACATAAAAAGCCTGGCCGAAAATGCCAGGAGAAGAAAACACTGCACATGCACTGCGCTGGAGGAAAACAGTCACTGTACTGCAGGGAGAGAAAAAACTGTTCTGCTTGGGTTGTCATAACTAATAGAGGAACTCGCCAAATGGGAGAGCGGGTTCCCAGAAAATGTTCGCTAATCGCTACACTGGCGCAGGTCGCTGCAGAGTCAATGAACTTTGTGATGCTGGTTTTGTAGGACTAGTGGGAAGTACACAAAACACAGATGAGTGGGTTGTTCCTGTTAAAATACTAGGAAAATGCATCCAATTTAAAATTGATAGTGGTGCAGACTATTCTGTTATTCCAAGCAGTATTGCCTCCACAGTACTCAAACAAGCAGAACTAAAAAGTACAGATAAAGTGATTTTTGGCCCTGATAAAACACCCTTGAAGTTAATGGGAAAACTGCTTGAAAATGTTGAATATAATGGAAAAAAGTGCTTAGAAGAAATTTATGTTATAGAAGGACTCCAAACATGTTTATTTGGAAAACCTGCCATAAAATTTTTTGGACTTGGTCCCAATATCCAATCTCAATCTGTGCTCAACATTACAAGTTTTAATCCTTTTCATGAATTTCCTTCGTTATTTCAAGGACTTGGCTTACTGAAAGGAAGTTACCATGTTGAACTTAGTAGTGATGTTAAACCATACGCTCTAACTTCTCCACGTCGAATTCCAATACCGCTTCTGGAGAAAACTAAACTAGAAATACAGAGAATGCAAGAATTAAATGTTATTCAGAAGGTAGAAAAACCTACTGATTGGTGTTCTCCTGCAGTGGTAGTACGAAAAAAAGATGGAAGTGTGCGAATATGTGTCGACTTGACGACACTCAATAGAAGCATCAAAAGAGAATGGCACCCATTGCCAACAACAGAATACAATTTATCACTTTTGGCTGGGGCGAAAATCTTTTCGAAATTAGATGCAAACTCTGGGTTTTGGCAAATTCCTCTTGATGAAGAATCTTCATATCTCACAACATTCATCACACCCTTTGGCAGATTTCGTTTCTTACGTCTACCATTCGGAATATCATCTGCTCCAGAACATTTTCAACGTAGAATGTCACAAGCTTTAGAAGGTCTTCCTGGTATTATATGTCACATGGATGATATACTCGTCTGGGGTTCAAATCAAAAAGAGCATGATGAACGTCTAACATCTACTTTAATCCGTCTGAAAGAAACGGGAATCACTCTTAATAAACAAAAATGCTGTTTCTCTGTTAAATCTATAAAATATCTTGGTCATGTCATTGATGACTCAGGAATACACCCAGATCAGGACAAAGTAAAAGCCACACAAAATTTCAGAAGCCCAACAAACAAAACTGAACTGAAACAGCTACTTGGAATGGCAAATTATTTAGCAAGATTTATTCCTCGATTTTCAGATATTATGGCGCCTTTGATTTCTATGTTATCCACAAAGAATAAATTTGTTTGGAATTCTCCTCAGGAAACCGCACTAAAAAAGTTAAAAGACATGTTGCTATCTGAACCTATACTTACCATCTATGACCCAAACAAACAATCAATTGTTACAGCCGATGCTTCTTCTTATGGATTAGGAGCCACACTGTATCAGAAGCATGATTCTACAATCAAGGTGGTAGCTTATGCATCCAGAACTCTAACTCCTACTGAACAACGTTATGCTCAGATAGAAAAAGAAGCCCTTGCACTTACATGGGCATGCGAAAAATTTTCCAATTATCTAATGGGTACCAAGTTTCAAGTTTCTTTTGGAGACAGATCATAAACCTCTTGTCCCAATACTTGCTAGAAAATCTTTGGATGATTTAACACCTCGCCTACAACGTCTCAAAATGAGGCTCATGAGATATTCTTTTGATGTTTTCCACACTCCTGGGAAAAATCTTTGCGTAGCAGATGCACTATCTAGAGCACCACATCAACAAGAAACTCCAAATCTGGAATTGGAAGAGGAAGTTGAAGCTTTTATCAATCAAGTTTTAGAATCTGTTCCGATGTCTTCAGAGAGACTTTCCCAGATAAAACTAGAACAAGAGACTGACTCAGCATGCAATATGTTGATCAATTACGCTTCTCAAGGTTGGCCGGAGAAAAACCAGATAGTACCATCCTGTTTACCCTTTTGGCCTCTAAGATATGATATCTCCATACAGAATGGCTTGTTAATGAGAGGAAACCAAATAATCGTGCCAAATAGGCTACGACAAGAAATATTGGGCAAAATCCATGAAGGGCATATGGGAATTAATAAATGTCGAGCTTTAGCGAATTCAGCAGTATACTGGCCTGGCATCAGTAAACAAATAGAGGAATTAGTTCGGGACTGTCCTTCATGTATACAGGAAGCTAAAAACTGTTCTGAACCTTTGAAACCAACTAGTTTTCCTCAGAGACCATGGGAAATTGTAGCTATGGACTTATTTAAACTCCATGCAGAATGGTATTTATTAGTTACAGATTTTTACTCACGTTATCCAGAAGTGGCAAAACTGGATAGTTTAACATCAAAAGAAGTAATTTTACACTGTAAATCAATTTTTGCCAGACATGGAATTCCAAATGTTGTAAGATCAGATAATGGACCAGAGTTTGAAGTTACTAGAACAGCAGAGTTTCAAAACTTGGCAAAAGTATACGGTTTTAAGCACATTACTTCAAGTCCAAGATATCCTCAAAGCAACGGTTTTGTTGAAGCAGCAGTGAAGATAATTAAATTAAGATTCAAAAAGTCTAAAGATCCTTACTTGGCTTTATTGAGTTATCGGACAACACCTTTAAAGAACGGCTACAGTCCTGCTGAATTGTTGATGGGGCGTCGACTACAGTCAACCTTACCTTTAGCAATTTCACTACTTCAACCAAAGCTAATAGAGAAGGAGATACTGGAAGAAAAAGAAGAGAAAAGAATAGAAAGACAGAAAAAGGATTATGATCGGAGGCACAATGCTCATGAATTGAAACCAATACATCCGGGTGACAAGATATGGATAACTGATAGGAAGGCTGTTGGAACTGTACAGAGAAAAGCAGAATCACCAAGGTCATACTTTGTTAAAGAAGGCAAACAAGTGCTTCGACGGAATAGGAAACATTTGATTCCAGGATCTAAACTACAGATTCCACCGCTAAACGATGATTTAGAGGAAGCTCTTTCAGAAAGAGATAACAGATGGAGCTTACCAGAAATAACGGATCCAGATCCTACAGTGTTAACTCAGAAGAAGGATGTTTGTATCTTCAAAAACTGTTGTGACTCGCTCTGGAAGAATTGTGAAAGCTCCCAATAGACTAAATATTTAAAGGGGGGAGATGTGGCATCAGCCAGATTAACTGTAACTGTGTATCAACTGTTAAGTTTTAGTTTCAGTTTACATTTATGTTTAGTTTCAGTTTGTGTTTGTGTATCTCGTTAAGTTGTTATTAAATGTGTTTGCGAGATGCTAGATCCTGCTCGTTTATTTAATATGTACTGAAATAATACATAACAACACAAAGACTCTCCGCTTAGTAAACGGTGACTGTTGTCCATTGTCCATGTCTTCCACGTTCTCCTAACAAATTATACTTCTGAAGGTACTGAATGGGAGATTGATCGTTCTCTGGTTCAGGTTAAACTTACGATCTGTGGATGGATGCATGAATGGATCCGTCTTATAAACAGGTGTGAGGTATGATGTGGCAGAAGTCGAATTCTTGACCATCGATGGCCCCACTGGAAGAGAAGAAAAATCTCACACCTTGCCTTAATGGTCTACAACAACAACAACAATAACAACTTCATCTGCTTTAGTATTAATTACAAAAAGAATATTTTACAGACACTGAGCGGAATGACAGCATCTAAGTTATTTTCAGCTAGATTTTCCGTATCAATTAAAACTCCTAGTTCAACAGGGCTTGTTCAACAAGCTAGTTCAACAACTGACAAACATCTACATTTGTTGTTGTTGTTGTTGTTGATTTACGTCGCACTAGAGCTGCACAATGGGCTATTGGCGACGGTCTGGGAAACATCCCTGAGGATGATCCGAAGACATGCCATCACAATTTTGATCCTCTGCAGAGGGGATGGCACCCCCGCTTCGGTAGCCCAACGACCTGCGCGCGAAGTCGAGCACTTTACGGTAGCACAGTTTAACGAGGACCAATACCGCACACCCTCGGTCCCTACGCAGACTGATCCAAGTGGGTCACCCACCCGCACACTGACCGCAGCCAGTGATGCTTGACTTCGGTGATTTGATGAGAACCGTGTCTTAACGATCAGTCCACTGCGGGGCATCTACATTTTCCAAATCTGAAAAAGTTTCTAGCATTATCAGCCATTGTTTGTTGTATCGATATGAATTAAAGATGGGGCTAAGGGCAAGCAAAACTTGCAAATCAGCCAAATTAAAAAAGCACACTTTTCTTTAATTTATTTAGAAGCAACGAATTTTTCGCCGAAATAATATAAATCACAAAAATTAGAAAGGAATAAATATCAATACGAAGAATCAATTCAATACCACTTTTGGGAACACATTGAAAAACCCTTGATGTTAAATTTCACTTTTGTAAAATAGCACACAAAAAAGCGTAATATCACCATCGCCATATCACTCTATTATCTAGCCGCTGGTAAACTCTGGTTTCTGATCTTCATAGTCAAAAGAAGTTGAACTTAGACACATTCATCCCCCCTTTTCTATTCGAACATAACTATTTATCTTGAGTAAGTGTCATAATACCAACTGAATAAAATGCATTCAACTTAACTCATCGAATAACATAGAGCTCTTGAAACGCCAATGTTCCAAAAATGGAACATTTGGTTACATTTTGACTTTCAAATTTTTCAAATTTCAAATTTAACGCCCAATGGAGGGTAGTATTACCCTTTTAACAGATTGTAATATTGCAGTCGCATTACAAAAATTGGAATTTTGGTGAATTATATTACAAGCGAGAGTTAAATTTACAAACTATGTAAAATTTCAAAAATTTATTAAAAATCAAATAATTATGGACCGGAACCAAACTAAATGCAAAAAATACTTAATTATGTAAATTTTTAACGTATGCACCACATTCCCTTTAATTTATAATGAATTGAAGACAAAACAAATATATTTTACCTTAATACACACATCTTGAACAGTATGAAATCACGAAATCGTAAGTTATTTGTTGCAAGTTTGTTGATAATAGGAAAGGGAAAAATTATTGAGAAATTGTTCTTCAAATGTTGGACGCGCTTTGTTTCCAAATGATTTACCAATGTTATAGATCGTCTTTTAAGTTCTTCTGCGTTTTCCTTAGGGAAATTTTGCTTCTAATTTGTTGCTAAAAAAGTGTTCTTCTCTACCAATGATTCTAATAGAACTAAATGAAAACTTAAATAAAAGCCTGAAAAGAAAGTCCCTGCTAGAGGGCGTATTCAAGCGTTGCGATCATGAATTTTTCAGTCATGCATACATCTGTAATAGTATGCTATAGCTCGTTCACCAGGAGTAGGCACTTGGCTCCGCCATCATCACGTGGTATGCGACGATACTATTTCGCTATTTTCGGGAGAAGATTGTGAGCAATCCTGAACAAGGTTGCTATTTGGCGATCGTCTGGCAAAATATTTATTTCGCAAACTTCATCTGCATTTTTTTTTAACATTAAATATTTCTTAAATTTGATGATATTTCGCTCCATTTTTTATGGTATTTCTCTCTTTTGAGTGAATAGTTTGTCCTTTTTGAGACATTTTGGTGGGAAAACAGCAGTTTTTAAATTTAAAATATGTTTAACTATCTAGAGAAACGAAAGGTACAATTGGCGATCGAAATGGGCTGCAGGTGGCGTAGAGCAGAACTCTTTTCCTATGGCAACACTTCACATGCTTTCCCCATTAGCGTGTGGAAAGTCATAGAGGAAGGAAGTACGTTAGTTTCTCTCTTGATTTTCATATAGATTAAAATCTTTCAACTTGAAACACTATATGAAACTGAAAACTGCATTAAACATAGTTCTAAAGAAAAGTATCATGGAAATTTTAAAATATATTTTGATTAAATAAAAAGGAAAAATATTAAGAAAAGGGAAAATATCGTAGTACATTCCTATACAACTGAAAAGAGGAGGAGAGGGAAGGGAGAAGGGCTGAAAGCATGAAACCGGTCTCTCCCCAGATGGCGTATTCGAGTGTTGCGATCGCGAATAGCAGATGATGAAGCGAAGTAAGTGACTGAAAAAAAATGCACTTTTGTGTTTGGCGCGCATTAAGGGTTGTCTCAATTTCAAAAGCAGAGATGTTTCTCTTTTCCCTCCCGCGCTGAAATGAACTCTGCGTCCGAGGAGGTGGAGCCAAGTGCCAACTCCTGGTGAACGAACTATATCAGAAATCGAAAGTTATCGGTTGTAAGTTTGTTGTTTATAGAAAGGGAACAAATTACTGCGAAATTGTTCTTCAAATGTTGGGCGCGTTCTGTTTTAGGATGTGCTTCAATGTTCTAGGACCAATGTTCTGGGTCGATTTTTTCAAGTTTTTCTGCATTTTCTTCCAGGAAAATTTGCTTCTTATTTGCTGCTAAAAAAAGGCGTCCTATTCTACTAATGATTCCGATGGAGCTAAATGAAAACTTAATAAATAGTAGCCTAAAATTATCCTCCCCGCTAGAGGACAACGTCGCGATCGTGAATCAGGCCAGAAATCTCTTGCTCAGAACTTTCGATCGCAACGACGGATATTTTGCATGTAGCAAGAATGGCTCTTAAATATCCATAACCCCCAAAAAGTTGTTTTTTGATTCCCTTGTCATCTCGGATGCTACAGTAATTTTTTATGGAAGTTAAGGATAAAGTGAAAACTCAATCTACTGTTGTGTATTTTTTTCAAATGGTGTTGTTTTTCATTTAGTAGTTGAAGATAGTGTAATTTTTTATTAAATATTTAATAAAATAATTGAAAATGCATGAATTAGAAAGCATTAACACAATATACATCAATAACCTCAATGAAAAAATTAAGAAAGAGGGTAAGTAGTAATTATTGAAAACTACCGGCTTACCGTTTTCACAAGCTTTTACAACCTAAATAAACCCTAATTTATTTTTCCAAACCTCTTTAGAAAGTGTTAAGAACTATAATATAAAACTTTTATTTTATATTATTATTTTTTAATCATTATTCAGTCTGATAACTTTTGCATTATAAGTTGTGTGCTTTTGTCTATGTATGCATGTTCATATTATTTCCCACAGTTAAATATTTGTTCTTTTTATTTTAAGATCAATTATGGTTTACATTTATCTAAAGAATCCTTATTTGTGAAATTTTACGTAATATTATATTGGTTGTTATTCAGAAAACTACGCAATTTTTCGTTTCTTTTTTTTGTCATGCTGTGAATAACCACATGTTTGGGTTTATTTTTCACAGAGCATACCTGATTTTAGTTTCCCAGGTCCTATTATGATAAAAGGTTTCTGTATTTAATACGTACATATTATGAGCTAGATGTAATAAACTTTCTCATAATTATTCGGAAATCAAAGGGAAAACTATTAAATTTCTTTGCCACTTTTATAATATTATGTATCAAATAGTATATTTTAAAGCTCTAAAATGAGGGGCTTGTATGAAGAAAAAGTTTTGCCTGCCTGGCTTAAATTCCGCATGCACATGCTGTAAAGTACAAATTTATTCGGCAATGTCTTTGATTTTACTTTTTTTTGTTGTTGTCAGAATTACATGGAAGCTTAGGTGCTAATTCTTCTAAATATATCTCTGAACAGAGTAGTGTAATCAGTTGATTGGGCAGATTTATATTCAAATGTATTAATAAATCCCTAATGTAATTTACAATAAAACAAACATTGAAATTTTAAATTAAATGCAAAAGTTTGTTTGCACTTTTTAAAAGCAGATATGTGTATATTGTAATGAAAAATATCCTTATTTTTTCTTAGATCTCCTATGAGACTTGAACTGTTTAAATTCATGTAATAATTAGTCTTGATTTCTTGTAAGTAGTGATCGTGACATTATAAAAAATAGAGATGCAGTAAATATTTGGTCGAAGTTGAGTCGGTTTTAGCCAAATACAGATTCAGTTATTTGGTTTTGGCTGAATACTATTGTATAAATATAGATAAATATATGAAAAATGTTAACTATAGTAGCTTGCATTAATTATTAATAATCAATCTTATTAATACGTGGTTATTCTTATCTTTTTATCCTTAAAACCAATTTTGAAGCAGATTTTTATGGAATATAACAAAAGTGGGAAACTTGAAGTATCGCCTAATGTTCTCTTTCAATGTAAACTTTGTATTTATAAAAAATGCATAAAGTCATACTAATTCAAAGCAAAATAAATTTAAAATCTAAAAAATATTCTTACAATATCTTTGAACTATACCCGAAATTAGATAAATTATGGTGTAGGTAAATTTTTTCTTAATTATTTATATATAATTGAGTGCATTTTTACTATTAATTTATGGTCTACGTTTGAGTTATTTTTATAACTGTCTCTTTTTACAATTATATATAACGGTCAGGTTAAGCGTTGACTGTTTTTAGCTAGCGCCCTCTTACGATAATTGAAGAGTTCAGTAAATGAAGCAGGTAAGTGATAATTTTAAAGAAATCAAGATTGCTGGAAAGTTTTTACTTTCGTCTTGATTATGTAATAATCATAAATCAGTTAATTCTAAAGGTCTCTGGATGAAGAGGTAAGTGATAATATTTGAGTATTATTGGAGTGAAGGAACTAGGTAAGTGTGCTTGGAAACATATACACAACAAACAATTGTAGAAAATTACTCGTTTTGAGAGAAATTCAAAGGAGTATTAACATTTTATATTCTCTACTAATGAGTTTCACTTCATTTTTTGTGCTGAAAATACTTTTTGGAATTTGTTCTACTTTGTCAATATTGTTTTACATTATTTTACCATGTTAATTTAAAATTGATATAAAAGAAACTTGAAAAAAAAAAATGAAGTAACTTTTGATCTAATGAGTAAGATGATTACTTTAATTGTTGTCTTAGTTTCAAAAAGCTCAGTCCCATTTAAAATATTTTAACTAGTAAAAATAGTTGATAATTAAAATAAAAAGTGATGAGAATTTTTTTTATCAATTTAGATTCTTTAAAATATGTGTGTACACTTAGAATATTAAATGTTAAGCGTACATCTTGTATATTTAGCAAAACTAATTAAGACTTTTTTATAAAAATTTGCATGGCTTATCAGAGTCACACTAAGTCTACATATGAACCAATCATGGAGATAGATTGTTAGATTTTGTTTTGTACCCTGTCTGTTGCAGAGAATTCATTGTTGATGCAAAATATTTTATTATGATGATTTAAAGTGGCGAGTTTCTTCCAATCCAAGTGGAAGAAACTTGATTTTTTAATAAAGAAATATCAAGTGTTACGTTTTTTTTTTTTTTTTTTTTTGAAGAACACAGAAGCAATGCCAGCAAATAAAGAGTTTATTAAAATACAACTTGAGGAAATAACATCTCGCACACACAGTGCTATGCAAAAGAAATTACATCTTAATCAGTCACCATAGCTTATGATGCAACCGAACGAACAAACCACTTTTCAGGTAACTGCTTCAACTACAATATACGGATTTCCCCTATCGGGGAGTCATTGCACTAACTTACGCAACTTACCTGAGAGAGAGAGATTAAAATTTTTTCTTTTTGTTCGCATATTAACAACAACAGTAAAATTTTATTTAATTTTAATTGCAATCTAAAATGGAAAAAAATCATGGTATTAATTTCAAAGTCATTTTTAAATAAGTGAAAAATAGAAGCCAAAAGTAAAAAAAAAAAATTTTAAGACATATATGAAATCAAAACGTGGTTCTTAGTGTTTTACAAAGAAAAGAAAAGAGTATAGATGAACATACATGAAGACCATTTTATATATTGTAACAAAAAAAGATCTATTTTATTATACCATAAAACACACATTGTATTCATGATTATAGGCATAGCGTGAAGGGGGGCACACTTTTTATTTTTAGAAAAGTTTTTAAGTGTTCAGGGGTCTGTTTAAAAGAAATTTGGGTCCGCTAATGGACCCTTCTCAAAATATCTTTTCATAAAAATGGACCTTTCACAAAATGTCTGGGCAGACCCCTGGTGTTATGTATACATGCATATTTATTTTTTACATGTATGCATATTAATATATAACTTTTTGTATAAATGGTAAACAACTTTAAAGTTTTTTTAATATTTGAACTGAAAACTCAAGGCAACATTCGTGAACATTTTAACGAAGGGCCGCGCACATATTTAGTCATGTTAGCAGCAAATATGATAATTTTTACGCAAGCATTAGTGTCCTAAGCACCAAGTTTTTTTAATCAATAAACTTAACATATTTACTGCTGAAAATTAAATATTTTTAATTATTAGAATTTATTTAAAAATAAAAAATACTTTTTAAAAAACTTTTTTGATTTTTTACAATAATTTATAAATATATATATTTATAAACATAAATATGGGGGGATATAAATTTTAACCCAAGGAAAAAAAAACTGTTGAGCTTACAGGATAGAAGTGTCCATTTTATAGAGTAATGTAAATTTGAATTAAATGTTTTTAAAGAAAATTTATAATGTTTAAAGAGAAACAGATCCATTTTAGTACAAAATAAAATTCAATTATTTATTTAATATTTTTCATATATTTTATATTTCTTGAATTATTAAAGGTTTTAAGAATTTTAAATAGAAAATGTTTTCTTTTTAGTTTTTCCGAAAAAATCGCCTAAGCTGAAAAAAATTTAAAACAAAGTAAATCACAAACAATAAGCAGTTTAAAAACTCTCGCTTTCCTCAAGTTTTCAAAATTTATATGGTGCAATAATATTGTATTGAAACATCAGGATTCCAATTACCATGTACAGATGTATGGTGCCAACTACCGAAACAACGAAAAAATAACTTATATTTATGATGAAATATGCACAAGTAAATTGAAACAAATAGTGATGATTTAAATTCGCCTGTCTTATTACCATTGTAGTTATAGTAACGGGATCGTAAAAATCACAAAGAAAACCATCAATAATTGCAAAAAAAAGATATTACATTTACAAAGAAATTAGCGAGAGTTAAGTGCGCCAATAAGTAATTATTGAAATGCATGATATAAAGTTCGCATGTTGTAATAAAAATCAGAATAAATCTAAGTGAGAATGCATTGCAGAAACTGCCGAAAAAATTATTGAAAAACAACTTGGATTTGCAATGCAATCGGCAAAAATTAAGTATGGCAAAAAGTGATAAATTAAATGTGCCATTTATAACTCACACGAGTCGTAATATAGCAATAAATGTATCGAAAGCAACACAGAGATTAGTTGTTATAAATGCCAAAAAAAAGATCTAAATGCCAGTTGGATTTATAATGAAATTAAAAAAATTTGAGCTTGTCAAAAAAGGATTATTTAAGTGGACAATTTGAAATTCGCTTGTCGTAATACCACCGCAATAAAAATATTGGATTTTCAAAATCACACAGAAAAACATTCCAGTAACTTCGTTTTAAAAAAAAAGGTGAAATTGGCACAAAAAGTGATAAATTAGATGTGCAATTTATATTTCACAAGTCATGATCTAGTAATAAATGTGTCAGGAATTTATGAACCATGTGGAAATTAATAGTTCTAAATCACAAAATACGATCTAAACGTTACTTTGATTTATAATGAAATTGGAAAAAGCAGTGGGGGAATTGTGTGTCGTAATAACATAATAAAAATGTGATTTTCAAAATCTCATAGAAAAACTTACTAAGAACTTCCTTTGAAAAAAGATGAAATTGGCATAAATAAAGTGCACCAAAAACTAATCAGATAGATGCATGATTTATAACTTACGTGCCATAATAAATGTTTCAGGAACTTATAAACCACATTGAAGTTAGTCGTTATAAATGCCAAAAAAGCTATCTAAATGTTGTTAGGATTTATGATGAAATGGGCAAAAATTACTAAAACTTGAAATTTGGGTGGGAATTTCAAATTCTAGTAAAAAATTGAAAAGTATTAATTTTATAAAAATTTTTTGAGTAAATTAAAAAGTGATTATTTAAACTAGAGTGTTGTAATTATATGTTAATAAAGATACTGCCTTTTTAATATCATAATAAAAATGCAGGATTTTCAATATCATTATAAAAATTGCTGGACTACCTTTAAAAAACTTTTTAGATTTATGATGTAATCAATACAATTTAAAAAAAAGTCAAAAAGTGATAAATTGGATGCGCGATTTAAAACTCATAAAGCGTAATAAATGTATCAGAATCTTAAAAACCACACTGAAATTGGTAATCCTAAATGCCAAAAAACAATCGAAACATCACTTGGATTATTGATGAAATCTGCAAAAATAACTAAAATTTGAAATTTACGTATTGCAATATCGTATTAAAAATATTGAGTCTTTTAAAATCATGCAGAATATTGAAGCAATAACCAATGGAAAAGTGATCGGGAAGCAATATTGATTTAAAATAGAATCAGTGCAAATTGAACACAATAAAAAGTGATGACTCAAATGTGCGATTCAAAAATTTTGAAGTTTTTTAAATTTTTCTAAAAATAAATTTCAATGCGTTTAGAAGCTCCAGCGGGCCACACATTAGCAGTTGGTGGAAATTTTGATATTATTTATTGTTAATTTATTTCAGTTTGTTTCAATAAAACAAAATTAATTGGAAACAAAATTGTTATCTGTAACTTCAAAAAAATGCGTTAGTATTAAAAAAATTAACCAGTTGAAAGACAATTTGTCAACAATTGGTCTTTAAACTCCAGGCATGTGTTTTTTCTCTTATTAGTGGAATTCTGTGAATCTTGAGATGTATTTTTCACTGCTATTATTGTCCTCCTTTACACTGTATTGCAAAAAAATAATAAATGAAAAGAATTGTAATTTTTTTTTCAAAGTGCATAAATCATGTTTTAATATTTAGCAGTATAGCGAATGATACGAGATGTGAAACTAATATTAGGAACTTATACTTTTGCCTGTCCTCCTAACTGTTAGTATAAGAAAAGGTATCCAGTGTGGCGACCTCTTATAGTTTGTGATCTAAATTAGTTGAAAGAAAAGGTGTTTCCTTAAAGAAAATGCTTTTTTGTGTCTATATTAGTTTTGTGTCTCTATCTATATTAGTACTATCAGACATTAAACCTTATGATCGTATCTTTGTATGTGAAAATCGGATCTTTGATTAACCCATTCCGTCTCGCTCCTGTGAAAATGACAGGGTGAGGTTTCTCGCTCCCGGTAAATTTCCGGGCTGTAGTGTTCAGTAATAACGTGCCAATAAGAATAAAACTAATTCATTTTTTTTGCCCGGAAAACATTTTATTTCTCATTTTATACACCAGATGGCAGTACCAGGATATTTTTAAGGTAATTGTAGTTAGTTTATTTTAAACTAGATGTCAGCAATAATCAAATACAAGTATTTGGCAAAATAGGCACTTTATGACTGCTTTCTTGAAAATTAACCGATTGTTAAGGGATTAAGAGACTGGGTAATGTAAGAAATTTTAGATCATGACGTGCTGTCATGTAAAAATCGTATTATAACAATCGTATTATAAGACACAGGAAGACCTATACTATGCAATCTGAATCTTTAAATGAAAAAGATATTAAAAATTTTTTTAGTCTCCTATCAATAATTCTGTTTACACGGTATAGTTTGTCATATGCACCAAAAATCATTGAGGAGGCGCAAAATCAGATGTGTGACGTGTAATTTTCATTTCAAATCGTTCTAAGAACATTTTTGCAACATAATACAATTATTTTTCATTAAAAATACATTGTTACTGAATCTTATCTATAGGTTGTGTTTCTATATGGAAAAGAATATGATTTTTAGTTTTTAAAATAAAAACTAAAGGTTTAGAGCTAAAAACAATAAAATTAACATGCATGCATTGAAAGAAATTTATGAAAAGCTAAAAAGATTTAACATAATGAAATAAATGTCTGTCCATCTTTGTAGCTAGAGAAATCGAGCATCATAGCATAGCATAGATTCTTGATATTGTTTCATTTCATCGTGTGTGTCTTGTATTGGCAACTTAAATCAGAGTTCGAATACATCTGGTGAAATGGAAGCCACTGTTAAATTGATATTTTGCGATTTATCATCTTGTCTTAATTGAGATAGTTTCTTTTTTTTTTTATACTTTATGTATACAGCTTTAGTGTGTAGAAGCAAAAATATCTATTTTACTGTTATATTTATTATTTATGATTTTTTAATAGAGTTAAAAAGATCATTGTTTGCTGTGTTTTCACAATTTGGAACTATTGTTGATATTCTTGCTTCAAAAAATTTGAAGATGCGAGGCCAAGCATTTGTGGCATTCAAAGATCATGCTAGTGCCAGAACAGCATTAAATTCTATGCAAGGATTTCCTTTTTATGACAAACCTTTGGTATGTATGATTTAAATGTTTTATAATACTTAAGCAGGGTTTGAAAAAACCTGTTTTTTAAAAATTTTTTTACTTGGATTTTTTCATCAAATTAAAAACCCGGGTTTTTGATTAAAAGACCAAGCTTTTTCGGGTATTTTTAGAAATATTTTAAATTTTTATTCCTGAGTCCTTAATGAGATAGCAGTCTGTTCCTTACACGAAAGTAAAATATTTAGTAATTATTCATTCTTGACTTTGCTGTAATGTAACCATTTTTGGGAAGACCATTTTTGGGACGAACAGATAGTTACGTAAAAAAATTAAAGTTACTCAAATTTTTTTTAATTTCATTTCACAGGTTTAGTTTCAGAATCCATTGGAATAAAATTTAAACCTAATCCTTTGGTCTGGTTACCATTGCATCTTGATCTACAGCTTTATTTTTTAAATTCTTATTTATTTTTTGATTACTATAAAATTAATGTTTTTTGTCAGATTGTTTAGTAATATTGTGTATAATTGTGTAAAGTTAATTCCTAATAAGTTTTGTGTTCATTATTTTGATCGCATATTTTAACTGGAAACACTTTTATGAAGTTTATTATATAAGTTAATGTAACTTATTTACTGTTTAATACTTGCAAAATGATTAAGTTACAGTTTTCAATGTGTTTTTCATAAAATTTTACATAAAGTAATGTGGACTTTCATTATTTTGCTATCGCTGTATGTTTTATTTTGTCGAGATTTAATGTTTCTTGTAAATTATTTTCTGTGAGACTTCTATTGATCATTGTGCATTATTTCGTCACTTTTTTTTTGTCTGTCAGGATTTCTCGTTAAAAGATTTTTATTTGTGTTTTTTTCATTTTAAGCAATAGAATTTAATAGAGGTATTTTGTATTTAAGTAATTTATACTTTTATATATTTTTAAAATTTATTTATTGCGCATAGGTATAATAATTTGATAGAATTTGATTACTTTTAAATCAATAAATCTTCAGTCATTTTTAATTATAAAAAATTAAAAAATGCCTTCGTTTATTTAATTTGTTTTTATCTTTAAGAAAATTGAAACAAAGTTTGCATTATTTATTTTTTAAAAAAAAATTCGTCGATTAGTTAAAATAACTACATTTTTTTAATTAAATAAAAAGTTAAGCAATCCTTTGACACTTTTTAATAATTTAGCAAATTGAGCAATGTTATTGATGTTATTGAAGCTTTTTTTTTTAAATTAAAATTTTCTTTTGTTATAGATATATCTGTTTTCAGACTTGCCAACTCTCCTACTTTTAGCAGGAGTCTCCTGCTTTTGCCTCAAATCTTCGCCCTCAGGCCTTCAGGGTTTTTTCTCCTGCTTTTTTCTATTTAGTGCAAGATAGAGGAAAAAAACAACAATTTGTGCAATTTCCTTCCCAACTTGTGCTTCAGATCATGCTGGGCATTTATTTAGAAAAATTTTGCCCCATAGCAACATCACTAAAAGTTATGGTGAGTGTGAACCAAAACAGCAGCAATAACCATGGAAATGGCAAAATCGGAGATAGCTTGGACACCATTAGGCAAAATGTTTTTTCACTTTCTATAGATGCTAGGTTGTTTTTTTTAAATAATGCTAAATCAGCAGCATCTGCAGTTTTAAAACAGTAGCAGTTAAAAAAAAATTAAGAAATACATTTATAAAGTATTGTATTCATTATTGACATATTTTGTTAGTTTTGAACTTCTTCCTAAATTTGAAAAAATCAAAAGATATGTTTTAATATAATTCTATAGAACCTTATATTTTATAGTAAGAACACGTATCTTTATTAGTCAGTGTCAGAATCTTACTGTGGTCTATTTTATGTAATGTAAATAATATATTTTGAAATAAACTTCTTGTAGGAAGTGTGAATCAGGTTTAATTTTCAATATTGCTCTATGTCGTGATACAGAAAGAGTCTCCTGCTTTTTTATTTTCTAAGGTTGGCAGATCTGTGTTTTTATTTTTGATTGATTTAAAGATTCCATTTTTGTTTGATAATTTTAGAACGCATGTTATATCGCGATGTCTAACAGATGGTATATCACGATATAAACGTATCCCCAAGTCCTAGACACATTGTCTTTCTATCATCATCGATTAAATATAAATATAAACAAGTAGGACTAGTGCAGCATTGCAGTGCAAATTATTTTAGCATTGAAAAAAAAAAAATTGCATGCAAAAAAGTAAAATCTAAAAATTTGATTCTGCATTAATTAATTTTAAGTAGCAGTTTTCTTGCAGTTAATTAATTTTAAGTAAATTCGTTTAGTAACGAAGTCAATTTATCATGTATTGTAGTATTAGGCATTTTTGCCTTTCCTACGAAGTGCATAATTTGAATACAAATATTTTACCCCATGCTCACCAGAAAGTTTTTATAATTTTTAATGATGTTGTAGATCAATGCAAAGGTTCTGCTACTGACTCATTGTTTTATTAATAAAATAACATGTTTGTCTTATGAATATCAAAGATTTATCTTATCATTTATGAATATTCCTACCAATTTTGTTCTAGGCTAAGTTTAATTGATAATTAAATTATGTTTAAAATTTTCATGTTGTACATTGTTTTTTTTTTTCGATTTATTTAAGAAATTGCTTTTTTTTGTAGAGAATTCAATATGCAAAAACAGAAGCTGACTGCATAGCAAAAATGAAAGGAACATATGTAGAACGTCCAAAAGTTCCAAGATCAAGTACTGGGGAAAGGAAGAAGAAAAAAGGTTCTAAAGAACAACCTGCTGCTGTTGGAGCAGTAGCACAGCAGTTTCCTGTGCAGCCTGGTCTTCTGCCTGGTGTAGCTCCTGGAGCTATGGTTCAAAACTTAGTGTCAAATGTCTTTTCTTCTCATCCTGTTGCAGGTAAGCAGCTTCCTTTAGCAGGTAAAAAAGTTTTGAAGCATGTAATCAGGGGTCTGCCCAGAGTGAATTTATTACCGTTTAGTAGCACCTTCACAAATTTTAGGAAAATTGGTAGTTTCATAAAATACTTTTTATAAAGCAAGTTCTAAGTTTCTTCTCTTCCGTCTTTGCTTTTGTTTCCCCTGAGAAAAACTATATCTCGGGTTAATTACACATTTCGACTTGCAATTGGAACCCTCCCGTCCATTGATATTATGACGTAGAAGAATTCGCTACTCACTCTGGTTGTAAGAAGAGCTCTTTTCCTCCCCATGCCTGTCTTAGAACATGCCGGGATCCCGAATGGCCATGTGAGAAAAAACATTAGCGGCTCTGTTCCTTAATTGCCATAGAAGAAAAGATGCTAGTACCTTGCAAACCCCGCCCCCGCTGCAATCTGGAAAAAAGAGCTTTCCTTCCCACCACCTTCTATGAATAGGTCATACGTGTTTGGTCAAATAATGCTGCGTGGTTAGCTTAACTGGTCGCTTACGTCATATTCTAGTGAGTTTTTTTTTTCTCGAAGGAAACGACAAGCCTCTCTCACTTTAAACTTTACAGGAATTCTAAATTTAAACTATTATCTTAAACATTATTTAATTTATTCTAACTGACCTTTATTTTTTTATGTAGCATGTTAAACTTTTTCCGTATGACCCAGTCGAAAATTTTCTCATTATGAAAATAACTCTTAGTGCTAGTACTGTTAAATACATGTTTTTATTAAATTCAAGTTTAAATTTAACTTAGGACAAAGATTTTTATGGAATTCTAAATTTAGATACAATTTTAAGATAAAAATTTCACAATAGCAAAATTGCTTTTGAATATATGGGGAAAAGTATATAGAAATTTACCAGTCATAAATGATTTTTATTTGTAGTGACAATTATTAAAAATATATTTTCTGTAACATATTTTTTTTTGATTTCTTAATATTTTTAATTTTCACAAATAAATGTTGACATTTTAACAAATAAATGTTGAAATTTTCACAAAATAGGTACTTCTTAAAAAAAAACTAGACAGACCAGACCCTTGGTTATACTATTCTTATTTGAGATGCTTAGTTAAAATCAGATATTATGAAACTTGGTGACAAAATTAGACATGAAAATGCTCTTTTTGCTGATACACTTACGTCTTTTTATTAAAAATCTCAAAATATGAAGTGTTAAAGCAGTCCAAAAGATTTAGTAAAAAGAGCAATCAAAAATTTTGAATTGTAATACAATTGATATTAATATAATTCATGAAACTTAAAATTTAACTTTTTCTAAAATCTTATTGCTGAATAACTGTTACACCAATTTTCTTTAAATTTTATATTAGGTTATTTAAAATTGCTTTGAGAGGATTTAACAGTTTTTATACCAGGCAGTTCAGTATTTTTTTTTTTATCATTATAAAAATAAATAAGAAATAACAGAAATCATTACCTGAAATAATTTTTAGAAAAATGAATTTTACATTAGTGTGCAAAAAATTTTGATTCACTCAAGTAGTTCTAGAGTTATGGCAAAACATATGAAAAAATAAAATTTAACAGTACATACTTTCAACTATACTTCGAAACGACATGATGGGGACAATATTTTTCAGACTGCTGCTACACCTTCTCCATTTTTTACTTCAAAAGGCTTAATCTATTATTTTTTTAAAAAATGTTTATTCTAAAAAGTAAAATTTGTCTGATTTTTAACTTATATCATTTGCAGTAATGAATTAGCATAAAGTTATGCCATAACGAAATATGTTATTAAGTTAAGTTTGCATGTTAGTGTTTAGAAATTTCATAATTTGATATTAATTTATTCAGGAGTCTTATTATTTTGTATACCTGATGTGTTTGTTAAAGTTAATGTGTTTTATTTGAAACTGAAAAATTTATCAATAGTTAAGAGTATTTTAAAGTTATTTGCAGAAAAAGTGTGCATTTGTGCATTATAAAAGTGTGCATTTGCAGAAATTGATCCGTTCCTCTAGAGTTTAATACTCAATCATTTTCGGGCAACTTATGTGACCATTCAATTTATTTAGTTAAAAATAAAAAATTCCGAGCTAAGTATTTTTCTGAAACAAGTGGTAACTTTTATATAACCGTTTAAATAATATCTGCGTACTGGTGACCAAAATTCTTTTAAATCTAATTTACTAATACATAAATACAATATCTTATCTACCACTAGGAAACATGTTTTGTGAAACTATGGAAATTCCATAATAGTGAGAGGGTGGGTGGGTATGCCTAAATTTGAATGTAAGATTTTTTTTCTTTCCAAATTTAATTTCCACTATTTATTATACAATTTAACAAACACACCAAGGATTGTAAATATCATGATGGTTTTGTAAACATCAATAGTATCCCATATATTTTTTTTTTATTTACAGATTTTGATATGTATCCGATATTTTCAATAAAACAGTTAACTGTTGATAAATATATTTTCAGGCAATATGAATTGCAACATAAAAAAATCCACTTCATAATATATTTTAATTTACCTTTTATGTTAAAACTAAATTTTTATCGAATAAAATATTTAAAAAAAAAGTCACTGAAACATAAAATTTTAATTTTCCTAAAATTTTAAATACCACAATTTCTCTTCCTCTCTCTTTTTTTTTTGTTCAAATATTTTACCATAAAGTAAGTTTTTCTGCCTTTTCAGTCCTCAACCAACTGTGCAGCTTTTATTGAACAAATCCAAAGCTGGAAAATATTCTTTTTAACACAGCTGTTGAAGGAGAGGCAGTTAGTAATTTGTTAACAAGATTAGTTGTTTTATCCTTTAGTGGGTGTTCTAACTAATAGTTTTCCACCAAACTGTGAGTTCCACATTCAGAAAGTCATTTTTAAACACACAGACATGATCATTTTAGGCATATTTAAAAATAATATTTCATTCAAAAATGTAAGCTTTAATAAATTTATCTTATAATTTATCCTTTAATTTATCTTATAAGAAAAACTAAGAAAACAAACTCTGCTGCCCAATACAGAGTCAAATACTAACATGTTTGTACACTGACTGATGGTTAGATTTAATTTGACTTTTTTCTCATTTTGAGAGGATATATTTCCTAGTTAAAAGCGCAGTTCTAGATTAGTAGAGGGTCGAAAAAGGTGTAGTTTAATATGAAATTTTTGTAGGGAATTAGAGTAGAATTAATAGTAGTGTGTGTTTCTATTTTGCAGTGTGAAATCGAAATCTTGAGATGAAATAAGAATATTTTGGACTTAAAAGATGACAATTTATTTTAAAATAAATATTGTGTGTGTGTATATATATATATATATATATATATATATATATAAAAACAAGCTCTGAAAAACTTATACAAGGAAGTTCCATAATCACCACAGATATGTCTTTAGAATACTTATCAAATTGAAATCTCAAATTAGTGTTAAAGCTATAATAGAAAAATGCATCCCAAACATAATTTATTAACAAAGATTGAGATAATAAGTCAATCAAAACCTGTTTGGTTCATGGATAAATCTAAGAGGAGGTGAAAAGTAACAATTAAACCAAGTCTTCAAGTTGTACCTGTCAATCAAGCTGGTTTTGATGGATTTAATACTACTGTCAGTAAAAGTTATTTGTTCTGTTTTGGTAACATTCTTTTCCTTACTTAAATTTTAATTTGCAATCCCTTATGTGCTTACTATTTTGATGTTATTTTTGATAAGGATTCTATAATATGCATTAAAAGTGGTGATTACAGAGCCTCTAAATCTTTGAAGCCTTGAATTTGTTTCTTGTTAATTTTTTTTAAAATTTGAATATTTGCTTTCATAAATTTTATTTTCAATTAGCAGTTCCACCTAATATGGAGCCGTCACCTAATCAAATTCTATTTCTAACTAATCTTCCTGAAGAAACAAATGAAATGATGTTAACTGTTCTTTTTAGGCAGTAAGTATTTTTTTATGTAATCATATCCCTATATCCTTGATTTCATTATATTTGCAAAAAGTATAGTATATATTTATATAGTATATACATATATTATATAGTATATATTTGTAAAAAGTATATTTATATTTCATTATATTTGAGGTCCTACGTTTTTCAACATATTGAATTTATGTTATTGAATTATTTATTTAAACTTATTTTGTTTCATTTTCATCTTAAAATTATTTTTGTTTTAATAATTATCACCTGGATCATTTTCAAGCTTTTTTTTGTGAATGGAATTTATTTATGGGAAATGTAACTGTTATTTGAGAATTTACTACTTAACGCAACAAAATAATTTGATTAAACTAATTGAATTAATTACTTTGAGTAAAATAATTGGAGAGTTTGACTTCTTCTATTTTTCTAATGCAATTAATTTTGGTAATACAGTCAAACCCCGCTATAGTGAACCCTCAAC
Organism: Parasteatoda tepidariorum; assembly: GCF_982258835.1. Taxonomy (NCBI): domain Eukaryota; kingdom Metazoa; phylum Arthropoda; class Arachnida; order Araneae; family Theridiidae; genus Parasteatoda; species Parasteatoda tepidariorum. The sequence continues at coordinate 34,792,679 of NC_141766.1, forward strand.
GGACCGAAATTTCGGTTCACTATAACCGGGAGTTCACTATATCCGTTGAGCAGGCAATTTCACCAGTGGTTCCCAAACTCCTCCCTTTTATTACATTATATTGATATAAATGACTGAAAAATATTATGTAGTAGCAAAAAATGTGTTATTTTCCATCACTCTTCATCTTGCGTACAAATAAAAATTAGTACTCTTTAGCTGATGAGCAATCCTCAACATCAGATATGGAAACACTTCCCGACTCTCAGATAATTTTTTCTGAATTTCTGTTATTCCGCTTTTTAAACCTGTCTAACCTGCCATTTGAGCACATAAAGGTAGTTTCTATAGATGGTTTTAAAAATCGGTATATGTATTTATTTTGATGTACAAATTTCAAAATTATTACAAAGAAAATTGGGGGGAAATCAGTCGAAGACAGAAAGAATTTCATTATATCCAACTTCCTCACTTTATTGGTTCACTATATCCATTAAAAATAACATTATACGAGTATAGCATGGCACGGGACCGAGCATTTCGTTTACTATATCCGGGATTTCACTATAGCGGGGTTTGACTGCATTTATATTGTCTCTTTATTTCTTCTATTAACTATAATATTAAATTTGATTCGGCAAATTCAATTATGAGTTTCCTAAACCTGCAAAGATGATGCAGCTGTGACAAAGTGGGACAAAAAGTACTTATCACTATGAGTGACAAAACCCCATATTTTTTATATTTTCTTATGATATTTGGCACCAAACTGCTCAAATGCCAAAGAAATCTTTTAGTTTTTATAGATTTTTTTTATGGCATCACAGTTTTTTGTTGATGATGTTACAAATAGGATTATTTTTTTAAAATCTGGACTCGCTTCTTACAGTTAAGGGGACATACAATACATCAAAAAATACATCAGGATTTGTATTTGCACAATTTTAAAATCAAGCATTGAAATTCATATTCACACGATTTGAATATCACACATCCCCATTTCACATGATTTTTAAAAAATTAAACCTGATTTTTATTCTTACAATTTAATTATTACAAATCATGTTTCTTATTCATGTGATTTTATTTTAATAGTAAACCATACTAATAAGTAAGAAATGTAAAGAAAAAAAAACAATTTTTGTATGTAGCCTACTTATAATACGAAACATATTTAACATTTTTTTTCAATGTTCTCACAAATAGTTTCCAAATTTGTCTTAACAATTAATATCTCTATTAATATAGTTATGAAATGTAAGTATTTTATATTTTTAAAATATGCCTCATAATGTAGATGAATTTTGTTTACTTATATTTTAATGTATAATTATTAAAATTTCATGCAATAAGATTAAAAAGAAATACTACTTACTAGACTACTACTACTTAATACTAATACTAGAAATACTATTTCTACTCTTTTTTGTAAAATTTTCAAAATATGTTTATATTTTATTGTATGTTATTTAATTAATGTTGCATTATGTTATTAAGTACAATATATTGTACTTAAGCTCAATTATGATTTAAAAAAAAGGAGAAAAAAGTATTTTATTATTTATTTATTAATCAATTTGTACTAAAACACACCTTTACTACTATATTGAATGTGTGGTTGCACCATAGTTATAATTTTTGGCAATTTCAAATATTTTTGATCGAAAAATATTTTATACTCTTAATTAAAAATTTTATCGATTCAATAGGTAATAAAGGAAAACTTATTTTTAACACTTTAGCATATTTATGCAACAAACCAAGATATTTTTGAATTGTTTTATGCAAAATATTAATTTATAGTGAGAAAGGTTTCTATATAGTTCAGTAGGTTTTATTTTGGGTCTTAAAATACTATTTTGCCTCTTTTTTTTTAAATAAACAAAAAATAAACTGTTTTAAGCATGAAAAAAAAACAGGTTCTTTTCCAACTGTGATAATGATTTGATATAATTTATTTTCTACTCTTAAATTTGTTTAAAAACATATTTTAAATTTTATTTAGTACAAATCTCTTTTCTGCTGGAAACTATCATTAATTTTAGATGCCATATCTTAAAAAATGTCTTTTCCCCCCCCTCCCTTTGTTATTGATATATGTGAAATTACAGTTGTACGGTTTAACTTAAAAAATCAGTAAGAACTGGGGTTTTTCTACTCAAGACACTAAAATATTTTCTGTTGTAATGAGAATGAAAGAACTAATTAATTTTTGAGAAAATATCTATTCTTTTTCTTTCAGGTTTCCTGGTTTTAAAGAAGTGCGACTTGTTCCTGGAAGGCATGATATTGCTTTTGTGGAATTTGATAACGAGGCAGTAGCTGCTGCTGCCAAAGACTCTCTACAAGGTTTTAGATTGACTCCAACGCATCCAATAAAAATTACATTTGCCAAAAAATGAGAGACTTAAAAGTAATCAATTGTAAAATGGGAATTCAACTTTATTATATTTCATTTTATTCAAATCATATGATATTGTGGAACTGTTTGAGTAGATAACTTATTACATTTTCTTTTGACCCTTTTTGAAAATTTATATATTTTTTCTAAGAAATTTCCTTTACATGAATTGAATATCAACATGAATATTTTTTTTTATTATCAAAATCTTTTAGCAAATCTTGCATTTCATAATCTTTATGTTAATTTCTGTAATGTGAACATATTTTGTTGGTTGTATCATCTGGGTTATGCCATTGTATGTCCATTTTGTCTGTAAATTTTGTTTATTTTTGTGAATGATTTCTATTATGTCCAACCTATTTAGTTTTGTAAAAAATTGAACACTTGAATGAAGTTTTAATATTCTTTCCTAAAACTTATATGTTTTTGTCTGGTCTTGGAATGTACACAATGCATTTAAGGAAAATCTTATAAGCTTATTACATATTAACAAGCTTCAAGTTATTGATGATGATTGATTTATTCTTCCCTTTCACTGCTTTAAAATAAAAAGTAGTGTGAAATATTTTAATAGTACAATTCATTTTAGTGTTTTGTAGAACTGGAGCTCTTTGTTACAACTTCAATATACAGTGAAACTTCTGAGTTACAACCACCACTAGGACCAAAAAAGTATTTTCATAGTTGGTGTGTAAATTCAGAGTTATAAGCATGCTTAAAGAAAAACTTAACTTTTTATTGCAAAAAGAATACCATTGATAGAGAGTCTCCATATAATGGTTTGTTACAAAATTAATGTGCACAGTTAATTTGTGTACATTTATGTTATTTGTGACATTAATAACTTAATACTTATTTCTAAGAAAATAGCACAACAATAAGTAAAATTTTTATATAACTGGAATGTCATACATTTTCTAAGTTTGGGTCACATGATATAAATTGCTTTCAAAAAAATAATAAAAAGTTCATTGTTTTATTAGCAAATACAATTAATAGGAATTATGAGCAAAAGAAAAGAAAAAAAAGATAAAAGCAATAGCTTTACAGAGGTGGTCAGTAAAAGAGGTTTCATTGTATATAGATTTCACATGTTGTAAAAAAAAATTTTGTACTTGGATGTGATATACATTATTTTTCAATGTATTGTTAAATTTTTTGTTGCATTGCTGAGAAAGAACTTCTTGTAATTTTCTTTACAATCTTTTTCATATTAAATTTTTTTAGCAAATTATTTTAATTCTTAATATTTTCCAATGTTTGGGTAACTAATGAATCAGCAAAAAATATTATTTGAACTAATCTACTGTTCGCTTTTAATATAATTTTTTCTGTAAAAGTTCACAATTTTGCTTAATTATTCATGCAAATCTTGTGATGCAACAATTATTTGTCAAATGAGTAGAATTTCACTACTCAGTCTTATGTAAAAATTAATTTTTGAAATTTGATAAATAAAATGCTTTTTTTTTTTGTATGGTGCTTTTATAGATTCTTAATGATATATTTCTCAGTAAATTTGTGAAAATAAGTTTTTTTAATATTATAAAAGCCTTTGTATCAAGATCTTTTAGCTTAACAAAGGCTTTGTTACACCTATTTTCTTTACCAAGATTTATATGTTGTAGCTGAAACCCATAAGGACAAAAATAAAAAAAATTATTTGCCATATCACATTTTAACAGAATTGCAGTCCTTGCTTTACAAAACAACATAAAACCTTCAACATTGTTTTTGTATCTTAGTTATATAAGTAAAAGGGATTAAGTTAGTAGAAAGTGGCAGGCAAATCTTAACTTTTAAATTTAATGTTTAGTTATTAACTAACTCTCTAAAATGTGTATTGTTTCTAGAGAGAAAGAACGTTGTTAGCTTCAACTGTTATACCATCAAAGAGTGAAATTAGTGTAAAACCCATTGAAACTTCATATGATTAACATAACCAATATTTTCTTGCAATTATTGAGATTAAAATAACACCATATTCAGTAATGTCTATTTAAATTATTTCATTTTCATACTGTTAGTTGAAAAAATATTATTTTACTTTACTTATATGCACTGAAGAGCCAAAAAAAAAACTGGTACAGGCACGAGTATGCAAATAAAGGGGTATGGAGTCAATCAAAGTACAGCGCTGCGATTGGCAATGCGTATATAGGACGAGTGTCTAGCACAGTTCTTAGATCCGTCACCTTTTACAATGCCAGGTTATACAGATTTAAGGGAGTTTGAACTTGGTGTTATAGTTGGCGCACGGGAGATGGGCATCTCCGAGATAGAAATGAAATTTGGATTTTCCCGAGTAAGCCCCGAGTATCTGAAATCCGGTAAAACATCAAATCTACGACATCGTTGCGGTCGGGAAAAGATCACGCAAGAACGGGATCAATGCCAATTGACGAGAATCATTAAACGTGACAGACGTGCAGCCCTTCCACAAATTGCAGCAGATTTCAATGCTGGGCCATCAACAAGTGTCAGCGTGCGAACCATTCAAAGAGACATCATTGATATGGGCTTTTGGAGCCAAAGGCCCACATGTGTACCCTTGTTGCCTTCATGACACAAAGCTTTGAGCCTTGCCTGGGCCCATCAACACTGACACTGGACTGTTGACGATTGGAAGAACGTTGCCTGATCTGTCGAGTCTCGTTTTCAGTTGTATCGAGCTGATGTACGGGTATAGAGACAACCCCATGGGACCTTTGATACGTCTAGATAAGAATCTGACATGTGATGGGTACGTAAGAATCTTGTCTGATCATCTACACTCATTCATGTCCATTGTCCTTTCCGACGGACTTGGGCAATTTCAGCAGGACAATGCGACACCCCACACGTCCAGAATTGCTACAGAATGGATCCAAGAGCACTCTTCTGAATTTAGACACTTCCGCTGGCCACCAAAATTCCCAGACATGGACATATTTGGGATGCCTTGCAACGAGATGTTCAGAAGATATCCCCACCCCCTCTTACTCCCACTGGTTTATGAACAGCCCTGCAGTATTCATGGTGTCAATTATCTTCAGCACTACTTCACACATTGATCGAATCCATGCCACGTTGTGTTGCGGCACTTCTGCTGCTCACGGGAACCCTAAACGATAGGCAGGTATGCCAGTTTTTTTTGGCTCTTCAGTGTAGATATGCTTATCAGATTTCCAGCATAATATAAAAGTGTTAACTACTGAAAAATAAGGTGAAGGTAACTTGCTTTACTAAACACTACCTTTCCTGAAGATCTCAATGTTTTACTGTTATTGCATTACAAACTGAGCCTGTCTGGTCCAATAATCCAGTGCAAAAGTGGATTCTTGATACCCATAAAGTAGACAGAAGATTCATTTTTTGAAAAAAGAACACATAGTTAATTTTCTGAAAGAGAGTACTATGTTGAATCGGTTAATGCTACCCATATTTCTTTTTAACTTATAACTAGATGTTTAGTATTAAAAATGGAATTTAAAATAAAAAGTTACAAACTCCAAAAAATTTACATTTAATAATATTTGACAATAGACAAAATGTTCTTTTGAAATGTTTTGAAGGTGTGTTAACATTAAAATTTTTGTTTGATCACACTGTTAGTTAGTAATTTCCCTCCACTCATTGTTGTTCAAGAAATTTGAGATGGTAAAGTTAAATTCAATTCTGTTTCAAGTACATTTTTTTTAATATTTCCAATGCCTCCATGTGTTAATATTTCGTAAATTCAGGCATTTTACAGGGTGGATTTGTTGGCCACCATATTAGATGTTTAAAGTATACCTTTTAAAGAAAACTTTTTACCAGCATGAACCAGGATATGGCAAAATCTATGCCTTCTGTTAATGTTTATAAAAATAGGTGTTTTGACTTTATGGAGAAACAGAAAAACATTTGTTTTACACTTTTTGCTATGGAAGATAGCAATTATTGTGATATTTAAGGTTTTTGTAAATCCAACTAACTCTGGAATTACAGACAGTTAAAGCTTAATGTAACAAGTATTAATCTTTCAAAGTTACTTGCAAAACATTATAAAGAAAACTAATGTCAAATATTCTGCAATTAACAACTTATTAATAAAATTATGTATAATGAACTGTTTTTTCTATAATCAACAAAAGTTAAAAATTACCCCCCCCCCCCCACTCCTCAGCAGTTGTACAGGGAGCAAATCTTCACACTTTTTCTCAGGAATTGTGGGAATAAAATTTTGTGCATAGAAACAATATTAGCAAATAAATTTTTTTTCTTGAAAAATAAATGCTTCACACTAGTATTAAATGACACATTTCAAGTATTTCTGTTCAGAAGAAATTGCAGTTTTCCGTAAAAATACAGTCAAGAAATTCACAATTTGGAAGGAAACACTATTTTCCACCTGTAATTTATTAGAAAAAGTCGAGAAAAGTAAATAGATTATTTTATCGACTTGTTGTGACTGACTTTTAATATAACTGGTGTTCTGCAGATTATCACAGAGAGAATAATCTGCAAAAGTTTATAACGTCATTATAAATATCGCAGTAAAAGTCTGTTAATACTTTTAAATTTGTTTTAATTTATAAAAACTACATATTATATCCATCAGGACTGAATGATGGTAAGATTTTGGCATTGCTTTGTATTGTCACGCTAACATCACAATGTTTGGTACTGTGTAAATTCGAATTTTTGATTGATCGATTAAGGCATGATCTTGAAATAAACTATCTTAAATTTAGTTCATCAATATTTATTTAAAAAAAATCAATCTATTCTATCAATATTTATTAAAAAAAAAAGAGAGAAAGGAATGCAAAAAAGTAAAATATTCGCAATTAGTAAGTTGCATTTTTAAAAAAAATAAACTGCATTTTTTATATTTTCTAACTATTATTTCTCAATATTTAAAGACTTGGATGTCTGCAAAATAGTTGTTATAAAATCAACAGGATTTGCACAATTGAAAGAAAACACTCAGATTCTTAATTACATTGGGATTCATCGTGTCAGCAAAACAAAGAGTCACTATGTAACGAGGAAAAATAACGATCATCACTACAGCTATCACTGTACACTTATGGAGGGAAATGATCTTTAAGCGACCTTGCAGACAAAGGTGTCGTGATCAGAAGTGCTCTTCGTATGCACTTGAAACCCTCAATATACTGTCGGGGAACAACATTCAACATAGCGCAAGTAGTCAAAGATACAGTGGGAAACATAATACACATTTCAGTAAATCGTGATTTCCGATGCTTCGAAAATTGCCAATCTAAACATTGGATCGGTGATGATATTAATAATATTGATATTTTCCGATGTGCATCGATTTATTGCCCAGTCCTAACATTCACTCTTATTAAACTTTTTATATTTCATCACTCATGTTGCTCAGATAAAAGTGGAATGGTAATTAAAATGGATTACATTTTTGTTGCACATCAGTACAAATTTTTCTCTAAGATGTTTTTCAAAAAGAAGAGAGTACAAACTTTCTACTTCTTGATAACTATTTTTTGTTGCTTATATGAACTATTTAGTTCTAAAATTTCGGTTAGGCATAGATGTAGAGGTCTCAAAAGTTGCACATTAAGCATCCATGTACTATGCTATGAATTCTGTACCCAGCTTTAATAACCATTGCCTTTTAAGATTTGTTATTCTGATAATTAAGTTTAATGTCACAATAAGTTATAGGGTGAATTAAAAAAAATAGTTCTTGTTTCTGTAATGTCTGGTGACTTGTCTAAGTAGTAAATTTGTGGATAACAGCGAGATTAAGGGCTAAACATCATTATAAAATATACATGCCTTGCATTAATAAGATAGAATAAGAAAAGAAAATTTATTTTGTACTAATTGAAGCATTGATACACAAATTGATGTTGCTACAAATAACAATGCCATAAATACAGTCACATAATCTTTGGCTAAAATTACAATCAGTATCACTTTAAAAAAATTAAAACACAGAAATGTATACAATAAATTGCATAATTATTTGTACATGAATAGCAATGCCACAAATAAATGCATAATCTTATATAGCGACAATGATCAAGATGATTTACTTTCTAAATATTTCATCACTCGGTTCCATTTGTCAAAAATCAATCTAGTAAAGCGTGCTTTTACTGAACTAAAACTCTATAAATAGCATCAATTTTAGAATTTAAAATTTCAGCTCTATAATGTGAAAAGCGTAATAGTACAAGTCTGCATTTCAGCTCTGTTAGACAAAAAAATAGACTATTTCTGATGAAAAAAAAGTTCCTAGGAAATATATCTACCATGATAAGTGTAGTTATGAAAAAGAGGAACTAATAATTTTATGTAACAGAAGACACAGACATACTGCTCTGCGATGAACTTGATTCATTTCCAGCCACTGACAAAGGATGACCAGAGTCAAATGTAGAACTGCTTTCAGAGCTGGTTACACTCTTTAGAGAATGGAAGTTTTGCATGTGTGCTTGATAATCAGCACTGCTCAAAAAAGTTCTTTTGCATAATCTACACACTCTTGTACCTTGTTTACGCCCTCTTTTGGCAGGATTGGCACTTTCTACAAAAAAAGATAAATATATAAACATAAAAATTTAGTACATAGTAATAAAGGAATGGTGCGTAGTGTTTTAGAAAATGAACTAAAGGTGCTTATTTTTGATTTTCATTTTTAGAAAGCCCTTAAAGGTGTTTTTTTTTTACTGGGTGTTTTAAAAAAGTGCTTAATTTTCTTTTTTCAATAATTAAATTTTTTTCTTCACCATATCGATTTTCGCCATGTATTATACAAAAGCGTAGTTTTCACATTGTTCTATTTAGTGTTTTCACAATTTATTCAAACACAATGCATTTCAGCATACTGTCTATCTGAAGCGCCAATCATTTTGTATGTTTGATGAAATATTTGCTGGGTTCAGCGAGATGCTTGTACTATCATGCGCAACTTTGCTTCATTTTACACCGAAATCAAACCAAAAATATCTCTCAATCTTTTAAGTTAAATAATATAATCAGGAAAAGAGTTCTTTGTCAGAAACTAGATATTTTATCATGATCATGTAAAGTCTTTGAAAATCACTTTGCATTTTGTTAATGTATATAGGGCTTAAAAATATTTTTTAGTGCTTAAAAAATGCTTTTTTTGTTGATAAATTTGGCTACGCACCCTGAAAGGGAATAATTATGAATAGAATCACTCACCTGGTGATGATGGTTGAAATGAGTCAACTAAGTGTCCATGGAATTTATTTCTGTGAAGAGAGAGAGCATGCTTACTCAATAATGGCTTTCTGCAGACTTCACAGAAGTACCAAAGTCTTTCTGTTACTCTTGTTGTGCCCCCTGGTCCTTGATGCTGCTCACGAAAATGTTTTACTAACGTTGCTGGCCAAATGAAAACTTTAGGGCATAAAGGACACTGAAATTGGGAAGTACGACAGCTAGGATTTGTGTTAAGATGACTTTGGGCATCACTTAGAGTAGTCATTACATATTGGCAGTTTGAGCATATTAGTGGAAGTTTCAGTAATGTTTTGTCACTCATCGTAGTAGGATGGGTTTCTAGAATATGAACAAAAAAATTAAGGCATTAAAGAAGGAATAAATAAGCAATGTTTATATATCACCAGAGATGCCAACTTGCTCCGCTTTGAAAAAAAATATTTTCAAGTCATAACGAAATTTATATTACTTTTAGTTTAATATTTTTTATTTTAAGTAATTTTTCCACCACTACATATCCCATATTCTAAGTATCATACGAAATGTAACTTTATAGCAGTTATCACGTGTTGACACATTTAAAGAGTAGGGGTAGTTATCCTTATTCTAAAAGTTTTACAATTTAATTCGCTACCAATTTATTAAAACTTTATCAGAAAGCGGAGCAGTTGGCAACTCATTATTACAGTGTGCAAAAGTTAGGGACGCTCAACACAAAGAAAAGTTAGAACGGGGAGAACAAACGTAAAGGGAAAAATTATTTCGGGAAAAGGTAAATTTTTATATTTTCTTGAATCAACCTTATTTTCTTCTTTTGATTTTATTAAAGTGTTCATACAAAATATGATCACTAAAATTTATACTTCAAAAATAAAGAACATATTTACAGTTTTTGCAACAAAGAAAAGAACTGAAATGAGGCAAAGGCAAACATAAACAACCAGTCCCATTTGTTCCTACACTAAGAGCATAGGGGAGATTGCACTAGTGCTTTGGCATCCCTGACTGAAATTTAAAATGCTTTCTAGAAGTCTTGTGTTTTTTATGATGAAAAAAATTACTTATAATGAAATTCGTTTTAATGATTGAGTTTTTACAAACCACACTAAATCAACGTAGTTTCAAAATATAGATAGATTTTTCTCTTTTTTTTGTATCACCTAGTTAAAAAGACAAAATAGTTTTTTCCTTATTCAAGTTATATAATATTTTTAATATATATATAACCATAACTTAACAGCCTCTTCTAACCATTTCATTAAGTTTTTGAATATATACTAAGTAAGTGATCACTAAGGCCCGGATTTTGATGACATTTGCATTTTTGGACATTTTTTGTCTTTAAGAGCATTTTTTTAGATTTATAGGGCATTTTTCTTTAAATTTTGGGGCGTATTTTGCATTTTAATGCATTTTTTAAAGTTTTCTGTTAATTTTTTCCAATTTTTATTATTTTTTATCAATTTTCATTATTACACTGGCTTTCAAACAATGAAGAAAATCTATAGGATATTAACAGGTGAAGCAAAATCTTTTCAAATTGAAGAAGAATTGTCAGTAAGTGAGACCGTCTTTTTCAAGTACACACCTATAACATCAGTAGAATTTTAAAGAAGCTTCTGCAGGAATGAAAATTTACTTTCAGACAAGAGACGCTCGTTTGCATTTCAAATTATCAAAAAACATTTAATAATCCCATGCAATTCTGATATTTAGTAATATTATGTTACTAATATTTTGGTGTTATATCCATCAAAGTTTCTATACAAAAGAAAAATATTTTGGTGTCAATATATTTTCCTTTTTTTGTTATTTTAGGATATAAAACATATTTTTCAAACTTTAGTGAACGTAGAACAAGTATTGCATTGCTTTATATTTTTTAAACGACTCATAATAATTTTAAAGAGCAAAACATTTTTTTAATTCAATATTTTTACTTTATTTAAGGCATTTTTTGCATTTTTAAGGGCATTAGTTGAGATTTTTTAGGTCATCAAAATCCGGGCTCTAGTGATCACCAATGCACTCACATTAGAATGAAAACTTAGTTTGGCTTTGAAAGTTCTTTCTAACAGTGAACCCCAACTAATCTTTACATTTTAGTTTTTAAAAATATTACTTTAATGACTGGAATTTAGTTTTAAATTTTTAAGGTTAAACATAAAATAAGAATTTGTAGGCCCAAAAACTTTTATTATACTGAAGGCGTTTTCACTACAAAAATAAATGAAATGTAGTGAACTGAAAATGAAATGTAGTTTTTCAATGAAATGTGTTCACTACATTTCATTGAAAAACTTAGTAAATTTATTTTAATTCACTTGGGTGCATTAATAATGGATATTATAATACAGAATAAAAAAACTTAAAATTTTTCAAAACAAAACTCGAAAAAAAATAATTTATTTTAAAATATACTGACTGTTTGAAGATAAATTTTTTCTGTAAGTTAACCAGATAGAAAATTCTAATGAACTAGCTGAACTCTTCAGTGGCTAAGAGGATGATATTTTCCATTTCAGAAACCCACAGTTGGAATTGAAAGTAATATTTATTGAACTATTCTGATTTTGCTTTCTGCATACTTTTCAGCATTGTGAAAAGCGTTAAAATTACTGGTTTTTTGTATCACTTTAATATTTATCAACCTTTTATTAAGAATAGGGAACGTTTGGGAACTAGTTTGACTTCACTTGTTAAACAGTTTCACTCTAGTTTTATGAAATTTCATTTTGATAATAATTAATTAATCAATTAATATTATTTCCTTTTCATTTTGGCAAAGTTTTGGAAAGAAAAAAAAACAATTTTTATAAAAGCTCCAATTTTTTTTTCTCACTGCATATAATATTTTTACCTTTAGAGTATGGAAGTTCTTGATTATAATAGGCATGGCAATTTTGTACTTCTGAGAAATTTCCATCATCAGCTAAATCCAAAAGGCTCCTTTCATCTTCATACTCACTTTCACAATTGGCCAACATTTGTTTTTCATCCAGAGATTTTGTAGGCATTATCTAAAGTAAAAAGAATATACACACAATAAAATACTTCATATTCAAAAAGACTTTTACAATTGTGTAATAATGAATAGTCTTAATAAAAAAAAGTTTTTTTAAGGCTGATTTCAAAATATATCAAAATAGTTTTTCTTGAGACACTAGAATGGCAAAATTATATTTTAATTTTAGTGAGAGAAAATTGGTGATATAAGTGTATAAATTATAATATTGGAGAAATTTATACTATCAATTTCAGAATATTTTTTTTAAAATATAAATGACTACTAGTTGAACATTTATTAATAAAAATACAAAACTAACGGAAATTACATATTCAAGTTTCATTTTTCTTTTAAAAGATTTCTTAACTTTTTTTTTTCCATAAAAGAATTCTCAATTTTTCCCCCCATGATTCATTATAATCATAAATTTAAGGATAATGACTAATTTGATGTTTATTAATGGAAGAGTAATCTAATAATGCTGCAATGAAAAACAAAATATCAGCTCAGTAAGGTATAAAATAATATTTTCATTCTAATTTTTCCTAACCCAAGAAAAAAATAAATCTTGTCTCAGTTAATTAAAGATAAAAGAGACACTTTAAGTGTTTAAATAAAATGTGGTCAATAAAATTATTCAGAAAATAAAAATTTAAGGAAACAAATAAAATTTATAAAAAAAAGTGTAAAAATATAAGAACAAATAAAACATTTGTAAATAAAAGTTGAAATTATATACAACCACCAATAATAAAAAGAGAGAAAAAAAAATAGTATAAAATCATAAAATGAATATAAGAAAATAACTAAAAAATTACAATCTCAGCCAAGCAATAAAGATGAACTCCTTCGTAAAAATGAGGTTGATGATATCAGGGTATTTGTTAGCCATTTTACAAAAAGGGCCTGAAGTTTTTTTCTTTGTAAAATGCAGAGCAATATTTCCATATTAAACTCCCAGACAACAAGTTACCCCTTTAAAATGAAGGCTTAAAAATGTTGACTTGGCAAACCTAAAAACCAAAACTTTATATGAATAATAAGATACTTAATGTTTCTAGACTGAATGATTTCTTAAATGAGAGAGACACAGTTAATAATTGAAAGGTTAGTTGTGAAACAATGACAAACCCCATTTTCAATATTTTTATATTCCTTTAAAAAGTGTTAGTAAAATGTTATAGTATTTAATCAGTTTTTGGGAGAAATGAAGAGGCATATTTTAGAATGAAAATAAGGTAGCTAGAATAAGAAGCTATCTACTAACATCACTTAACCATAGATTTACACATTTTTATTTTCTCAATGAGTGGCTTGTCATTGCTTCACACAAACCTTTGAATTTTAAAATTATAAAGATTCAATAATAATGAATTTGTGTAGGCAACAGAAATTAAAAATTCACAGAAATACTTTAGAATATACAATGAAATTAAATGAAGACACATTAAAATGTAACTCACAAGACATAGAGTTGATGTCAAGTTATTTCTGAGATAATATGAAAGTTATGAATAAACTTCAGAAGTATTTTAAATCACAGAATCTATGTAGTTTTAACTGCATTTCCAAATACAATTTAACAAATGTTAAAATTTGAAAATTATAAATGACTAGCACTTGAAAAACATCATCAAAAGGAAAAACATTGATGTGTTTGGAAGGTTATGGAACAATATTTTTATTTTGAGCCACAGTTTTGTATTCTAGAAATATTTTATTCTACCCAGAATTGTTTTAAAAAAGGTTTTTTTTCCTTTCAGTTTAAAAAATGAAATTAATGATAAAATGTAACTAATTATATATTTACAACTTAAGCAATAGAAATTAAAATTTTTAGTAAATCTAGTACAATTCTATGACTCAGTTTTGCTGTTACTAACTTGAGCTACACTAATGTTTTTTTTTTTCTCCGCAATTTGAAGAAAAATTTCTGCTTTTGAGTAGTATTTTTTAAAGCACATCAAGAGTGGGCTCCTTGACGTGTTACACATGCATTTGTGTAAAAATGCATGAAGTAGTTAATTTGAAAAAAAAAAAAAAAAAAGTCACAATATATATCAGACAAACTTCTATAACCCAAAAGTCTGTAATTTCATTACATAAGTAAATTTTGTTATCAGGGGTCTGTCTAGGTTTTTATAAAAGGTACATATTTTGTGAAAATTTAGAAATAATTTGTGAAAATTAAAAAATCAACACAACACTCAGCACACTTAGCATATTGAGATAACAGTATACTGAGATAAAAGAACATTTTTTTAATATTAACATACTCAGACAAGTTTTGACATTCTACTCGGTTAATACTGAGTAAAGTATAAATAAAGACGAAGATTTTAGCAATGAAAAAACGAAATATGTATTCAAACATAAATTTATAGCATGCAATCATTTACTACTGCTAACTCATAAAAAAAAAGACAATTGTACCAAAGTTTTAAAGGCACGAGGCAAAATTTTAAAATTTGCTTTTTTAAAAAATGTATTTTGTGAAAGTACCGTTTTTCTTAAAGTTGAATTTGTGAAAGTACTGTTTGAACGAACGGTGAATTTGTGAAGGTACCGCTAAACGTTAGCAAATTTGCCCTGGACAGACCCCTGGTTATCACTGTCAAAATATCAGCTTTAACACTGGATATTGTTTCTATTTCATTGACAAGTAATTTTTTTTCTATATATGTATATGTTATAATCTGGATAAAAATTTTGCTTCCTACACACCACTTCTCCTTTATCAGTTGAAATTGTTATTAAAAATATTACATTTTGAGATAACTTTGGGTGACTCTTAAAGGATTTTCATTTAAGATTCATGAAATAGAAAAAAAAAAAAAGCTAATAAAAACTTATCCAATCTGGAAGTCTATACTGCCATGAAAAATCAATGTAAGTGACGAAACATTCAAAAGTGAGTTTTTAAATATTTGGCAAGATAAGATACACATTACAAATTTTTTTACTCAAAATATATTTTTTTATCAGTTTTCTGAAATTCTATTTTAACCTTGATCATATTAGCAAAGGGGAAAAAATAGTTACCAGGCAGTTTTTCCAGTAATACAGTGATCAGGATACATAGCCAAATTATTCAACAAAAAATAAGCACCTTTTTAGCACTTTTCAAGCACTCAAAATTTATTTTTAAGAACTTTAAAAAATCATAATTAGGCACGGTTGGAAAGTTTTTGACAATTGACGGTTTTATCTAGTTTTAACCATCATGTCAAAAAAATAATTTTGCCATTGCTTTTGACAATTGTTAAAAATTATGAAGTTTTGAATCATATAAAACGAATGGCGTTTTCATACGCTACGAACTGACAATACGCTGAAATAGATTGGGGTTGAATGAAAAACGTTGAACAGAACAAGGTGAACTCATAACACATTTTCATAATTTGCAGCTAAAATCAACATGGTAAAGGAAAAATCTCATTTTGAAAAAGGGAAAATTAAACACTTTTTAAAAACACCCAATGAAAAAAGCACCTTTAAAAAAACGCTACGTAACCTGTTGATTTTTTTTCAATTGCAAGTCAATATACCACACCCCTCAAAATTCATTGTCATAAAGCTAAATATTTAAATTTAATTTTTTGAAAAATAACTAGATTTTCAAAAGAACCATGTTTTTGTGATACACACAAAGTAAATTATGTGAATCAAATTAAAATTATATTCCAAAATATTTAACTTTTATAAATTTAAGGAGCAGATAGGCCTCCTTTAAGATACTTTAAAGTATACTAATCTCACCCTTGCTGCATCAAGTCTTCAGTATTTTAGAAAACTAAGTAATTAATAATAAATATTTCTTACATTCTCTGTTGTCATTGACTGTTCCATCAAACTTGAGGGATTTATTTCATATGAGGCATTCAAACCACATTCTGCTTCATCCATTTCTTCTATTTGTACTTCAGGTTTAGTTGAATATGTTTTGCTACAGTAAATATTAGATTCTGAATGGGCAGACTCTGTCAGTCTGGATTCTAATGGGTCTAAACTAGTCTCAGTCACTTGCATATTAGAGTTTTCAGCATCAGGTTTTTCAGTTGAGCAGGGGTCCGTAGTATTTTCTCTAATATCAGTTGATGGTGAATTTATTTCATAAGAATCATCATCAGTAACAGTTTTAGTTTGAACACCTTTGATTTTTAAGTAGTTTGCAACTTTGAGAATTTTTGATAACTGATTCTGTGAAACATTGACTTGTCCACAATAAATAAAGTCAACCAGTGCTTTCATATCTGTATATTTTAATTCAGGAAGAATGACAATAGGATGTGAACAAGGATTGTTCAAGAAGAGATCACGAAAGAAAGCGCTGGCAGTTGCCAAAACTAGTTTGTGAGCTTTTAAGCTTATACCATCACAGGCTAGAGTTACATCACATAAGTATTCTTTATTTAATAAATCTACAAATCCATCTAACAAATTGGTTTGATGATTGTCCCATTTTAAACAAAAATGCTGCTCCTCCTCCATTTGATCTAAAAATAAATCATAATATTTATTTATCAATGAAATATAGATTTTATGTTAATCGGGAATAACACTTAGTAAACCTTTTTCACAAATTTATGTACTACAGAAAATGCTGAGCTTAAATATAAGAAATTAATTACAAAAGAATATTAGAGGGGGAGAAAAGTAAAGGTTTTAATCGATACTTATCAGGGGCGGATCCAGAAATTTTTCCTGGGGGTGGGTGGGGTGTTATAGACTCAGATTCCCCCTCACACACATACAATTAATTTTTTTTTAAAATATTTCTTTTGAAAAAAATAAATAAAAATTGGGTTTTTAATGCTAGTCTTCTCATTTATTTTTTCTGTAATGAACTATAGAACAATACATAAATAATTCAAGTATTCAACATCTTTAAATATTAAATGTAATGCATTTTTTTAGAAACTTTGGCAAAACTGTCAATGATTTTTTCAACATCCAAATCAATTTCTCGATGAACGTTTAATAATGCGAGTCCATTTAATCGTTCTTGATTTTGAGTTTTAAAATCAAGAACGATTAATAATTTTTAAAATATTTTATTTCTTTCGTAAACTATTAAAAAAATTATTATTTATATATTTTTTTTCAATTTGGGGGTCCACCACTGATACTTATACACAACTTTGCTCTCATTTTTATTGGCAAGAAACTGATTTGAAAAACCTACACAATTAGCATCAGAATTTTTATAACAATTTTTAAAAATGAAAACAAACTTCGAAAAAACACTAAACTTTAAAATAAAATTTCTGGTATCACAAGATTTAAATTTTTCAGCATTCTAAATATTTCTTAAAAAAAGTCTCCTTTTCAAGACTTATTTTAAAATTAAAGTTATAAATAATTTATAAAAAGTAAAAAAAAAAAAAAAAAGAATATACTATTAATTTTACAACAGAGGTTAAGCACTCGCCATAATTTAATTTTTTTTAAGACAATGTGTGCACAACTTCAAATGTTTTTTAATGTAAAAATATAATTTGGTGCACTTTATATAATATTCTTTTAGACAAAAAGTTTCATATTAACTCTTATATCATTATAATTATATCATTATATTATATCATATATATTATAATTTCATATTAAACTAATAAATAACTAAACTATTCCCAAGTAATGTAAAAATTTAATTTATTTCGGCTCATGATTGCTAAAATTCTTTTTCTGTGGTCCTTTTCAAAAAAAAGGTTTTATTTTTTACAGAAAGGTATTACAATAGTATGAACATAAATTTTTGATAAGAATCAAATCTGTACCTTTCAGCTTCTGTTTCAAAGCTTGAAAAAATTGATAAATTGCATCTTTGCCTTGAGCTGACAATGAAACCTAAAGATCCTTTTATCAATAGGAATTTTTGTTGCCCTCATCAGAAAAAGGTTGGGCACATATAACTCAGCAGTTAAAACCATACAAAATAACATACTCTAAGCTAATTAGATTAAAAAGTTCAAATGAAATAAGAATATACTTTATGTTACACATGAATTAAGCTAAAGGATGTAAATAAAGCCCTAAAACAGACATAAGCTTGAAGAAGATACAGAGTCTGACAAAGGCAAGGGCATACGGGGCAGTTGCCCGGGGCCCAAAATCGAATTAAATGTTTATTTCAGATTTCTTTCTTTAATGAACTTTTCTAAAAGAAAACATCTGTATAGTGTAAAATCCATTTGTTTTATGTTAGCTTCTTCATTAATCTATCGTATGAACACAAAAAAGCTATATTTTGTAAATTCATGGCTTTCTAGTGCGGAATTCAGCTGAATTTTTGCAATTACGATGGACAAATTTGGCCAATCAAAAGCTTGTATTTTTACATATAGCAAAATGTGATATTTTACAAAAATACAGGCCTCTGATTGGCTTAAGTGAGTCATCATAATTGCGAAAATTTAGCTGAATTCCGCCCTATTATCAACAAGGATATGAATTTTTCACAGCTAGATGACAAAGTTAACAATCAGAAATCTGCATTCGGCAAGATGGACATAGAATTGTCAGAAAATCAATAAAATGGTCAGAACGATACCATTAGGGGGGGGGGGACTTTATTGCTATTTTAGGTTTTAGTCTATTTTCTTGTTATATATATATATAATGAGGTGAAAAATTTTAATTCCTCCATATTGTTCAGAGGGGGGCCCCAAAGAAGTTCTTGCCTTGGGCCCTAATTAGGTTATTTCAGGCTCTGAGAAGATAATCAAACAAAGAAAGGTAGATAAGAGACAGGTGTATGTTGGGGGAGGGGTAAATAGAGTGAGAATCCTAAATGTGCAAGTTAAAATAGATTTTTAAATATTAAAGAAGATTGGGATGCTAGATAATTCATTAAATGAAGTATTAAAACTTTTAAAAATATGAAGTAATTCCCAGAAATCAAAATTAATTGCTGAAGAGCACTGTTGAATGATTTTAGCAACAGAGAACTCAAATTGATAAGAATTCCAGCTATGTAATGTGAATAAAGATTATTCAATAACCTGATATGTGAACACATCTCTCATAGTCTTTAAGTACAGGTTTACATGTAAATTCGTCTAATATATGCAAGACCACAATGACAAGAAATTTGACAAATATCATTAGTAAGGTCTGGTCTTTAAGGTAAGTGAAAATTAATTTGATTATAGGGAAGAAAACGACTTTCAACTCAAATTTACTTGGAAACTGATTATCAGTTAAGGTAAAGCAGAGAGTTTATTTGATTACGATTAAATTAGATAGCTGTTCAACTACATGCTTGAAGGAAATTCATATTTAGCAGCGATAGCTTTAAGGCAAAGAAGTTCTTCACTATTAGACCAAATTTTAGAAGCATAATGATTAAACAGTTTTTTAAACTAAGTATGATGCAAAAAAAAAAAAAAAAAAAGAGAGGAAAAACCAGTGGGGCAACGGAGTAGAGAGATCCATGGTTTGAGAAAATATATTTCCAGATATACTTATTTATATACTGGTTTTCTATGAGGTGAAGCCTCTAGTTTGAAATGTAGCTTTTTGTATGAAGGGCTAACAGTGGCTTAAGCATAAATCTTTACTAATTTACTAGAGATAAGCAGATGCAAACTACAAAGTAACTTCCATAATTTTTACAGATTACACTTTTAATAGTATAGGAAGCCTTTGAAATTCATAGAAAAGACCATTTTCTGGTAAATATTTTTTTATTAAATTTGTGAAAAGCTTCTTTTTGGTAATTTTTTTCGTTTCTTTTGAAGTTTAATTTTATTTTTCACACATTGAAAATCTTATATATTTTGATAATTAAAATCAAAACCAGTCCTTTCAATATTTTTATTTATTAATTTAGATTGATTAACATTACATTGTTAAATATAGTAAAACATATTTTATTGGTTCAGAAAAATAAAATTTAAGAATTTTTAATCAAATATTCCATTTTGCATAAACTGCTTATAATAAAAAGTATTTTCGAAACTAATGTATTACTAAGGAAAAATTGCTTTTAACTACTTAAAAACATCAGTAAAATTAACAATAACTTATTTTCTTTAATATGTATTACAAAACCAAAGGTTAGTTATAAATTCTTGTACATTTTAGTATGTTGGAGAACTTTTTTTTTTCTCATTTAGGTTTCATTAACATTTTTAGTAATACAAACAGAGATATTTTTGATTAAAAAATATCAAAAAATAAAAATATTATTATTTGCTTAATCTTTTAGTGGTTTTGAAATTCAAGTTGAATATAAAAGAAGAAAGAAAAAAAAAGGAAATGCCAAACCAACTAAATATGTCATCAACGTTTTAAAATAAAAACCTTAATTACCTATGTAGGATATAAATTTAATAAATGTAATTTTTCCACATTAGTTTTATAAGTCACCAAAATTAGCATCGAATCAGTATAAAAGTACTAAAATTGAAAATGTAAGAACGGTTCGATATATTCCTTGCATTTTAATTTAAGTATTTAAAGGTATAAAAAATATGATTTATCAAAATACAAAAGCATATGATAAAAACACTTCGATTTCATTTTCATAAAGAGATAAAATTATAATGAGTTTAAGAAATATTTATTTTGAACATATTTATTATCTGGTTGCATGTTTTCGCAATGAATAGATGCTTTATAAGTTTATTTTCTTTTAAATAATAAAATATTTCGATTATATTTTTTAACAACAGGAATTTAAAGTTTAAAATTAATTTATTGTTATTTTAAAACAAAAATCAAAATGTTCAAATGGTGATGTAGGAAATAATGATATTCCTGGAAAACCATATAAGCTTTTAATGGAAGCTATTTAAAATTTTTAAACAATTACAATTTAATTATGAAATATTAATTAGGAAAATAAAATGGCACATGCACATCAAAAAGCTTGGATAAATTAATGCTAACCAGGCAACTAGAAAACAGCCTTCGATTTGTTTTCAAACTTCTTTTTTTTATCTTCGCAAACTCCTGAAGAAAATCTTTTTTTTTTCTAGATTGTTTGAATTAGTTCACTTTTGGACGAACAGCAGCTTTTGATAAAAAAACAAAAATCTGTAGCTGACAGCTTCCGTCGCAGAAATCGAAAAAGATGGATAAATAGCGCATGCGCATTTGCCCTGGATTGACGACCCAACCAAGAGATTTCTTTCAGATTAGAACCGATTATGAGCTGATTTGCACGTATTTTAAAAAATAAAATTACAAATATATAACGTATCATTATTGCATTTTCGATTTCAAACGTTTTAAGAGAGTCTCAGGTTAAATATTTGTCAAGATAGACCTTATCATTTACATCTTTTTCACTCCCTAGTAAAGGGCCAGTCTCACTAGATATAATTTCTTCCGCATGTGTAAAAAATTGCATGTGGACGAAAATCTGATTGGTAAATTTTCGCAGGTAAATATTTTCTACCAATCTGATTCTCACACCCGGGAAAAAGAAAATCGATACCAGTGAGAATGGTCTATTGGCGATCGAAATGGGCTGCAGGTGGCGTAGAGCAGAACTCTTTTCCTATGGCAACACTTCACATGCTTTCCCCATTAGCGTGTGGAAAGTCATAGAGGAAGGAAGTACGCTAGTTTCTCTCTTGATTTTCATATAGATTAAAATCCTTTAACTTGAAAAACTATATGGAACTGAAAACTACATTAAACATAGTTCTAAAGAAAAGTATCATGGAGATTTTAAGAAATATTTTTATTATATAAAAAGGAAAAATATTAAGAGAAGGGAAAATATCGTAGTGCATTCCTATACAACTGAAAAAAGGAGGAGAGGGAAGGGAGAAGGGCTGAAGGCATGAAACCGGTCTCTCCCCAGATGGCGTATTCGAGTGTTGCGATCGCGAATATGTGGCTAATATGGCGATCGAAAGTGGCTACAGATGGCGTAGTGCAGAACTCTCTACCTATGGCAATACTTCACGCGCTTTCACCATTAGTGTATGGAGAGTCATAGAAAAAGGAAGTACGCTAATTTCAGTCTTGATTTTTAAATAGATCAAAATCTTTTAAGCTACGAAACTATGTGGAACTAAAAACTGCTTTAAACATTGTTCTAAAAGAAAGCAACATGGAAATTTAAAAAAAAAATATTTTTAACAGTCAAATGCGAAAAATATTAAAAAAGGGAAAACTATCCTATTCCTATACAACTGAAAAGAGGAGGAAAGGGAAGGGCCAAAGTCATGGAACTGGTCCTCTCCCCTGATGGCGTATTCGAGCGTTGCGATTGCGAATCACGGACTTATTGCCAACGTATGTAATTCGCGTGTTGGATGCAATGAGAATGATTCCCAAGAATATAGCAGTGAAATTACCATTATTCAATCTGTGCCACAGTGGACTGATCGTAAAGATACGATTGTCAGTAAATCAACGAACACAAGCATCACTGGTTGCGGTCAGTGAGTGGGTGGTTAACCACTTTGCGATTAGTCTGCGCAGGGATCGAGGGTGTCTAGTATCGGTCATAGTTAAACTATTTTGCCATAAAGTGCCATTTTCATGTGTAACTTTTTGGGCTAATAAAGTAGTGGAGTCAGCCTCTCTGCAGAGGATCAAAATTGTGATATCTGCGAATTATCCTCAAGGTTGTTTCCCAGACGGTCTCTAATAGTCCATTGTGCAGCTCTAGTGATACGTAAATAAAGTCCTACTACTATTCAATCTTTACTTATATAAGTTATGAAACAGCTGCCATCCTTTCAAAATTTAAAATGATAGCCAATAGGAGAAAATGTTCATTTAGTTAAGCTTAAATACGTCTTAAAATTAATTAATTACCACTTAATCAAACTTATTTGCCCAGTCTTGCAAGTTTGAAATTTAAGAATTGACTTTTACTTGCTTAAAGTGCGTTTGTTAGTAGTTAAATGATCGTTTACGTTTGAATGGTGTTTTCTACACTATGAACGCTGAATGCTCTTTACTGTCCATATTTCTGGATTTACTGTATCAGGTTTACTTTGTGACTATTTGTCTCAACCCCTTCATGGTGTTAATAGTGAACACAGTAAATAATCAAAAGACAGTAATAGTGAAGACAGTAAAATCTAATTTTATAATAGTTAACATAAATGGCGAAAAGATAGCAAACATGCGGTTTGAGACGTAATGAAATCTTTAATTTAATATTAGAATGAGAATCGTTATAAACACTTATTACCTTCTGAATATATTTGTACTGAGAATGGTTAGCACAGAATATTCTGTATATTTATGAAATTAATAAATTCAAAACACCAATAATCAATATAAATGGTTATATCTTAAATTTGAATGACTTTACCTTGCTTTAATATTCACGATCCCAATGCTCGAATACGCCATCTGGAGAGAAGACCGGTTCTATGGCTTGACTCTTCTCCCTTCCCTCTCCTCAGTTGTATAGGAATGTACTACAATATTTTCCCCTTTCTTAATATTTTTCGTATTTAATTCTCACAAATATTTTTTAAAATTTCCACGACGTTTTATTTTGGAACTAAGTTCAATGTAGTTGTCAGTTCCATACAGTTTCCAAGCTTAAAAGTATTTAATCTATTTTAAAATTAAGACAGAATCTAACCTACTTCTTTCCCGTATGACTCTTCACACGCTAATGGTGAAAGCAGACGAACTATTGCCATAGATAGAGAGCTCTGATCTACGCCACCTGTAGCCCATGTCGATCATCAATAACAAACACTTTCATTAAAAGTTGGGTAACTTTCAAATTTATTAAAGCTATTCCACACATAGGAATAAAAAATCCATGATAAAAACGGATAAAATATATTACATTCATAGGCACAGTTTATAAATAAAAATGAACATAATATGAAAAGTATATAATTTGAAAAGATGCTCTATATTAAAAAAATCATTAAAAATTACAATCTTAATATTTTGCTTAAGTTACATGTTTGGCGCATAAACAAAAAATTAGTCAAGGTTTTAAATTTTTATTTAATACGAAAACAAATGTGATGATTGTCACATGATGAAACATGTATAAGTAAATAAATACAGTGATGGAAGTGAAAAAAAAATTAAATAGCACAATGAAACATTTTTTTATACTTTGAATATGCATCCATTGCATTTAAATATCTTCTAGCCACTACAGTTTGTCCATTTATTTTTATGTTTATGATTTTTATGTTTATTTCAAGTTTTATGATTCGACGAGCTCCATTGTTCTTTTACTGATGAGAATAGTTGTAATGTTTAACATTCAAGTAAGACCTAGAATCGGACAAGAAATTTGCTCAACAATTCTTTTTTCAGTATCATTAGTCAGGTACACAATGCCAGATCAAGCGCCAATTTTTGATATTGAGATAGTGATTAACATTTTGGTTTCCAAATTCCTTTTGGTTGGTTGTTGGTAGCTTAAAAACTGAAAAGAGCTACTTAGACAGATGTAGCTTAGCAGGACAATGTAACCTCTTCTACCCGACGAAGAAATTTGTTGACCTGTTCGGATTCGTTGATCACATTACAATTTGCCTTCATAATCTGCTGTACGATGCCGCATAAGAATAGGAATACTATTTTTCTCCTTCCACTTGCTATAGAGCTTAACACAAGACTGCATTCATCACAAATTTATCTTTGTATTACACTGTAATAAAAAAAAGTGTCCTTTGCCAGCCTTCACAACTTCAGTATCGAGTAAATGTCATTTTAATTATTGCTTGAAAAGTCTCTTAATCTCATTAAAATAC
The DNA here is from genome assembly GCF_982258835.1 of Parasteatoda tepidariorum. NCBI lineage: Eukaryota > Metazoa > Arthropoda > Arachnida > Araneae > Theridiidae > Parasteatoda > Parasteatoda tepidariorum. The sequence goes on from NC_141766.1 coordinate 34,817,976, forward strand.
ATTATTTTTGAAGTTTTATTATTATTTATCTACATTGGGATATAAATAACTAGCACAGTTCTTTTACTGTTACTAAATCTTTTTTACTATCATCTTTTCTTACGTTAGCAAATTGTTGCTGTATTTCTTCTACCGTTATTCCTTTTGTCTCTGGTAGGCAAAAATAAGTAAATATACACGACAAAACAGAAAAAGAGGCATATAAGAAATAGACACCATAATCGTGTATGGATATTGTCAAACCTTGAAATGTTTTTGTTATAATAAATACAAAAAGCCAACATATTGCTGTAGCTGCTCCACAAATTAAACTTCGACTTCGCACTGACGTCATTTCTGCCATCATAAGCCAAGGAATTGGTCCAAACCCTATAGAAAATGCAGAAATGTATACTATAAGGGCAGCAAGAGGTATCCATCCATAGTCTGATTTCATTGATGCGTTTGATATACTCAAATAATCATAAGTACCGAATATGAATAAACTGATAGCCATACCCATACCCGAAATCATCAGTAGCAACTTCCGACCGCATCGGTCCATCAAAACACTACTAATTGCCGTAGCTACAACTAAAACAGCGTCAACTATCACGGTTCCTTCATTAGGATCAATAGAGCTTTGTGTCGCATTAAATATTTCAACAGTATAAAATAGAACGGCATTGGATCCCGTGGTTTGCTGGAAAAATACTAACGAAAAGGATAACAATGCTGGAATTATGAACTCTGGCTTTTTAATTTCTTTAAGAGATATAGATCCTTTCGGTTGGAGACGCATATCTTCATCAATAGAGACGCATTCTGCTGATGCATCGACAGTGTCCCCTTGCAAAAAATTTATAGCTGCAACTGCTTCTTGGTATCCACCTTTTCCAATAAGCCAACGTGGGGATTCTGGTACAAATGCCATTCCAACTATTGCTACAACTACAAGTACTGCTGAAGGCACGCACAGCCATTCCCAAGACAAAAATATACCAAGAGCATTAACAATAAGGACGCCAGTAACTATGAATAGTTGAAAGGATGCTCCAAGTAATCCACGTACGTTCGGTGTAGATATCTCAATTAAGTATGGAGGAATTGTGACACATGTTATACCGACGCACATTCCTGTGATGAAACGACCAAGATAAACGTAGACAAAATGGTCAGCATACGCAATGAATCCCCATCCTAGCATGAATGGAATAGAGTTCAGCATAAGAGTTCCTTTTCGACCAAATCGATTGCCTAGAAAGCCTGAAAATAAGAAATATGATATTATTTCATTTGCTTCAATTATTTAATTATTTATTAATTATAATAATTATTAAGTATAATTATTATAATTAATTATAATAATGTATAATTATAATTATAAAAAAACAATACCCGGGGAAGAAGATTACACTTCGAACTGTACAAGATTTATAAACAACCTGATATTATTAAATACATAAAAATAAATAGAATGAATTGGATGGCCCATGCGATTCGAATGAGTGATGACAATACAATAAAAAAGATACTGCTTTTTAAATCCACTGGAACAAGAAAGCGGGGAAGATAGCAGTTGAGATGGTATGACTCAGAGGAGTCTGATTTTCCTGCAATTAATGAAAAGAATTGGAGATCAAAGATAGATCGGAAGTCGTCATAGAGAAATCTTCAGAGGAAGGCATTGGCTTACATTGGGCTGTCTGGTCAACTATGATGATGATGATGTAATTATTAATTACACATTTATTATATTAATTATAATAATTATTTATTAATTTTTAATTATAAAAATTATTAAGTAATTATTAATTAATTTGCCATTATAATAATTATTAATTAATCATTAGTTATAATATTATTTAATTTAATTTCATTTTTCAATTACTATATGATATGCATGATAAGTTTGCTAAAATATTTCGTTAATGTCAGGAGTATGGTGATCAAATTTCTAAACCATGATTTGACGACAAACCAGCGGAGTTTCACTTAAGATTTTACGATTCGAAGATAACCATATAATTATAAAAAAACATGAATTTAAAAGTGCAGCAATTATTTTTTTTTTAATTTATTGATAACTAATATCAGGTGCAGAACCTGATATTAGTTATCAATTTTGATTTTATTTCTAAGTATAGTTTTGAAGCAGCATTTGATATTCTGTATTTGTTTAACTCATGTAAAATGATTGAGTACATACTTATTTCAATTTTTTATATTTTTTTGCTGAGATTATTTTCAGATGACTATGGAGTTTTCAACAGTTAGTTTCAGTATGGTGCTTTTTTGCTTTTCGCTTGCATTCTCTATGGAACAAAATTATCTTAATAAAAACCACCGGCTCACTTTTGATCTTTTTGATACTTTACTGCAAAAAAAAAAGAGGAAAAGTTTTTGGAGAAATCCAAGCACATTAGAAGACAAATGTGTTAAAAGTTGAGGACATTTTCTGTTCTCAAAGAATTTTAATGTTTTGAGGACAACTACGGAAATTTGAAGACAGTTCCGAAGACATGTTTATGAAGCAAGCTGCCTCAATATTCCTGGTATAAGTTAGACAGATGTTTTTCAAAAGTTTATGTTTGGAAAAAGGTTATGAGAAAGAGAGAAATTTAAAAAAAGTTTCTTGCAAGAAATTAATTCATTTGACAAGGTTTAAATTTCCTCTTTGAATTCCAGATTTTAATTCAAACTGATTTCAATGGATGGTGTTGCAGTTAATAAACCTATAAATCAAAGAAAAGTATTTAAAAATCCCATGACAGCATGTCACATTGCGACATGTGATTGCAGGTGATGGCCAATAGTTCAAGAATATTATAATGTGATTTTTATTAATTAAAATATTTAAGAAAAAAATAGATGCCATTTTCATTTATTTTTCTTAGGTTCATACGTTTTCCATATTCAGCGCCATCTCTCGAAAAATGTTTGAACTAAAAACGGGAACTCTGTGTAAATCTAATCATAAATTTGTTTTATCATTAATTTGTTGAAAATATTTTGTTGTTTTATTATTTTTTTTTATTAACATGAGCTGTTTCTCTGTTATAAATTTTTGAAAACTGTCAGTTTAACGTAGAACTCACCGTATCTGTTATCATCAAATGTCTTAAAAATAAATAAATCAACGATTTTACTCAGTTTAATTCTCTAGATTTGTTACTGAACTACAAGAGAACTTTTTATAGCCAAAAGTTAGAATGAATTGGGAGTTCGAAGGAAAACATAATCGACTAGCTAAAACTTATTTTATTCTTATGTTCTTTTTATTTTTGTGTTCTTCTTATTTTATGTTTCTGTCAGCGGTAAAATTTCTTGGCGAAAAAAAAAATAAATAAAAAAACTATTATGTTTAATTTTTAAATGTAATTTTCATGATGAAAAGCCAAAACAAGAAATATTTCATATATATATATATATATATATATATATATATATATATATATATATATATATATATATATATATATATATTTATATATATATATATATATATATATATATATATATATATATATATATATATGTAATACAAAAATTAAATACTTTTGTATTAATAAAAGAATTAAATCTCTTTCGTTTTCATAAAATGTCTTTGTTAAAGAATAAGCGTAGAGAGATTCTATTTTGGGAATTCAAGGCTGAAAACATACCATTGAAATATAAATAGATTTATATTTCAAGGGAAGAGTTATTTTTAGAATCGTTCCCTCGTTCACTTCCATATAAGGAAGCAGAAATGATTTTCCTTAATGCGTAAGGTTACAAGGAATGTACGACAGTGTGCCTTTTTACCTAAAATCTATGTTGGTATAAAACCTAAGAGCGCATAGTTTTGCGTGTCCTTTTCATCATAATGTGATCCTGATAAGCTGTGCCGGAATTGTCCGGAGTCTTGTCCATTCCCCTCCCGTAGGGAGCTTGGACGTCAACTGTAGCAATACCAGTCTACATTTAATAAACCTGTTTAGAACGTCTGATGGCTTATGACTGCAATTATTTCAAGCTAAATACAACACTAATAACAGGGTTGGAGCCCTGTTATTACAAGCCGACAGCATAGTTGCTTGCTGAGGAAATCTTTGACCGGCTGTGACTGCTACGTTGAAATTTTCCATCAACCCCCGGAGGAGAAAAAAATCGGCAGTGAAAAAAACGTTGAAGGAAGGAAGGATGGCGATTTTCCACCCGTACTACTGGTACCTCGTCGCGCCTGGAATGCTGGAGAGTGTCCCCCTGAAACCAGTGAAAGTATCCCATCCGATGACCCTACAATTCCATAGTGCCACAAAGTTGGAAGAAACATCAAACATGGTAGTGATTCGACACCGAGTGATCCTACAATTCTTACTACTCAAGTTGTGAATTAAAAAGTGATATATTTTGTGTCTCTCATCAAAGAAAAATAGATGAAGGTCAAAAGAAAGTGTGAATGGAAAGGATTTACTGTAGATATATTTTTTTTTCTCTCATTTTTTTTTCTCAATGTTATGATTGAATATTTTAGTAATATTAGATATGAGTAGTAATTTAAATATTTTATTTTGAATAATGGAATAGAACATTATACAGAGTTAGATTGTATTTCTTGTGTTTATATATTTTTTTTATATATAATATTATGATATAGTATTGTATTTATCGTGCATCTAAAATGTTTTTAAAGGAAATAAATGTGATTCAAACGTCAATTAAATTAGTGACGGCAAACAAAATTAAGTTATTATTTAAACTTCTGTTTCCAAATGATTTTTCTAGATTAAACCGTAACAAAATTTTAAATTTTTCTGAATTTTCTTTTGAACCAAACGATGAAGAATTTTCAAACAAACTACAAGAAATTTGTAATACTTTCAATTTTTCGGACTTAGTCAAAATTTCAGACATTTTAAATATTTCCAGTGAAGGAAATAAAGATGAAATTGCCAAACACATCTTAACTTGTTTATGCGATTTCAATTTTTTAAAAAATTCTTTAGTAATTGAAAATCCCTCTGAAGATGAGGAGGAAACTAAACAATTTCAATTTAAACAAACTCAAACGGATTTTGAATCACATTTACCAATTAAAAATTGTGTAAGTCAATTTACACAAGCTAGTTTAAATACTAAAATGTATGTTGATAAAGAAATACAAACTCATGTTTATACTGATAAAGATATGGCATCCTATAGTCAAAATTCTAGTAATGATTTAAATAATAGAGAACCTGAAACTAAATTAATAGTTAATTTCGCTGATGTTGAAGCAGTTACTCCTATTTTTAAAGGAGAAAAACACGAAAATATAAATTCTTGGTTTGAAAATTTTGAAACTCATGCTACCTTATTTAAATTGTCTGATATGCAAAAATTTTTATTTGCTAAAAGATGTTTGAAGGGAAATGCATTAACTTTAATTAGAAGTGAAACTCATTTAAATTCTTATGAAAAATTAAAAAATCTTTTGTTTGAAGAATTCGGACTTAGTTGTAATAGTGCAGAAGTACATGCAATGTTGCAAAAAAGAAAGCAAAGGTATAATGAAACACTTCAAGAATATTTCCTAAAAATGAAAGAAATTTCAACTCAAAGTGATATTGATGACTTAGCTCTAATCACTTACATAATTCAGGGAATACCAGACCAAACAAATAATAAATCAATTCTTTATGGAGCCAATAATCTTTTTGAATTTAAACAAAAACTTAGAATTTATGAAAAAATTAAAAGTGACTTAGACAAAAATAAATTTCAAAATAATAAGGGACCATTTATGAAAAAAATGGAAAACCCAAAATATGACATAAAGTGCTATAAATGTAATGCACCAGGACATAAAGCCCCGGCTTGTCCTAAAAATAAAAGTGTAACCCCGAATGTGACAAAACCCAAAATACATCATACTACACAGGAGAACCCATTGAATCAATGTAAATATTGCTCAAAGAAAGGACTTTTGAATCAATTTCACATGGGCTCCTCGTGTGTAAACAACCCTAGCAATGTTGTTGAAATGAACGTTCAAAATATGACAAATAATCAATAGCAATTAATAATATCCGGATATAAAGTTGAAAATGGATATATAGTTAAAAATGAATACCTAAATGGAGGTAAAGTGGAAAATAAATACCTAAAGGGACGTCCAAAACAAAATAAAAATGAAAAAGTTAACAAAGAGATATTGTTGAATGTTGATACCGGGTCAACATTGAATGTAATACCAAAAGATTTGGTGTTAAAATTGAATATTCCTATTAAAAAATGTGAGGAATTAAATGTTACCCAAACGAAAGGTCAACTAACACTTAACAAAATTTGTGAGTTTCCCCTTAAATTAGGCAAAATTGTTAAGTCAGTTAAGTTTTTTGTAATTGATACTGATTTACCATATGCTTTACTTGGGTTGCAGACTTGCAAAGAGTTTTGTTTGTTTATTGATTGTGTCGGGCCAGTTGTTACTCAATTTGGTAAGAGATTGATCACCTCTGCTAATTCTAACAGTGACAACTTATCTTTGCACATTAGACAACAAAATTCTCAAAATGTTAAAGTTAAAAATGTTGAAAAAATAAAAGTTGAAGATGTTTCAGTTAAAGTTAACATTGAAAAAAATAATGTAAAGGGTAACAAAAATAAAAGGAAAAGGACAAATAGGAAAAAGAAAAAATGTCCAAAATTTTCAAATGATTCGAAGATAGATCTAGGTAATGGATGCATACATTATCAGGTTAATATCGACGAAAAAATAAAAAATGAAAGCGAGATAGAAAATGTGGACTTAAAAGAAATTTTAAAAAGTTATGATGATATTTTTGCTAAACATAAACATGACGTAGGAGAAATCAGAATCGAGCCGCAAAGAGTCAGGTTAACATCAGATTTACCTATATCTCTAAGGCCTTACAAAACATCCCCAAAACAACAACAGGAAATTGATTTACAAACAGAAGAATTGTTAAAAAATAACATTATAAAAGAAAGTTCATCCCCTTATGCTGCCCCTGTAACTTTAGTCTTTAAAAAAGATGAAAATAAAAAGAGTCGTTTATGTGTTGACTTTAGAAAATTAAATCAAATTACAAAAACAGATTCTGAACCTCTACCTTTAATACAGTCTTTAATTGAAAAATTATCTAATAGTTGTTATTATTCTAAAATAGATTTATCACAGGGATATCATCATGTTCGTATTCATCCTGATGACACTGAGAAATTAGCATTCGCTACTCACAATGGTCTATTTGAATACTTAAGATTACCTTTTGGCTGGAAGAATGCGCCAAGCATCTTTCAACGTACAATTCGTAGAATTTTAAATAAACATAAAATTAAATTTGCTACAAACTACTTTGATGATATCATTATATTTTCTAATTCTTATGATGAACATTTAACCCATCTTAAAAAGATTTTTGATATTTGTAAACAAGAAAACTTAAAATTAAAACTTTCAAAATGTTCATTTTTGCAAAAACAAATAGAATTTTTAGGATATGAAATTAGCAATGGAATTGTGTCACCCGATAACCATAATATTGAGGTTATTAAAAAATTATTGCCCCCTAAAAATGTAAAATCATTGCAAAGATTTCTTGGATCAATAAATGTTTACAATAAATTTATTGATAGTTATGCAAGTATTCGACATCCTTTGAATAACTTGTTAAAGAAAGATGTAAAATGGGTGTGGTCAGAAAAATGTCAACAATCTTTTGAACTTTTAAAAAATGCTATTATTTGTAAACCAATTTTGAAAATTTATAATCCTAATCATGAATGTCATCTTTTTGTTGATGCATCGTTAGTTGGAATTGGTGCTGTGTTAAAACAGACAGATGAATGTGGTGTATTGCATCCTGTAGCTTTTCATTCTCGTTCCTTAAGGGACTATGAAAAAAACTATGCAATTACAGAACTTGAATGTCTTGCTATTGTAGATTCTTTAAATAAATTCCACCATTATCTTTTTGGCCAAAAATTCACCATACATACTGACCATGCTGCTTTAGTTTGGCTAAAAAATTTTAAAAATTTAAAAGGTAGATTATTTAGATGGTCATTATTGTTAAGTATGTATGAATATGATATTAAATACACAAAAGGTTCTACTAATTTTGAAGCAGATTGGCTTTCGAGAGATGCAACACATTCACTTGTCAAAATTAATTGTAACAATAATAATGTTCATGTTTCACATTTGTTAAAATTGGATGAAATTGTTGAAGCTCAAAGGAAAGATAACTTACAAGGTAAATTTGTTGATATCAATAATGTATTGTGTGTACGTAAGAAAAATTTTACTAAAATAGTTGTTCCATTTTCGTTAAGATTAAAACTTCTGCATAGTGCTCATGATAAATTTAATCATCCAGGAGTTCAGAAAATGATTAACTTAATAACCCCTGTTTATTATTGGAATAACATAACTTCAGATATAACAAAATTTTGTAGACATTGTCATACGTGCCAATTAAATAAAAAACCGCGACAAAAAAGATTTGGATTATTACAATCCTTACCCCCTGTTAATCAGTCATTTGACTTGCTAGCAATAGATAGTGTTGGTGGATTGAATTACTATAATTCAACAAAAAAATATTTAACTTTAATTATTGACCACCTCACAAGATACATTTGGGCTTTTGCATCAAAATCCATTAGCTCAGAAACCTATACAAATTTTTTACATCAAATTTTTCAAAATCAAATTCCTAAATCCTTGTTGAGTGATAGAAACGCTGCCTTTACTTCTTCTCATTTTAAAAAATTTTTGAAGCATAATAAAATTCAACAATTATTGACAACTGCACATCATCCGCAGTCTAATGGCAAGGTAGAACGCCTTGGTCAAACAATAATTACGAGTTTAAAATGTAAAATCAATGAAAAACCTACTAAAACTCCCTGGCCTACTATGTTAAAAGATATAGTTAATACTTATAACTTAACTCCCCATTCTGTAACAAAATTTCCACCTGCATACCTCATGCATGGTAGACTCCCCTATGAAAATCCCTTAAAGGAAAAAATCTATCCACCTGTTGAGGAAGCTAAAAAAATAGCAATTCGAAGAACTAAAGAATATCATGAAAGAAATAAAATCTATTATGATCCTAGATTTTTAGATATAGATTTTAAAACTGATGAATTAGTTATGTTTGAAGAATTTACTTATCCTAATACGAGGAAGTTGTCACCTCCTTTTAGTGGACCGTATAAAATTCTTCAAAAAATTTCAGAAACTAATTACAAAATAAATAAAAAGAATATGTTGAGTAAACAAAATTTTGAAATAGTACATATTTCAAAGCTTAGGAAATATCACAATCCACAAATGTTGAAATTAAATCATGAATAAATGACACTTGTTGTCCAGTTCGTTTTGCATAAAAATTTTGTATATTTTTGTGTGAAAATTTTAGTAGATTAGTTATGTAAATATTTCATTTTTCTTTCTGTTTAATTGACTAAACAGATAATTTGCATAATCATGTTTTTTATATTTTTGTCATTGTAAATAATATTTTTCTTCTCATAATTGAAAAAATGTTGTTTGTAGTAAGGAAAAAGGAACAATCGTACCAACCTAAAAATTTTAAATTTAAAGTATTCTAAGTTTTTTTATTTTGGCTCACCAAAAATTTTTTTTGGGGGGGATGTAATACAAAAATTAAATACTTTTGTATTAATAAAAGAATTAAATCTCTTTCGTTTTCATAAAATGTCTTTGTTAAAGAATAAGCGTAGAGAGATTCTATTTTGGGAATTCAAGGCTGAAAACATACCATTGAAATATAAATAGATTTATATTTCAAGGGAAGAGTTATTTTTAGAATCGTTCCCTCGTTCACTTCCATATAAGGAAGCAGAAATGATTTTCCTTAATGCGTAAGGTTACAAGGAATGTACGACAGTGTGCCTTTTTACCTAAAATCTATGTTGGTATAAAACCTAAGAGCGCATAGTTTTGCGTGTCCTTTTCATCATAATGTGATCCTGATAAGCTGTGCCGGAATTGTCCGGAGTCTTGTCCATTCCCCTCCCGTAGGGAGCTTGGACGTCAACTGTAGCAATACCAGTCTACATTTAATAAACCTGTTTAGAACGTCTGATGGCTTATGACTGCAATTATTTCAAGCTAAATACAACACTGATAACAGGGTTGGAGCCCTGTTATTACATATATATATATATATATATATATATATATATATATATATATATATATATATATATATATATATATATATGTAATACAAAAAGTAAATACTTTTGTATTAATAAAAGAATTAAATCTCTTTCGTTTTCAAAAAATGTCTTTGTTAAAGAATAAGCGTAGAGAGATTCTATTTTGGGAATTCAAGGCTGAAAACATACCATTGAAATATAAATAGATTTATATTTCAAAGGAAGAGTTATTTTTAGAATTGTTCCCTTTTTCAATTCCATATAAGGAAGCAGAAATGATTTTCCTTAATGCGTAAGGTTACAAGGAATGTACGAATGTGTCTTTTTACTTCAAATCTATGTTGGTATAAAACGCAAGAACGCATTGTTTTGCGTGTCCTTTTCATAATTATGTGATCCTGATAAGCTGTTCCGGGATTGTCCGGAGTCTTGTCCACTCCGCCTCCCATAGGGAGTGTGGACGTGAATTGTTAGCAATACCAATCTATATTTAAATAAACCTGTTTAGAACGTCTGATGGCTTATGACTGCAATTATTTTAAGCTAAATACAACACTGATAACAGGGTTGGAGCCCTGTTATTACAAGACGCCAGGATAGTTGCTTCTTGCGGAGGAAGTTTACCCATTTTTATCTCGTAAAGTAGTCTGACTGACTGCTACGTTGAAATTTTCCATCACCCCCGGAGGAGAAAAAAATCGGCAGTGAAAAAAACGTTGAAGGAAGGATGGCGATTTTCCACCCGTACTACTTGTACCTCGTCGCGCCTGACATGCTGATGTACTGAAACCGGTGAAAGTATCCCATCCGATGACCCTACAGTTCCATAGTGCCTCTAAGTATGAAGAAACATCAACCATGGTAGTGGTTCGACACCGAGTGATCCTCAAGTTGTGTGTGCTCAAGTTGTGAAAACAAAAAAGAATGTGCGCGAATCTTATTCATGAATTGCTACGATTTAAGTGCGCGAAAAAAGAAAAAAAAAGTGATTTTTTTTTTCTCTCGTCAACGAAAAATGGATGAAGGTCAAAAAAAAAGTGACAAATGAAAAGGATTGACTGTAGATATATTTTTTTTTTTTACTCTCTCATTTTTATTTTCTTTCTCAATGTTGTGATTAAAAATTTTAGTAATATTAGATATGAGTAGTAATCTAAATATTTTATTCTGAATAATGGAATAGTATATTATTAATGATTAGATTGCATTTCTAGTGTTTATATTGTTTTTTTTTTAAATTATGATATAATATTGGTCTTTAGTGCATTTAAAATGGTTTTTTTTGGAAAAAAAAATGTATGGTTCAAACGTCAATTAAATTAGTGACGGCAAACAAAATTAAGATTTTTTTTAAACTTTTGTTTACTAATGATTTTTCAAGATTTAACCTCATAAAAAATTAAATTTTTCAAAACTTATCTTTTGAACCTAACAATGAAGAGTTTCAAACAAAATGAAAGAAAGTGTAATACTTTTACTTTTTCGGACTTGGTCAAAACTAAAAACTCCTATTTTAAAAAATGTGAAACCCAAACAAAAGGACAGTTAACACTTAACAAAATTTGTGAGACTCCCTTATTACGATAGGCCACGTTTTTAACTCAGTTAAGTTTTTTTTACTTGATACTGATTTACCATATGCTTTAGTAGGGTTGTAGACTTGCAGGGATTTTTGTTTGTTTATTGATTGTGTCGGGCCAGTTGTTACTCTATTTGGTAAGAGACTGATCATCTCTGCTAATTCTAAAAGTGACAACTTATCTTTGCACAGTAAACAGCAGAATTCTCAAAATGTTAAGGTTAAAAATGGTGAAAAAGATGTTTCAAAAAAAGTAAACATCGAAAAAAGAAAAGAAGGATGTTTCAATAAAAGTAAACATCGAAAAAAGAAAAGAATGATGATTCAAAAAAAGTAAGCATCGAAAAAATGAATGTTAAGGATGTTTCAGTAAAAGTAAACATCAAAAAATAGAAAGAAAGAATGTCCAAAAAGTTCAAATGTTTCGAAGATAGATCTAGGTAATGGATGCGTTCATTATCAGGTTAATATCGACGAAAAAATATGTAAAGGGTAACAAAAACAAAAAATAAAAGGAAAATAGGAAAAGGAGAGAATGACCAAGAAACTGATTACAAAAACAAAATAGATGATAAGAAATTCAAGTAAACAAAATTTTGAAAAAGTACATGTATCAAAGCTTAGGAAATATCACAAACCACAAATGTTGAAATTAAATTCGAAATAAATGACACTTGTTGTCCAGTTCGTTTTGCATAAAAATTTTGTATATTTTTGTGTGAAAAAAATTTTTTTTTGAAAATTTTAGTAGAATAGTTATATTTCATCAAGTAAAAAAGTATTTTTTACCACACAGAATCTTAAATTCTGAATAAATGACACTTGTTGTCCAGTTCATTTGCATAAAAATTTTGTATATTTTTGTGTGAAAAATGTTTTTGAAAATTTTAGTAGAATAGTTTATAAACATGTTTAATTTTTCTTTCTGTTTAGTTACTAAATAGATAAATTGCATAATCATGTTTTTCATATTTTCGTCATTGTAAATAATATTTTTTCTTCTCATAATTGAAAAGATGTTGTTTGTAGTAGGGAAAAAGAAACACTCGTACCAACCTAAAAATTTTAAATTTAAAGTATTCTAAATTTTTTTTATTTTTTTTGGCTCACCAAAATTTTTTTTGGGGGGGATGTAATACAAAAAGTAAATACTTTTGTATTAATAAAAGAATTAAATCTCTTTCGTTTTCATAAAATGTCTTTGTTAAAGAATAAGCGTAGAGAGATTCTATTTTGGGAATTCAAGGCTGAAAACATACCATTGAAATATAAATAGATTTATATTTCAAAGGAAGAGTTATTTTTAGAATCGTTCCCTTTTTCAATTCCATATAAGGAAGCAGAAATGATTTTCCTTAATGCGTAAGGTTACAAGGAATGTACGAATGTGCCTTTTTACTTCAAATCTATGTTGGTATAAAACGTAAGAACGCATTGTTTTGCGTGTCCTTTTCATAATTATGTGATCCTGATAAGCTGTTCCGGGATTGTCCGGAGTCTTGTCCACTCCCCCTCCCATAGGGAGTGTGGACGTGAATTGTTAGCAATACCAGCCTATATTTAAATAAACCTGCTTAGAACGTCTGATGGCTTATGACTGCAATTATTTTAAGCTAAATACAACACTGATAACAGGGTTGGAGCCCTGTTATTACATATTATATATATATATATATATATATATATATATATATATATAATGTTCGAAATGTAGAGAAAGCATGGAAAAATTGCAGAACAGTGAAATACATTTGAACTTATACATTTATATACTTTATACATTATAACTAATACATTATACATTTTGAACTTATTTTATGAGCACTATTTACTTGCAGCTTATGCGCAGTAAGTGAAACTTATTGCTGTTCTTAATTTTCTTCGTGTTATATATATATATATATATATATATATATATATATATATATATATATATATATATATATATATATATATATATATATATATATATATATATATACACTACCGGTCAAAAGTTTGCGAAAATTTTGAAATCTACGAAAAAATGGTCTAAATTTAAAAGTTCATAGAACTGCGAAAAATCATTCAAACTGCATGAAAATTTGATATGTTCTTAAGTGAACCCTCTACATTTAGTTACATATGATCAAATTGCAATACTTTATTTTTTGTGAACTGAATCCAGCTTTTCATCATGGGTTGTTTCTTTGGTGAAAAAAGTTGTTAAGTTTGAACACCTGCCAAACTTGCAAAAATTTTTTTTTATACTTTCTGTTAATAGAAAATAGTTATTTCAACCGTTCTATGTAAGCCCTAAAAATTTCAGATCGATTTGATTTTTTTTGACGAAGTTATAGATTTTTGAAAAGCATGTGTACTTTTCTCGATTTTTGAGCATTCCACATATGAGGTCTTTTGGTCTATACATCTTCTACCAAAGAACTTTTTAATTTTAATGTTTTCTATATTTTCAACTAATTAATATTGATTATAAAACAAATATTCTTATTCATTATTGTAATTACAAAGAATTTATTATAAATATAATTAGAACAATATCTCATAAATGTCACATTTCATCGAAAATTTGTTTGTTCTTGCAAACGATGCTCTGATATTTCGAATCGAAATCAGTTATGGGACATTTTACAACAGGAATGGAACTCTATATCACTTGAAGTGATTAATGGTTTGTTAGATCGAATGCCACGCATATGTAAGGCTATAATAAAAGCAAAAGGTGGATGGTTCGAGGAATCTAAGATTTAAATGTTAATTTATTTAATTACAAAATACGAATAAGAATATGTTAAATATTTGACCTGTTGTAAATAAAATAGTTAGTAAAAATGCAAATTTTTCATACTATTGATATTATTTTCTTAGAATTATTTATGTAATTATTGTTATAACTTTTTATTTTAATTTAATGTAAAGTAAAAATATCACAACAAAACTAATACATATAAGCAATAAATATAAACAATAAATATAAACAATGATGAATAAGAGTATTTGTTTTATAATAAATATTAATTATTTGAAAATATAGAAAACATTAAAATTAAAAAGCTCTTTGGTAGAAGAGGTATAGACCAAAAGACTGCATATGTGGAATGCTCAAAAATCGAGAAAAGTACACATGTTTTTCAAAATTCTATAACTTCGTCAAAACAAATCGAAACAATTTGAAATTTTGAGGGCTTACACAGAACGGTTCAAATAACTATTTTCCATTAACAGAAAGTACAAAAATTTTATTTTGCAAGTTTGGCAAGTGTTCAAACTTAGCAACTTTTTTCACCATAGAAACAACCTATGATGAAAAGCTGGATTCAGATCGCAAAAAACAAAGTATTGCAATTTGATCATATGTAACTAAATGTAGAGGATTCACTTTAGAACATATCAAAATTGCATGCAATTTGACTGATTTTTCGCAGTTCTATGAACATTTGAATTTAGACCATTTTTTCGTAGATTTCAAAATTTTCGCAAACTTTTGACCGGTAGTGTATATATATATATATATATATATATATATATATATATATATATATATATATATATATATATATATATATATATATATATATATATATATATATATATATATATATATATAAAACCAGTTTGATTGCCTGATAAAACTTGAAGGTTATCCTTTACCAAATTTTTACTTTCTTAGTTTCCGTCAACAATTAAACAGGTTTCGATGTTTCAGTCATGCTTTCTTTAGTAATGATTCGTTAGAGTTCGGCAGCGTTTTTGTCATTTCTGCGCTTAAATATTAATTGACGTCTTTAAATATTAATTGATGTTGGAAAAAGAAGCTTATTAGATCTGAAGTAAGATTAGAGGGGTTAATACCGGGTAGCTAAGGTTTGAAGGTCTGATGGGGGTAAAATGTTTGACCTAGAAACTGTCTGATTTAACCAAAACATTCATTGTTTTTTTCTATTTTATAACCGTCGTTGAACAGCCGACCCAAATTTGAGTTCACGACTACCAATGTTCAAATCCGCTTCCATGTATTTTTGAACCCGATCCAGAAGACAAGGGAACTCCTGGATCCTGGATTAGGAGAAATTTGTCTTCGTGGAGAACATTTTGACGGAACTAACCCGTATTTGCGTTACATGGAGAGGAAAACCGCGAAAATCTCCAACGATTAGTCAGATGGCAAGGGGACTCTATAACCCGTGATCCGTCTACCACTGAGGATATTTTACGCCAGCACTGCGGTCGGTGCAAGCCGTGTGTGGACTTCGAATCAAGCAGCCACTCTAGGGATTCGAATCCGGTTTACTTCATTGGGAGGCGAGTGCTCTATCCATTGAGCCAACGCAGCAATAAATAAGGATAGCTTAAAAAACAAGAGAACATTAGAAAGTTGACATAGTAAAACAAAATTTATCTGCATAAACGCCGTAAATTAATCAACAATTACCCTCTAATATGATAGGTTCTTTTTCTTGACTAATAAAATGTAATTTTGAGTTTGCCAGCAAGAAAATATAACCAATTTTGACGCGAATCTTACCCCATTCTCTCCTCTTTTTTTAGAAACAGACACTTTCATTTTGAAATATTATGCAAGTTTAAAAATGTTTTTTTTTAATGGTAGATCCATCTTTTTATCTATTAAAGTACACTCTATAACAAAATAATCGAGGCACCAAGAAGCAATCATCCGATTGCTTTGAAATTTCATATGCATGAATGTTTTGAACAGATATGGCTGGAATGATGCCGACTGGGGACGTATTGTCTTTAGCGACCAAACCCGCTTCCAACTGTGTCCTGACAATCATCGAAGACGTGTTTGGAGACGCACAGGGCAGAGGGGGGATCCTGCCTTCACTATTGTACGCCACATCGGCCCTCAACAAAGCATTATGGTCTGGGGTGCCATTTCCTTTGACAGCCGAACTCTTTTGGTCGTCATTAGAGGTACACTTACTGCACAGCGGTACGTCGACGACATCCTAAGACCTGTTTTGCTACCGTTCCTTTTGCAGCGCCCTGGGCTGATTTTTCAGCAGGACAATGCCATACCACATACGGCACGTGTTGCTATGAACTGTTTGCAAGCTTGTCAAACTCTTCATTGGCCTGCCAGATCACCAGATCTCTTTCCCATCGAGCATGTTTGGGATATCATGGGAAGGCGATTGCATCTGTCACGGAATGTTGATGACCTCGTTCGACAATTGAATCGAATTTGGCAGGAAATACCGCAAGAGACCATCCGGGAGCTTTATCGGTCTATACCACGCCGTGTGGCTGCTTGTATCCAGGCTAGAGGCGGGTCAACACCTTATTGAACTTGTTACTGTATTTCTGCAATAAATTATTCAATTGTTCTGAAATTTTAATCATTCACTGTTCTGTACATTGTCTTCCTATCCACCAATTTTCGTTTCAATCGGCCAACTCCTTTGTGGTGCGTCGATTTTTTTGTTATAGAGTGTATAATTCAGAGTTTGTCCGCTGGAAAACTGAAATAATTTCGCCAAAATCGAGGTACCTGGTTTCACCCTACTCTGTCCTATATAACTGGTGTGTGGTATATAAGAGTAACATTATTCGGTTCTGTGTCATATCTTTTCTAAAGCAGTGTTGCCACTTATTAGTCCTAAAACCTTTGCATAATGGGGATAATTGCAATAACGTAGTTGCCAACTTCTTTCGAGATAATGTTTTTATCTCGAAATTTATAAATTCGTACTTAATTTTTTTCATAATAAATTTCATTTAGAAATATTTTGATATGAAAATAAATAAAAAATATATATCTATAAATGGCCTAATAATTATGCCTCAAGCTTTTAAGTGTTGATCAAATGTAAAAGAAAAATATCTGTGTACGATTTTTAATTCATTTTTAATTCCATTACTTCTCCAAAAAAAAAAAAAAAAAAAAAAAAAAAATTCGTAAAACGTAAAAGTTGGCATAGAACTTTTTTGATTACTTTATCATTTTATTCAATGTTCATAACTATTATGCTTTATCTAATCACTTTAATTATATGTTAGGAGCGAATGCACTAACATGTAATACGCCTGATTAACATGGATGCTTCATTTTATAGAACAAATTCCTTACATTAGAAATCGAGCAGGAACAATTTTTAGTATCGAACACGAGTTAGATAACCATGTGACAAAAGACAATTCTGTCACCTATTGTTTGTTCTATCACAAACACGAGGTTTTCATAATCAATTTTGAGGATCTCAGATATTTTTTTCACGAACGTTACTGGATAATTATTTGATAACTTCTTTTGGCTATTGAAGAACTTCTATGTGAAATTTTACAAACAGATAACTGAGGAAATAAAGAACTTACTGTAGGTATTCAAAAGCTTGCAACATTTTACGTACTAATAAATGCATATTTTTTTTACAAATTTTATACTTTGATGCACCCAATTCCAGCATAAGCAAGACGATATAAAACATCGATTCTAATTAAACGAGTTTAAAAAATGACGTAGTTAACGGTTACGATTAAAATATTAAAATTATGACTTTGTATTTAAAAAGATCTATGAGTTTATGATTTATTAAAAAAAAATATCCTGAACTTTACAAATGTAATTTATTTGAGTACGTAATTATTTAATTAGATTTCTAAGGTGTTCTGTGATCACCACCCTTAATATATATTTTATAATCCTCGTCAAAACTGAAGTGAAAAAGGTATATACTTAAAATGTCTCAGATTAATATTTAATCAATGAAAAAACAAAATCTCCATGGAAATTTAACAAATGATTACTGAGGAAGTCGGGAGTCAAGACATCAAAACTTGTTTGATTGTTGGAGAAAAAAAAAAGAGAGTTAAGACTATGTGACTTTGAGAAATACCTCAATTTTTTTTCTAGCAATCAAACTGGTTCTGATGTTTTTCACTTTGTCATCCTCGCTAATGTAATATAGCGTTTTTTTATTTATTTCTTAGCTTACATTATATTTTATTTTTATTTCATAACCGTCGTTGAACAGACGACCCTGCATTGAGTTTACTACTACTGTTCAACTCCGTGACCTTGTAATTCTGAACTCAATCCTGAAGACAAGGAAACTTCTGGATCAAGTATTGGGAGACATTTGCCTTTGTGTAGGACTTAATGATGGAACTAACCCGCATTTAAGTTACATGGCGAAGAAAACAGCGAAAACCTCCCATTGTTAGCCTGAGGGCAGGGGGACACTAACCCATGATCCATAAATACCTCTGAGGATATTTTACGTCAGCATTGTGGTCGGTGCGAGCCGGGTGCGGAATTCATATGAATCAGTCATTGCTAGGATTCGAACCTAAGCTACCTCATGGGGAGGCGAGAACTCATTCCTCTAAGCCACGTCGAATCCGTATGTGATGCTTTTTGGGCTTCATTATTGGCAAGATTTCTAAACATTGACATTGATTGCGAATCGCACTGTATTCTCGAACTGTAGGTAGTGGATATGGCAAGTATTTGTTAATTTATAAACATAAACTGCACGAAAAATGATAATTAAATGGTTATTTGTTCAATGAAATGAATTTCTTTTAAAAATGAGCTGATGAAAATGTATTTACATTCTTGATTTCTTTTGCATTTTATCAAAGAAAGAAATAACTTTCAGAGTCGCATATACTTCTGTCATATTGCTCAACAACTTAATTTACTGTAGAAGCCTTATTATGTAATACGCTAATTATTATGTAATATATTATTCTATAATATCATTTTGTGATCTACAGATTTAAGAAGGCGAAGAGAACAGAATCATTTTCTTGATAGAACAAATCAAAGTGGTATGATAGCATCTTAAAATCTTCCAATGGCACGTGAGCAAAGGTTAGGGATTATATGGCTACGTTTAGAAACTGGCATAATTGTTCAACAACAATGCTGTTGCCGCAATTAATATGAAAAGTATGTTTTTATAAATAATAATCAGTACTTACTGGCGACTATGCCTCCCAGTACGGCTCCAAGAGCTATAATACTTCCTATCCATGCTACTTGACCATTATCTGGCCTTAATGGACTACTAGATCTTTGCATGTCCGCAGTTGCAGATGCGGAATAACCGCATACCATGCCGGTAGCCATTGCAAACGATAAAGCAGCAATTGCTGCTAAATACATTTTTGGGAAACCACATTTTCTAGCAGTTAAGTTATTGGAATTACTGAAATCAGCCATTTTTTAAAACATGTCCATTCAATCACTTAAAAATCATAGAATGAGAAATATCCAACAACTGTGTTTTGTTTCACTTTTTTCTGTTTGGTGACATAACTTTTCTAATTATCTTATCTTTCACTGATACTTTATCGCACTATATTTTTAAAAATTCGCACTTTTTCTTCCTAATCTAATAACAACACTCATTTAAATCTGGGTTTTATAAATAAATATATTGCCTGTATTTTTATTGCGTTTATGAAAGTTAAATGTTTATTTGTCATTTTATATTTATTACTTCTCTATCATTTGCGCGTGATTTGGGATTGGATTACCGAAAAAAGATCGAATTGCGTCTCACTCTATTTTTGTTTCTTTTTTTTATATTCTTTTCTTTTTAAACCTTCAGCCAATTTATTATGCTTAAATGCACAATTTGTCTTAAATTAAACTTATTTACATGCACAATTATTTACTTTTTTTATTTGATACTATTTGTATATGTTTTGAGAGTTAAAGAGGAAATGAAATTACTGTTTGATAGTTTCGAATAGCGTCGAAATGCTGGACTGGTCCAAACAATAGATTCACTCTTATTAGTGTTCAGCGAAATTATAGTCTCACTTAAATTTTCTATAAGTTTAAAGAAATAAACAACTGTTATTGACAATTGTCTCTTTAGAACTTTAAATTATGCTTTTATATACCATATCTAACAATGCATACTTCTCAATTAAGTTTATTTATGACAAAATTAATAGCAGTATACTAACCAGATATCCATATTCTATGTTAGGGACAAAAATTATATTTTGTAAAAATAATCAAAATAAGTAGAATTTATTACATACCTTTACTATAAAAAAATTGCACAAAAGTTAAAAATCACAACTAATTATTACTTGTTTGCAGGTCCCGCAGTGGACTGATCGTTAAGACACGGTTCCCAGCAGATCACCGAAGTCAAGCATCACTGGCTACGGTCAGTGTGCGGGTGGGTGACCACTTGGATCAGTCTGCGTAGGGACCGAGGGTGTGCGGTATTGGTCCTCGCTAAACTGTGCTGCCGTAGAGTGCTCGACTTCGCGCGCAGGTCGTCGGGCTACCGAAGCGGGGGTGCCATCCCCTCCGCAGAGGATCGAAATTGTGATGGCATGTCTTCGGATCATCCTCCGGGATGTTTCCCAGACCGTCGCCAATAGCCCATTGTGCAGCTCTAGTGCGACGTAAATTAACAACAACAACAACTTGTTTGCAGAGCTAACAGTTAACTAATTATTAACTGTTAACACTGCAAAAATAGCAGAATACGTAATCGTAAATTTTCATGGCTAGCTTTGTTTTTAAATAAAATTTTTTAAAATTTTCTTTTGTTTTCAAGATGCTTCGCCTGAGAACGCGTACCCCGCCAAACTGTTCCCGTACCCCTGAGGGTACGCGTACCACACTTTGGGAAACACTGCAATAGGAGAATATTTTGTTTTCAAAACAACTAGTATTCTTATAATGCTTATGGACATAAAAAGTATAGAGTAACATTAGGACGAATGAATTTATAAGCGTGATTACTTACTTGATAAGCTGATGTAAACACAAGCATTAAAAATATTCTCATAGGAAGTTTTGCTTCATATGACTTATGGAATCGCAATGACTCAGGGGATAGAGCGTTCGCCTTTCAATGAGGTGAACCGGGTTCGATCCCGGCGATGGCTGGTCGATACGAATTCCGCATCTGGCTTGCACCGAGCACAGTGCTGACGTGAAATATCCTCAGTGGTAGACGGATCATGGGTTAGAGTCCCCTTGCCGTCAGGCTAACAGTGGGAGGTTCTCGTGGTTTTAGTCTCCATGTAACGCAAATCTGGGTTAGCCCCATCAAAAAGTCCTCCACAGAGGCATAATTTCTCTCAATACTCGATCCAGGAGTTCCCTTGTCTTCTGGATTGGGTTCAAAATTACAAGGCTACGGAGTTGAATATTAGTAGTCGTAAACCCATAAAATTGGGTCGGCTGTTCAACGACGGTTATAAAATAAAATAAAATAAAATATGACTTATGACTCCATAGTCTGTGAGCTCTACCAATTACTCCTATCATATTGAGACGTTGCAATACAAAAGCTGCAATATACATTACAATCGTAACAGGTGAGTTAAAAGTAATTTCAAAATCTGAGAATCAATTTTAGAATTATGAGTTTAGAATTATAATGTAAAAAAATTTTAGGTGATTTTTTTCCTGATGCATTTATTTTTACGATATGACGTTATAATACAAAATTAATTTTAACTACGTTTTCATAATCTCCGTTTGATCCAGTTGAAAAAATATATATACTGCGATCACTAAACTATTCTTTTAAGTAAACATCTAACTTTATAAGGATGTAAAAAGGGAAAAATAAATAAATGGGCCAACCTAAATAACTTTTGATACAATGATCGAATCTTAGACTCAGTCTTAACAGTTCGAGGGGGTGACTTTAAATATGCTAATTAATTAGGGCAGACGATATTTTAAGTTACGAAATCAGACACAAAAACCTACTTCTTCAAAATAAAAAAAATATTTTTCGGTGGATTTGGATTTCTGACCCCCAAAATATAAGAGGTAGCCGCAATCTGGGACATATGGTCCCCATAGTTTGATCAGGGGAACGAGACAAAGTTTGGACCCTCTGATGTTAATTCAATTTTTTGCGTATTTCGCCATATCCCGAAAATTTTTTAAGTGACTTGAAACATTTTTGCACACATTTATGAGATTTGTTTATCCAATAATTCCAGGCAAAAAATAAGTTTTAGGAAATATTTATTATTTTTATTGCTTTAATGAATAATAGTTGAAAAAAAATTGAATTGTAAGATGAAAAATTTTTTACGTCATTTTCAAGCATTTAATTTCACATTGTAAAATACAAATTTTAACGAAATCGGTTGAATAGTTTCTGAGAAATCATATTTTAAATATACGATGCTTACAAAATTCAATTTCTCAGGAACTACTCAACCAATTTCGCTCAAATTTTGTATCTCACCAATGTAAAATTCAATCCTTTGAAATTATGTAAAGAATTTTATACCTTGCAATTTTTTTCCAACAATCATTAAATAGAATAATTAGCAACAATAAATATTTACTGGAATTTATTTTTTGTAGGAAATTATGTTTCGATAAACGAGTTTCATAATTTTGTGGGCAAAAATTTTTCAATTCGGCTAATAAATTTTCGAGATATGACGAAATACACAAAAACTAAAATTAACATTAAGGGGACGGACCAAAATTTGGAGCGCTCTTCTGACCAAACAAAAAGGCGACTACCCCCTATACTTGAGCCGTGGTGGCTCAGGGGATAGAGCACTCGCCTCCCAATGAGGTGTACCGGGTTCGATCCCAGCGAAGTTGGTCGAATCGAATTCTGCACCCGGTTCGCACCGACCACAGTGCTGACGTAAAATATCCTCAGTGGTAGACGAATCAAGAGTTAGAATCCCCTTGCCATCAGACTAACCATGGGGTTTTCCCGTGGTTTTCCTATCCATGTAACGCAAATGCGTGTTAGCCCCATCAAAAAGTCCTCCACGAAGGCAAATTTCTCGCATTACTTGATCCAGGAGTTCCCTTGTCTTCTGGAATAGGTTCAAAATTACAAGGCTACGGTGCTGAATGTTAGTAATCGTAAGCCCAAAATTGGGCTGGCTGTTCAATGGCAGTTATAAAATAAAAAAATATCCCCTATATTTTGGAGGTCAGAAACCCGAATCCATCGAAAAAAGGTATGTCTCAAACCATAAAGATTGAGTCCTAGAACTTTGAGATCCGATCATTAGATCAAAAGTAATTTAGGATGGTCCCTTTTTAATTTTGCGCACTTTACATCCTCATATATGTCGAGCTCTCATAGATGTTATTGAGTGCATCTTAATAAACTGAAATAGAAAAAAATCATCGATATAATTTATCTCTGATTTTTCATACAGTTAATATAAATAATTTCATATTAAATATATTTATTTTTTTACAAATAGACTATTTAAAAAGAGTACCGTAAACCGGGGTGAGTCTACCCATTTTTTCAGTTTGTCAGCTTTCAAGTGGTCAAACTTTTGTAAATATTAAAGAAAAAAGGCTTTTAATAGGTGTTTCGGAATCGCTATTTATCCCTCTTTAAAGCTGTGAAATCGATTTTAGAAAATATTAACAGTTACGCTGTTACTGTATATTTTTATAGAACTGCTGACAAATCTCTCGTATGGGGCGAGTCTACCCATTCTACTAAAATGAATGTTAACATTGTAAATAATCAAATTTTACTATTAAATTGTTATTTTAGTTACTATATAGGATATTTATGAAGTAAAATTGATAACTTTATTATATATTCCATTTTTTCATTCATAAAATAACACAAATTGAATATTTGATCGATTATCACATTTTGATCACAGCTTTGTTTTTATAATCATTAACATTTTAAAATAACATTTTTTTCTGATTATTGTTGATAAAAATAAATTAAAATTAATATAAATTTACAATTAAATAATTAATAAATAATAATAATTGAAGATTATTAACAAAATCGAAATTCAAACATTGGGAATCATGAAAAATCCTTTTCCCATTCTTTTGGGAGGTAATAATAATTTATAAATAATAATTTATTTAACTTGCATTAAATAAAAAAAGTTAATTTTGTAATATAAAAATTGAAAAAATAGGTAAAATAAACATATTTTATATTTACATTTATATTTAACCTATAAATTTTCTTATTAATGATAAATTTATCAATGCAGAATTAAAATAATATACTCAAATTCATTCAAAATGACTTAATTTTAATATAAACAAAGTTCTAAATTATATTATTATGCTTTATTAAAACTAAATACGAATGGGTAGACTCGCCCCGCGAATTCTGGCTTTTTGTTTACAACTGCAAAACTTACATTCTTTCTGTTTTTTTTTTTCATATAAAATTAATGTAATCTTAGTTTTAGATAAGTTTATCACTTAACCAAAGTGAAAATAGTAATAATAATAATATACTTACGGAGCACCAACTAAAAGTTTGCTGATTTTCAATACAAATCTCTCAAAAGACGTTTGAACAGGTCGGTTAAAAAGACACCAAATAAACAAAAACGGATCAAACTATTACAGCGCCATCTTCCTTAGAGTCTGAACTAAGTCATCCGTCGGTAAAAATTTTTTTATTTGCAATTTAAAATAGTGAAAATTAAATAAAACTAAAATGGGTAGACTCGCCCCTGGATGGGTAGACTCGCCCCGGTTTACGGTAATAGGAAATGTAAACGTTTGAAGGCAAGAATGGAAAAGGATGAATGAAGTTGCTTAAGTGATACGTAAGATGCGATGCTTTATAAAAAAAAAGATTTGCATTTGAGCGAAATTAGTCGATCTAACACCACCTAGAAGAGAGAAATCTGTCGCATGGGTGCCCATAAACAAAAAATCCATTCCCTTAAGCAGTCCAAGCGTTGTGACATTTTTCTTTTTCCCCCACTGTGCAGATGTTCGCCACATCGAACTTCTAAATTGACCCGTGTGAAGGCTTTTTCTCTTCTAGGCGATGTAGGTTGATCCAGACTTTTTTTTTTCTCTGCCACGGAACATTTTTTTAAAAGTTTAAGTATTTTTATGAATAATTAAAAAAATGATAAAAAAACTAACTATTAAACACATATTAAACATAAATAAAAATATCATTAAATAACAAAAGGAATTTATATAGATACATAAGAACTAATAGGAACTCGAACGATGAACGAAAATCGTATTTTGAATGTTGCGCGGAGAACATTCGGAATTAAATACTGTGTTTGCCTTTTTCAACATATAGCCTGATCATAAATAATGATAGGTGTTCAGAATTTCCTATCATCCTATCGAGCCATGGTGGCTCAGGGAATTGAGCACTCGCCGTCCAATGAGGTAACCTGGGTTCGAATGCCAGCGATGGCTGGTCGATACGAGTTCCGTACCCGGCTCGCAACGATCACAGTGCTGGCGTAAAATATCCCTAGTGGTGGACGGATCATGGGTTAGAGTTCCCTTGAAGTTAGGCTAACCGGGGAGGTTTTCGTGGTTTCTCTCTCCATGTAACTCAAATGCGGGTTAGTTCCCTCAAAAAGTAATCCACGAAGGCAAAATTTCACCCAATACTTGTTCTAGGATTTCCTTCATCTTCTGGATTGTGTTCAAAATTATAAGGCTACTGAGGTGAACATTAGTAGCCATAAACCCAAAAAATTGGGTTTGCTGTTGAGCGACGATTATTGAAAAATAAAAATAAAAGACAGTTTCACGATTTGCAGATCGACCACTGCTCTAAATAGGTTCCTCTTTGGAAATTCCCATGAATAAATTAAAATTTTACTAGTACTTCTAATTTCTAGTTAACAGTTTCAATCATTTCCAGATCGATCTCTGCTTTAAATTAATAAGGTGAAATTCCCATGCAAGTGAAATTAAAAATTATTAATGAAGTGAAATTAAATCACTAGTGGTAGACGGATCATGGGTTAGAGTTTCCTTGAAGTCAGCCTAACTGTGGGAGATTTTCGTGGTTTTCTCCTACATCTAACGAAAATGCGGGTAAGTTACTTAAAAAATTCCTCCACGAAGGACTCTCCCAATACTTGATCCTGGAGCTTCTCTGTCTTCTGGATTGGGTTCAAAATTACAAGGCTATGAAGTCGAACATTGGTTGTCATGAACTCAAATTTGGGTTGGCTCTTCAATGCTGGTTACAAAATAAAATAAAAATACTTGATCACGCTGAATTCAGGACTTCAAATCTAAAATAAGTTTTGGTACGTTTTTTTAATGACACTTGATGCTATTGTCATCTAGATTGGGTTCAAAATTACAAGGCTACGGAGTTTGAGTTGAGCATTAGTAGTAGAAAACCCAAAATTGGGTCGGCAGTTCAACGACGGTTATAACATAATAATATAATATCATCAGATAGAGCCGCAGTGGCTCAGGTGATTGAGAGCTCGCTTCCCAATGAGGTAACCCGGTTTTGAGTACCAGAGATGGCAGGTCGATACGAAGTTCATACCCGGCTCGCAACGACCACAGTGCTGACGTAAAATATCCCTAGTAGTCGGATCATGGGTTAGAGTCCAATTGCAGTCAGGCTAACCGTGGGAGGTTTTCGTGGTTTTCCTCTAAATGTAACGCAAATTCGTTGTCGTTAACCCAAAAATTGAGTCGGGTGTTCAACGACAGTTATAAAATAATATATTATCATATCATTACAAGTGATATCTGCAAAGAATATGAATATGTGCGAAGCAGATGCAAAGCAAATGCATAAGTGTATTCTAGTACATACATGTACTGAGGCAAAAAAAAATTAAATAAAGAAAAACAAATACTACAAATATAACATATGGCTTTAATAACACATCGGCATTTTAACTCTATCAAGAGTTTGAAAAAAAGAAAAAAACAAAGAATAAGTAAAAAAAAAGAAAAAAAAAGAAAGATGCATTACTCTAATTGCCAGTCTTGAGCCAGAAAAAGGTGCGAAGCTCTAAAAAACAATATCATAGGCGTTTTTTTTTAAAGGTGTCCAATTGTCCGGATTTTCGTAAACTGGACAGCCTTCGAAAAGCTTCAGAGAGCTGTAGCTTTTTAAAATATCGCATTTTAAAAGAATTTCTGCACTCTTAGTTACGCAGGCTATTCTGTAATGTCTACTTTTAAAAAATATTTCCAACTCCTAGCGAAATCTATGCGCATTATTAGTCCTAATTTAATATTAAAGACTTGCATACTTTAGTATCAATGAGTTCAAATTACAATCGGTTTATGGTTACTAAGTTGCGGTTTTTCATTTTTGTTATGACATTTTTAGTTTACTTTTGTTCAAATGTACAAGCTTAAAAAAAAGTTATATATGTTACAGGGGGTTGCATAAATGTCGCGACAAACATGTTCTAACGTATTATGGTAAAATTACCACATTTCCTCAATTTTATTATATATTTTGAAACCATATTTTAATGTTAATTTTACCAAAATCATTGCCAAAGAACTTCTGTTAAAATGACTAAGCCTTTTGTGTTCCCATCACGGTAAATTTTACCATATTCTGATAGTTTTTACCCTACTTTTTTCGCAGTGTATAATACAAATAATCACGTATTAAGGATTCATAGCATAAACATGAAAATAAAGGTGGTAAACAATTTGAAAGTTTTGTTTTGTTAATTTTTAGAGTATATTATAATAATGTATTTGTTTTCTTTTTTTTAACTTCTATAAAATGTTTTCGTTTTTCAAAAATTTGGAGTAAAAACTTGTACTCCTAGATGCGTCATTTAGAGATCACATAGAGATAAATTTATGTTGTAAACTTTTACAGATCTTCCTTAATTCAAATATAGCGTGATTTAAAAATATTTTCCTCATTTTCAAATTATATATTTCCGGCATAGCCACACTCTTAGTATTCTTTCACAGTTGTACAGTAATGCTCATAAACAATCATTATAATTTTTAATGATTTTTAGTGAGGAAAAGCATTATTAGTAACTTAAATGAAAAAAGCGCCTAAATAAAGTGTTGTTTCCTTTACTCTTTTGTTCCTGCATTTTTTTCTGATTAGAAAAAAATTTCAAAAGATAGCTAACAAGTATTTCTGATATCTTTACGTTCTATTTTTTTTATTGTGGTTTTTCTCTTTTCAGAAACGCGAGTTTTGGCATTTGGCCAAATATAGTGAAATACATAAAGTTGAAGAAAAAAAATTAAAAAAAAAAAGATATTTAAAAATCATGTTTTTCAGGTGGACTAAAGACACAAGATTTTATTTTTGTTTCAACAGACAGAGAGAGGGGGGGGCATTATACAGAGAGAAAATTCTGGTAAACTTTCCGTATTGTATGGTAAGGACATAATGAAATATCTAATAAAAAAGGGAACATATCTCTGGTAATAAAAACAAAAATACGGTATTTAAACCAGTCTTTTGGTAACTTTTCCGTTTACTTGCTAACGGTTTACCGGAAATTCCGGTGTTCAAAATTATAGTTCTTATTACCATACATTTAGTTGAAAAAAAAACAAACTGAAAAGTAAGTTAAACCGAATAAATGGTTTTATACCATGCGCTAAGGTATTATATCATATAAGGTGTATAAATTTTACCAAATTTTGTCACATATTATAAAACCATATTTTAATGTTGATTTCACCAAATGTAAAAATTATATTTCAATGGCTAATTATTTTTTAACGTCCAACAGTTGACCCAATTTTGGGTTTACGGCTACTATGTTCAAATCCGTAGCCTTGTAATTTTGAACCCAATCCAGAAGAAAAGGAAATTCCTGGATCAAGTATTGGTCAAATTTGACTTCGTGGAAGACATTTTGGGGGAACTAAACCCGCATTTACGTTACATGAAGATGAAAACCACGAAAGCCTCCCTCAGTTAGCCTGATGGCAAGGGGACTCTAACCCATGATCCGTCTACCACTGAGGATATTTTAAGTCAGCACTGTGGTCAGTGCGAGCCGGGTGCGGAATTCGTCTCGACCAGCTATCGCTGGGATTCGAGCCTGGTTCACCTCATTGGAAGGCGAAAGCTCTATCCCTTGAGTCACTATGACTCGTTAAAATTATTGTTCTTCTTGGTGTTCTCATACAGCCAGAAACACGGTCAATGTTACCATATTCTGGTAGTTTTGACTATACTTTTTTTCTCAGTGCCCTTCTGAAATATACTTCTATCACCATTCAAAGTTATCCAGAGTTTTTCGAAAAAAATTTGCTCCTCATGTTTTTAGTTTCTGTTATTTAATTTTGAAAATGAATTTTTGCATCTCGAAGACAAGCCTTTTCACAGAAAAAAAGATTAAAAATATCCATCTTTAACAAATAAAAATAAAATAACAGTAATAAAAATAAAACAATCCTTAACGATAGGAAAATTTACATTGCAAATACTATGTAAATAACTTTTTTTTTTAAAAATCTTCATTTCTTTCAAGTATATTTATTCGCACTCAATATTATTGCCACGTTATACCTAATTCGGTTCCGATTCTGTGTGGGGTAGCCTTTTCGATCAAAATTTTGAATGATTTATGAAATATTTTTTTAAATATCAATCACAGTTAGCAACAAATATATTTTGTTTTCTGTTGCATGAGATTTTTTTGACAGATCTCACATGCAATCGTATAGCTGATTTCAAATGTGCAATTGGTTTCTTTCTACTACCTACAGTTTTCTTTAAATGCCATTTTTTTAAAAACTATTTTTGTCGAAATGTACAAATTTAAAAATGTGAGCCGCGATGGCTCAGAGGATAGAGCGTTCGCATTCCAATGAGGCGAACCGGGGTCGAATCCCAGTCGATACGAATTCCGCATCCAACTTGCATCGACCACAGTGTTGACGTGAAATATCCTCAGTGGTAGACTGTTCATGGGTTAGAGTCCCCTTGCCGCCAGGCTAACAGTGAGATGTTCCCGTGATCTTCCTCTCCGTGTAACGCAAATGAAGGTTAGCTCCATCAAAAAGTCCTCCACAAATGCAAATTTCTCCCAATACTCGATCCAGGAGTTCCCTTGTCTTCTGGTTTGGGCTCAAAATTACAAGGCAACGGAGTTGAACATTAGTAGTCGTAAAATTTTCTCTTAAAATGTTTTTTGTGCCTTAGTTTCATGCTTTTGTCAATCTCTGCCCCTATGTGATTCCTCATTTTGAAAATTTTAATCGCTTGTGTTCCCAGAGTTTATATATATGAAAATTCCTGGATATATGAAAATTCCTTTTGTATTTTAAAAAAAATTCCTGGAATTTGATACCTTTAGTACTGTTGTGCCAGCTGTAATTATATTCTGAGTTACAAACATCCTATATTTTCCATGTGAAATTGTTTCCTTTCATTAACTTTGCACCCCTACTGAAGATGCGACATCAATATCTCTTCTGATTGTTACTGTTTATTTTCTTTCTAATGTTTGTTTGCATTTAGTTTGTTTCTAAGTAGCACTGTTTTCTGGATTTCATATTTACTATTCTACCTATTTGCTAAAACTCAAATTTGAAATTTTGAATATGTTTGCTCATGTAATTGAACTGTTACGCTCACTTTGAACTTTCGAGTGCCCCCGAATCAGGGCTAAAGAGAATAGAAGGGCTGGTTCATTCCTTTGAAGTATCTCTTGCCGCGCCGATCCTCCGACGTCACTCTAGTGACGTCACTTTGGCGCAAAGCTCGCACTTTTACTTCAAGAACGGAGCGTTTGGCCTTACTAGCTCTAACTAATATTGGATCATTTCTTTTTGCGAGATATTCTAAGACATTTATTATTTTCTATAATGACTTTCCTCAGTTTTTGCAGTGAATTTACAAGAATTTAAAACTATTATCGAAATGCCAGTTTGCGCGATTGCAACTTGCAAAAATTCTGATATAAAAACAAAAGGAAAAAGTATAATTTTTCTCGTGTTCCCTAAAGTAAATGAACAACTATGTAAAGAATGGATTCCGAAATGACACAGTTAATATAAAACCGCATTACGTTTATTCTGTCGTAAAGAACTTTTATAAAAATTCATTATCTAAATAGAAACCGCCTCGCTACTTCATAAAGAAAGGCAGGTGAAAAGAATTAAAAAATAGATAAAGTCAAAGAAAATTAAAATGTAAGTAAAAGGTATAAATAAAATATATAGTATATAGTTGAAATTCTCCTAATTTCATAACATATTTTTTAATGTAGTTATTCTAAATATTTATGATTTTTTTTAAAAATTATATTCTCTTCAATTTAAATATCTATGTATTATATCATCGTAAATTTAAATGTCTATAAACAATTGTAAAATTTCTGATGTCATTATGAACCTAAATTATTATTTTGTTTCAGTAATTAGCGCTTAAGGTTGATGTTTCCTAATGATTAAGTATGAACAAATTGCTATTAACGACATATTTCAAAATCATGGATTCTAAATTTAACTTAACTTATCTTTATAAAAGAATATGTAGATAAAAAAAGTGTCGATATATGCCTTCATTTTTCTTAATAGTTAAAGTTAAAACTGAACTTTTTAAAATAAAGTATTTATCGCGTCATTTTCACCAACTAGCAAAACATTTTTATAAGTTTAAAATGGTATTTTTTTAATATAATAAACAAGAAAGTTTTTTTTGAACTATGTTTATGAACGGAAATAATGTGTTAATTACGTAAAGTTTGAAGGCTAATAACCAGAAAAAGTCTAACTTATTTTTACAAGAGAAAGATGCAAAGTTATCATATCTTTGCTTGCGATCTCCGAGATCTGTAGACACAGTGACGTCATGAGGAGGGAAATCGTAGCTTCAGCTCTAAGAGCGGAGTGAACTAGCCCTTGTATTCTCTTTAGCCCTGCCCCGAATGCCCCCTTACGGGGGCGGGACGAGCTTGAGCTTGTTATTAGTAGTCGCAAGCCCATAAAATTGGGTCGGTTGTTCAACGAAGGTTATAAAAATAAAATAAAATTTAAAAATGTTATATACAACAGGGAGTAGCACTAATGTTGTTAAAAACTTCTAGAAGTGTTTAGGAATATCATCAGGATTAAATTTGCATGGAAAGCCATGCCAGTAAATGGCATCATACGCTTTCCTATTCTAAACTGTCATAATAGGAATGCAGCTTTAGCTCCATGTTAAGCCATTTCCGGGTATGGGTTACTATGCAATTTTAATCCTGGTGATGAATCCTTAACTCCCCCAAAAGTTTGACGCAACATTTACACGACGCCATGTTTTATACAATGTTTTTAAATTTACGCACTTCGATAAAAAAAAAAGACTTAAAGTGTCATTAAAAAAACTGTAGCAAAACTTATTTTAGATTTAAAATCCCCACACGCGAATTAAGCATGATCAAGTATTTTTATCCTGTTCCTGATCAAGTATTTTTATCCTGAGTATTTTTGGCACGATCAAGTATTTTTATTTTATTTTGTAACCAGCATTGAAGAGCGGACCCAATTTTGAGTTTATGACAACCAATGTTCAAATTTGTAGCCTTGTAATTTTGAATCCAATCCAGAAGACAAGGGAACTACTGGATCAAGTATTGGGGGAAATCTTCATGGAGGACTTTTTGATGGAACTAACTTACATTTGCATTACATAGTGAGGAAAACCACGAAAATCCTCTCATGGTTAGCCTGACATCAAGGGGACTCTAACTCATGATCCGTCTACCACTGAGGATATTTATATCAGCACTGTAGTCGGCGCAACCCTGGGTTGAAATTCGAATCCCAGCTGTCACTGGGAGTGGAACCCGATTTACCTCTTTGGGAGGCGAACGCTCTCTCCCCTGAGCCATTTCTGCTCAAGATCAAGTTTTTTATTTTATTTCATATCCATCGTTGAACAGTTGACCTAATTTTGGGTTTACGACTACTAATGTTTAATTCCGTAGCCTCGTAATTTTTAACCAATCCAGAAGACAAGGAAACTCCTGGATCAGTACCCCCCAGAAATATGGATTTGTTATGGGAACATGGAAGACTTTGCGACTCGACAGATTTAACGTGCACCAGTCACCATTTACTACACGGGGAGTCAAGTATTTGTATTTTTTTAATATTATTTTATAACCAGAGTTGAACAGCTGACCCAATTTTTATGGGTTTACGACTACTAATGTTCAACTCCGTAGCCTTGTTACTTTGGCGTTTGAGGAAGGACCTCCACGAGAACCTCCCACGGTTAGCCTGATGGCAAGGGGACTCTAACTCATGATCTGTCTGCCACTGAGAATATTTTACATCAGCACTTTGATCGGTGCAAGCCTGATGCGGAATTCGTATCGACTGGGATTCGAACCCGGTTGGCCTCATTGGGAGGCGAACGCTCTATCCCCTGAGCTATCGCGGCTCAAGTACTTACATTTGTATAAATACAACAAAAAAGTTAAACTTTGTGCCCCTGTGTTATCAATAAATTTAATCTACATACTTTTGACTGTCACGAGACCAACCTTGGCGCATTATTTACGTATGTTTTGTTCCGTAAATAATTTTAATTTTAATTGTGACAAAGAAAAATTTTATTACCGCCCTTTTCAGTACTTTTTTATTCTTTGTTGGACAAATTCTTTTAAAATAAATTAGACAATTTGAAACTATTTAGTAGTTATCTTTCAAAATATTAGAACAAAAATATTATTTTTGTCTTACTTATTAAAATAGTATAAAAAAATTATACAATACATGTTAAAAAAATTACACATTTTATTTAAGTTCTTAAATATTTATTTTTCTAAACAAATTATTTAACTTAATTTATTCATAATTCATAACAACACTTAACATAGTAAGTAAAGGAAACAATGGAACTCCTGGTTCTGGTATTGGACAAACTAGTTCAACTCCGTATCCTTGTAATTTTGAGCCTAATCCAGAAGACAAAGGAACTCCTGGATCAAGTATTGGAATTTTGCCTTCGCGGAGTACTTTTTAATGAAACTAAGAGGCATTTGCGTTACATGGAAGGAAAAACACGAAAACCTCCCACTGTTTTTCGACCCCAAAGTGATTCCAATCCATGATTCCATCCCATAATTCGTCTACTACTGAGAATATTTTACGTCCGCACTGTAGCCGGTGCTAACCGGGAGCAGAGTTCGTATTAACCAGCCACGGTTGGGATTCGAACTTGGGTGAACTCATTAGGGGGAGAAAGCTTTATCGCCTTGGTCACAGTGGCTCAAGCTTGTTTTTAGTCACATACTACAGTTGGAAATTAATAGTAAATTTCATTTTCACTAAACAAAATTGTTTGTTGTCGTGCGTAAATGAAGGACAAGAACACCTAAAATTTCGTGTCAGTAAATACCTTTAATGATACGTTTTGAACAAAAATGAATTTCTAACATGCAAATGTAAAAAACGTGTACTTTTTAACACATTTAAAATCAATTCATAGAAATATTTGAATGACATATTTTACGTCAAAAAAAAGTAATGGCGTAACATTCACCTATAAAACAATCAATTGATAAATTGATAAAAGTAAAATATGATAAGATCTTAGAGTTAAGGCATTATTTTAAGGTCGAAAATAAATTTGTTTTTGCGTTAATCAGGGATTCCATTTAACAATAACCTTTTTTTCTCTTAGCAAAAGCTGACAGTAATTTTTTAAGTGGGCAGATCAATTGTACTCGTATCGAAAAAAATAAAAACAACAAAATAATTTCATTCTCATTGACACAAAAGGTTTATATCAGATATTTTTTGATAGCGTGACCTTTTACAATCATGCTGTTTTCTGTTTTTTTTTTCATTTCAAATCACGAAGTAATAAAATCATAAGTAGAAAAACAGCTCAATTTAGTTAAACGTGGGATACAGGTTGATTCTGAAAATTTTCTTTTACCGTTGTTTGCACCTGATTTGTAAATTGCACCTGATTAACAAGTTTCATCTAATTTGCGTCTCTTATCAAATTCACTCTTCGAATTCATGAGATTCATCTGATTAACAAAAACAACTCACATAGTTCAGTTAATTTGCGATATCTAATAAGGATAAGACCTAACCGAATTAAAACGAACTCAAAACTTAAAAAATGGATCGAAGACATACAGATCCAGTAAAGGAACGGACAACTTCTTCTACAAGCGATAACTCAATAACTGAATACGTAAATGATGCCTTTGAAGATTCAGAGTTACAACTGAGCAAAGTTGTAAGTGTCAATGTCGAGAAAGATCTCACTTGGGTAAAAAATCCAATTAGTGATTTACCAGAAAGTAAAAGTAACAAGAATTTACAGAATTTTGTAGATACTACTGAATCTGAAAAATGTATAGAAGAACCAATCGCTCTTCTACACATAAGGAAAATGTATCTGGCAGCATTTGTTGTTTTATTATTTGCTGTATGTATGGGCATGACGGCAACATACTCTGCAACAGCAACTGTGGATATGGGAAAGCCACATAGTACTATTAAACCAGATGACGAAGAAATATCCTGGATTGGTAGTTTAATGGCAATTGGGGCATTATTTGGTGGATTTGCTGCAAGTAAGTTAATACTTTTTCACAAATAAAACAATCAATTTAACCCTTTGGTGCAGATGGGACACCGGTGTCCCTTTTATTTATATATTTTCTGACTCTCTAATTACAAGTAAAAATATATTTTGGTATTTTTTAATTAAAAAATTGGTAGCTTAATGGCAACTGGAGCATTACTTGGTGGATTTGCTGCAAGTAAGTTAATACTTTTTTACAAATAAAACAATCAATTTAACCCTTTGGTGCAGATGGGACACCGGTGTCCCTTTTATTTATATATTTTCTGACTCTCTAATTACAAGCAAAAATATATTTTGGTATTTTTTAATTAAAAAATTGGTAGCTTAATGGCAACTGGAGCATTACTTGGTGGATTTGCTGCAAGTAAGTTAATACTTTTTTACAAATAAAACAATCAATTTAACCCTTTGGTGCAGATGGGACACCGGTGTCCCTTTGATTTATATATTTTCTGACTCTCTAATTACAAGCGAAAATATATTTTGGTATTTTTTAATGATAAAAAAACAGTTTAATAGTTATTAAAAAAATCTTTTAGATTATCGAAATTATTTCTGCACTAAAGTATTAAATTCAAAGAAGTAGTTTGAATTTTTTTTGTCCATTCATATTCTAAACCAGGGTTTCTTAACCTGTGGTTCATGAACCCCTAAGGGGTCCATGAGTTATATTTTGGGGGTCCGCTAACTACTCCTAATTTTTAAAACGTTTGGAAGCCTACAAATTGCTTGTAAAGCGAGCTATGGCAGCTATAATTCCGTTTGCTACAGTGTATCTTTGCAAAGAGGGATTTTCCACACTTGTGACAATAAAAACATCCAAATCAATTGAATGTTGAACATGATATGCACGTTGCTTTGTCGAAAACCATCCTCTAATTCAATTTATTAATTAAGGAAAAGCAGCAGAAACCTTCACATTAAAAATTTTAATTTTAAAAATTTTGTATACTATTAAAATAATAAAATTAAATGTTTTCTAATAATTGATGTTTTTTAAAATTATTTTTTTCACAGGGGGGTGGTTCGTGACTTCTTAAAAATTTTTAAAAGGGGTCCATTATATCAAAAAGGTTAAGAAACACTGTTCTAAACTGTATCAATAATTGATTATGTGACTTTAAAAAATTTCAATGATAAATAACTGTTTCTCTTAGATCTAAATAGTTACAAATAAGTGCAAATTTGAAAAATTATTGTTTTTAGGCGAGCCGTGCCTGGAAGATTTTACCTTTAACGCAGAAAAATAGAAGGTGTTTAATGCTGTATTTCATAACCATAAATTAAAAAAATGCTAAATAAAATATGCTTAACGCATTTTGACCTAAACTAATACAAATAATGTATGAAATATGAAAAATATGTTTAAAAAATTCAGCATCAAGGAGGTAACTTATGTAAGTACACATTTTGTATCATATGAGGTTCTTTTTTTATTACATATGCGTGGCAATATAATGATAAGCCACACTATTTCCAAAGGTCATGTTCTTTCTTTATTTTTTTAGTATTATTTCAAAATGTAAACTTCAGAATTTTAAGAAATTACCATCATGTAATAGCATAATATACCAAAGCATCTTATTGTTTATGGAAAAATCGTGGTACTTCAATCAAAAATGCTCTTTTAATTATCTTGAAAATGTGATTAATTATTATAATGCCCCTAGTTCATCAATTTTAACAATGACTACGTCAATAAAATTTTGAAACAAAATATAAAACAAAAACAATTGTTGCATCGTTGTGCCGTTGCAACAATTAGTATTTTTTTTAATTTATAGTAAATCGAATTCTACATATTTTAATTTCTTCAAGACAAATAAAAATAACACGTCTAAAATACATAAACGGTTTTTTATTGACATATATTGTTTAAAAGTTTAAAAAAAAATATGAAAAATTGATATTGGAAAGGTTTCAGCATGACTTGTAGTTAAATACTTAGAGTTGGGGGCGAAAATAAGTCTCATTGCAAGTTCTAACTGAGATAAAATCATAAATCTTTTATCCTTTTTGAAGAGAGTATCATTATTATTTACTACTTAAAAAAATTAAAGAAATTTTTCAGATTCTGCGTCCTGAATACATTAATCTAAATAGTAATTGGTGATTTTTGTATATTTAAATTAATTTCAATATTCATTAGTTTAAAATTAACTCTGGTATTCAAAACTTAAAAATGATAGCCGCTCTTCCGACTAAACTTGGGACCATGTGTTTGGGGTTTAGGTTTTGAATTTTCTTGTTTTTAGTTTTTTTTTTTTAAATTGAAAAAGAAAATTAATAATATAATTTAATATATATCTCCAGAAAAATGTCACTCTTATGGAAGTTTGGGCACAATCGCCGTCAAAACGTGTGATAACTTGCTAATCTTTAAACACATAGAAAATAATACTATTTGTGAATCCGTCCTTAAAAGACCTATTTTCATCATTTGAAGATTTAGGTAATTCATGGGATAATATTCATCATTTGAAGATTTGGGTAATTCATGGGATAATTTTCATCATTTGAAGATTTGGGTAATTCATGGGATAATTTTCATCATTTGAAGATTTGAGTAATTCATGGGATAATTTTCATCATTTGAAGATTAAAAATTAGCATATATCACAGGGAATAAATGCTTCCTGGAGATTTCTGGCAAGTCCCACCAATATAATAATTTTCTTTATTATTACAATAGTACCTCCTGTAAGGACACGGAGAAAAAAATTCTGGTAAAATTACCGTACTGCATGGTAATGACATCTCTGGTAAAAAAAATATAATTCTGGTTAATAAAACCAAAATGTACGATATTTAAACCAATCATTTGGTAATTTTTCCGTTCTTATGGTAACGGTATACTGGAAATTCTAGTTTTTAAAGATTATAACTCTTTTTACTAAATGTGTGGTAAACACATTTAGTAAAAAAACAAAACTGTAAACAAAACAAAAAGTAAATTTAACAGAATAAATGTTCTTTATGCCATTCTCTAGTGGAATTGAAACGTGGTAAATTCGACCGTATTTTGTCAGTTTTGGCTATACTTTTTTTTTCTCAGTGCACCTCTAAATAAGAAATCCTCTTTAGTTAAGGGACAAATCTGTTTGTCCTGGTTCCTATGAATAGGGCCCCTATTCATAGGAATCTTACGGTATTTATTTCTTAATTAGGGACATTTTATTTAAGGGGACTGATAAATTTCACAATGTTAGATGGATGTAGAGAAACACAAAATAAATATTTAAATGCTTTTTGCTATCAAGGAGAAAATAGAATTAATGTTTTTATTCATGTGAAAAAGCTAAAAAAATTAAAATGGCATAAATAATGTAGCATGAAAAGCTATGTATTAATTTCTGTTCTATGAGGAAGAAAATACCTCGGTGTTGAAACGCAGGGAAATTACAAAAATAAAACAAATAAAACAAAAATGAAATGTTGATTTGACTGATAGGGAACAAATTCGAACAAAATAATCAAATATAAGTGCTTGTGTGTACATTTTTAACGATATTAACAATATTTAAACGAATTCGTGCAACAGATTATTAAAATAAGTTTCTGTTCGTAAAAAATCAATTGTTCATTTCATGCATTTCTTAAAAAATAAACCTTTTTAGGAACTTTAATTTTTAATTTTTTTTAAATAACCATCAGTGAATATCTCATTTATTGACATGCAATTTATTTTAATCTTAATGCATCCTAAATTTTCATATTAAATTGCACTTTATTCGTTTTTAAGTATCCTCTGAAAAAGGGACACCTTTGATTAGGGTACAAAAACTTGGTTTTGGAGTTTTTCTCTATTGGTACTAATGCACTGGTGACACGTACTAATTTAAAAGGCATTTACTAATGTTTAATTTTTTATATCTTTTTAGAAGTCCGTTATTTTATGGGTACAAAGAGTGACAACTAGTTCAAATTGAAATTTTTTCATACTTTAAGGGTGGTGAGATGACAATTAAGCTGATTTCTTGAAGAAAAAAAATGAAGTCTCCACAATAACTGCGTTTAAAGTAACTAGATTAGTTAGTGAGAATTTAAATGTCAGTTGAATAAAAAAAGTACAAAGTAATTAATCTGGTGCTTTTCAAATGTAATCTTAGATACATATGCGTATGACACACGACAAAAAAAAGCTTGTCCAAACAACTTGGACCAAAAAACTTGTTATGCTTATTTTCTCGGAGCATTTTTACGTTTTAGTTTTGAAATAAAATTTTTTGTTGTAAGATAATTGATCATTACATTGTTATATAGCATGTTTGAATTAAACAAACAGTTTTAATATACATAACTTACCTTTGCAGGTTTCCTTACAAATTACTTGGGAAGAAAAGGAACCCTTATGTTTAACACCATTCCTTCCGTAGCTGGATGGTGTATGATAGCGT
The DNA here is from genome assembly GCF_982258835.1 of Parasteatoda tepidariorum. NCBI lineage: Eukaryota > Metazoa > Arthropoda > Arachnida > Araneae > Theridiidae > Parasteatoda > Parasteatoda tepidariorum. The sequence goes on from NC_141766.1 coordinate 34,858,397, forward strand.
ATGCTGATACTCTAGGAATGATATATGCCGCACGTATCGTAACAGGTTTCTGTACAGGAGTCATATCTGTAGCTACACCAATGTATTTAGTAGAAATTTCTACTCCCGAAGTTCGAGGTCTTCTTGGATCAAGTTTTCAGCTATTTGTTGTTACTGGAGTTCTATTCATTGCCGGATTGGGATCTGTCTTAACATGGAGACATTCAGCCGTAGCTTCAGCTATTACATGTTTAGTGGCTGCTGCTTTAATGGTGCCAATGCCCGAATCCCCAAAATGGTTAATTTCAAAAGAAAAACGGAATGAAGCTAAGAAAGCCATAATATTTTTGCAAGGTAAGGAATTTGACACAGAAGGTGAATTATATAATATGGAGGAAGAAATCAAATCACAACCTAAATCCAGTGTTCAACTGAAGGAATTAGCTTACCCTGAATTTTATAAGCCTTTAATTTATTCAGTTCTCCTCATGTTTTTCCAACAATTCAGTGGCGTCAATGCAATTATGTTTTATTGTGCGAAAATATTTGAAAACGCCAAAAGTAGCATGGATTCCATACAAGCTACTATTGTCGTTGCAGTTGTACAAGTAATTGCTACTCTAGCTGCCAGTCTTTTAATGGACAAAGCTGGTAGAAAAATATTGCTCATGACTTCAAGTGTTTTCATGGCAATAAGTCTAATCATATTTGGCGGATTTAGCTTTGCTAAGTATGAGGATGAAACAATTGTTTTAAAATACGGTTGGGTGCCTTTATTATGTCTAATGTCATTTATAGCAGCTTTTTCGCTTGGATTTGGTCCTGCTCCGTGGTTAATGGTTGCAGAAATGACATCTGCGCGATTTCGAGGAGTAATTAGTGGTTCTGCAACAACTCTAAATTGGTGTTTTGTGTTTATGGTGACTAAACTTTACCATGCAGAAGAACAATTATTACATGATTTCGGAGTGTATTTTTCATATTCCGTTATATGTGTAATTAGTATATTTTTCACATATTTCTGGTTGCCTGAGACTAAAGGAAAAACTTTAGAGGAAATTCAAGAAAGATTCAGAAAGTCATCAATTTTAAGTGTACAGAATTAAAACTCATTAACAGATTCATTAATAACTCACTAACTTCGTCTATTTTCACGCTTTAATACTAAAAACAGAACATTAATTTTCATTGTATATAAAATGGTCGCTCCTTTCTATAACAAAAGAACTGAGATTTCTTCACAAATGGATAAAATTGTTATTTATCGTTATTTAATCGCTGGCAGCATTTGATTTTTGCAGAGCTTTCTATTGCGCTTCATCCTCAAAGTTATGGTAACAAACATAACATTGAACTCGCAGTGAACGCTTTACACCTTATTTAATCTCCCTGTGGCCTATTTTTCGTTTAACACATCAAATCGTTCGTTTCATTAATCTTTTTCTGAATCTGCAAAACCCTGGCATTGAATACTCACCATGTTACTATCTATTAATAAAAATGTAATATTCAGACAAAATCTGCAGCTTTTCTCGCCGGGAACATCATACCGTGTGTCCCAAATATGATCAACGATTTGAAAAATTGATAAAACGATTCGAAAAAAAACGAAAGAAAATGGAAGGGAACAGCTTCTACCGTTTTACTTTAGGAAACATCCTATTTTTCGTTTAACATATCAAATCATTCGTTTCATTAATCTTTTTCTGAATCTGCAAAACCCTGGCATTGAATACTCACCATGTTACTATCTATTAATAAAAATGTAATATTCAGACAAAATCTGCAGCTTTTCTCGACGGGAACATCATACCGTGTGTCCCAAATATGATCAACGATTTGAAAAATTGATAAAACGATTCGAAAAAAACGAAAGAAAATGGAAGGGAACAGCTTCTACCGTTTTACTTAAGAAACGAGATCTTATTCTCAAATAGTTTCGAAATCAGTTACCAATTACAACAACAGATGGCGTTTCTGAGGGAAAATAATATTAAACAATGTTTTCTGATGCATTTTAGACCAATCCACTAGAGCTGTACGGGTCTACTGTAGAATTTTGTTCTCAGACCGCACCACGTTGCTTCTGCGAAAGCTATTTATTTTGAAAACATTGTTTGATAGTTTTACAGTTAGCAGTGTCACCTGTAGACAAGCTTTGTTACGTTAAGAGTAGGGAAGTTTAAGAGTAGGGAAGAATACGTGGTTTAACCTGAACATGGTTATTAAATACGTGATTTCTTAAGGCGAATGCATCGAGCCCTGCATCTTTAGTTACATTTTTCATATTGTCGATGTTTTTGGGATAAGATGAGCTTTTGTTAATATTGCTACTGTTGTTGCACTGTTCTTATTTTTAGGCTTAATTCTTTTTAAAATTATTGTTTTATAAATTAAGTCAAAATTTTTATTTATGAAAATATAAGATCTTTAAAGCTAGTCAATTTTAAATAAACAGGTTGAGTAACATATGCTTTTAACTAAAGTTTCAATATTTAGAGCTATTTATAGCATTATATTTTCATTAAAATGATGATGATGATTAAACAAAACATGCAAAAGATATTTAATTTAAAACTAAAATAACGCATGGCCTTATAGAGTTTTTCTGAGTTTTTAAAAAAAAATCGAATTATATATTTTATTTTTTAAACACTTCACTAATTTTAATAACATTCTTTATTTTAAAGTTCTTTTTTTACGATTCTCATCAGTTATTTCGGAATCTTTTGATTGTTGTCAAATGTTTTCTTGTATTGTTAACCTGTAGTCAAATGTTTTCTTTTTTCACTAAAATCTTTATCTGTACTTTGTTTTGTTATTTTTTGTTCCATTATGTATTATGACCATTTGGTTTCGCTGGAATATTTTTATAGGAAACAAAAGAAATCTTCATAAGTTTGCTTGGAAAACTAAAAGTCATCTAAAAAACCTCGTTTTAAATCTCTAATATTCATTTCACTATCCTATCACATTTCAGATGTTGTGTTTTTACGTGTAAAATAGCCTTATTTATTCATATGACGTAAAATTGTTGTAAGTTTAATAACTTTACAGTCCTCTTAATAATACAAAATTTTCCAAATAAAAATTTTTTTTCTTTTAAGTTTTTAAAAATTATAAATCTTTCATATAAACTATTTTTAAAGTGTTAGTATTCATTTAAATTTTGCCTCATATTTTATTTTAGATATTTCATTTCTGCGGCGTGTATATTAATTATATCATGTGACCTGATATTGTTTACATCTTAATAATGTAAAGGTTTTAAATAATGTAAACTTTTTTTTATTTTAAGATTCTCAAAATCTTAAATCATTCTAATAAACCATTCTTAAAGAGTTTGCATTCATTTAAAATTTACCTACCAAATTTATTTAAGGTATTTCAAAAGCAGTATTAATTAAATCATACGACATAATAGTGTTTTTACCTTAATAATGCAAATTTATTGAACAATGTAAAGTTGTTTTTTATGTCAAGATTATCAAAATCATACATTTTTCAAATAAACTCTTTAGAAATCGTTGGTATTCATTTCACATTTATTTCAGATATACTTATATTTTCACGTGTAAAGTAACTATACCATCTGAAGCAAATCTATTAATATTTCAATAATATAAAGTTTTTCAACCACTTTCAATGTCAAGATTCTCAAAATCATAATTTTTTCAAATAAAATCTTATAAATCGTTAGTATTCCTTTCACATTTATTTCAGACATATTTATATTTTCACGCCTTAAGTAATTATACCATCTGAAGCATCATTGCTAATATTTCAGTAATGTAAAGTTTTTTAACCACTTTCAACGTCAAGATTCTCAAAATTATAAATTTTCAAATAAACTCTTCAAAAATCGTTAGTATTCATTTCACATTTATTTCAGACATATTCATATTTTCACGCGTTAAGTAATTATACCATCTGAAGCATCATTGTTAATATTTCAGTAATGTTAAGTTTTTTAACCACAATAAACGTCAGGATTCTCAAAATCATAAATATTTCAAATAAGCTATATTTAAAGAGTTAGCATTCATTTCATATTGTAGATTTGGATTTTTAGAAAAAAGTATCCCTATTTGGCATACAGTCAGTTGCATTTTGGTTAATTGTTGGCACTGGAGTCAACAAATATGAATGCCATAAAAAAAAATTTTTAAATGGATGAATTTCAGGAAATGTAAGACAAATTGATAAAATAAAAATAGATTAGGTTGATATTTTTAAGAACCTACCTAAAGACACGAAACTAACACCTCTTATTAAACCCTGGGGCTAAGACAGCTTCTAGGGGGTGAAACCTATTTTGAAGAAGGGGTCGAGAGGTTCCTATTTTAGATTTTGAAGTTGCCCTCACAGCCAGAGGATAATATTTGGAAGTCAAGTTTTATACACGGAGAAAAACAATACCGGTAAAATTATCGTACTGTATGGTAATGACATTTTTGGTAAAACAAAATCATAATTCTGGTTAATGCAACAATAATATATGATACTTAAACTATTCATTTGATAATTTTTCCATTCATATGGCAATAGTTTACTGGAAATTCTGGCTTTTACAAGTAATAATTACCGTCATGTGGGGCTACTTTGAGCAGGATTTCGCTGTTTTTGAACTTTGACATATAAAAAAGCTATGTTAATTCAAATTTTAGTAAAATCTATCAATATTATATTCATAACTGGACTCAGACGAGTGAATTTGATCAATATTATCATTATTTGCATGTAATATTTACAAATAATAAGTCAAAACATACCTTGCACAAAGTAGCCCCCAAGTGAGGCTACTTTGTGCAGTGATAGGAATTTATTTTAATAATCATGTTTTTAGTAAAATATTGATATAAAATTGTTAAAAAAGTTAATTGTTGACATTTTTTAATAACAAAAACATCAAGATATGTAAAGATATCAGTTTGAAAATAATTTTCAGCGTTAAAAAACCATTCTTTATACAGAATTTTTTCTTAAAAAGAATGTTTATTTCAAAACATTTAAGTTTAAACAAAAGGAAACCATATACATTTTTGAACATTGAAATGGATGAAATTTCAAAAATAATAATTATTACATATTCATTAACATTTATGATATTGATAAATTTGAACATAACATGCTTGAATGAACATGACAGAACTTGCTCTTCAGTTTCTGTCAAAATCACCTGATGTCCTATAAAATATACTTTTATGTGTTAAATCGTTCGATTAGTTCATTAGAAATATCTTTATAGAAGAAAAATAATAGTTTGCCAGCACGTTTCACGTGCTTCTTGTGAATTTTATTAGAGATAGTATTTCTGTGGATTTTGTACTTCTGAGAAGCTTCTGCAATGGACATACCACCAGCAACTGCTTGCAAACATTGTTGCAGATTTTCTAAAGTGTAATCACAGTAGTTTCTCGTTCAAGGTATTTTTTTTATAACGTCTGACCATTTTTCTGTCGAAAAAAAAACGAATGAAACTTGCACAAAGTAGCCCCACAATGCATTTTTTTTCATTTTCCGTTTATTTGTTATTAATTTTCAAATTTTTTTAACGCAAACATGATATAATTGTTTATTAATATATAAATAAAAAATTTTGCACTTACGACAATTGTTTTATCAACGTCTTTGCATTTCACAGCTTAAGTTTCCTCGCACACTTTTCGACGTCCGACGTTCTCGGAAAGTTGTTGACATTGAATAAACAAAACACACTCTGAGATTGTTTCAAAATTCAAAAAAATGTTTGTAGTAATAGAGGAGATTTCTATCTTCAAATTCCACACATCTTTAACGTGAAAAAAACATAATACTGAATCGCAGCACTTGAAAAGTGCCAAATTCGAATTTGCACAAAGTAGCCCCCGCTGCACAAAGTAGCCCCACATGACGGTACTTATAATCACACATTTAGCAAGACATGAACTGAAAAGTAAACTTAAACAAATAAAGGATTTTTATGCCATGCTCTAAGCTATCATAATAATATTACCAAATTTTACCACATTTACCAAATTTTTATTACATAATATGAACTATATTTAATTGTTAACTTTACCGAAATCATACTAAAGCGCTTCGATAAAAAATTACCGAGCTTTATGGTGATCCCATAGAGCCGAAAACAAAATCAATTTTACCATATTCTGGTAGTTTTGACTATACCTTTTTTCTCAGTGTATCATTATGTACATCTTTTAAAAATATTTCTTGCTTTTATTTTTAGCTCTTTTATCCGATATGTATTTCACGAAATATTTGACTATTTTCATTCATCTGATCATTTTGCACGGGTACTATAAATATTATGTGCATACATTTAAATAAGACTAATAGTAACCGACCTACCGCTGAAGGAGTTTGCGGATAAGGGTTTCACCCGTTGTCACGTGAACCAAACACTACAAAACTACAAAAAAGTAAAATCAAAACTAAAAAGATTGATACACATAGGAAAAATCCCAAAATTGAAAAGATGATAAAAATAAAACAGAATAAAAATTAAAAGTGCTTAAAACATCTAAGTGAATAAAATTAACCAACTATAAAAGTGTCAAAAATACAGGTAAAAACATATAAAAGTAAGGTCAGGTAAAACATTAAATGGTGAAAATATGAAAAATCACATTAAATACAAACAAGACTAAAATAAGATTATTAGAATAATTAAAATAGTCGACTAAAAGCTCAAGTGTCCTCCTTTCAAGGCTAAGTGCCTCTAAGATTAAAAATGTTCTAAGGTAAACCTAAGTTTCTCTAAAAAAGATAAACACATTTAAATGAACAACATTTAAATAAATATTACGTGCATACATTTACGTATATAATAAATATTAAACTGCAGAAAAATATTATATGATAGGCGTGTACAATTTTATATTTCGTAATGGTGCCACAAATTGAAATAATTTGGGAACCCCATCCTTATACATTTAAAGATAATTTATAAAGAATACTCTGAACAAACTAAACAAATTTCCCAATACTTAATAATTTAAAACCCTTAAACGGATATTTTTTATCCTTACACTCAACAGTTTAGTATATAATGTCTTTATCAAGACATTAATGTAATGAATTAATAAATTAATCTTATTGCCTGGCATACACTAAAAAAACTGGACAAATAATTCAAGCACATTCCAAACAAATCTATTGATGATTCGGACAAATTTAAGCATTTCCATCACTTGTTAATGTGCGGCAAGGAGTTATTTCTTTTAAGATAGAAAGGTAGTGGGTATTCTTTAATTTGATCGAGTCGCCTAGAATTAGCCACTTGAATGACATGTAATGACTATTATGGCAATACTATTCGCCAGTAAATTGCTCTAATGTGTAATAGGTTAATTTGAAGAGGAATGGTTTATTCACGAGGTATTTGTTGCGCAGAAGCATTTCTCACGTTTTATTAAGGTAGGAATTATCGAGCAAAAGTAAAAATAAAAACAATGAAGAGTATATAAACACGCATAAAGTTTTCAAGAGGCACAGTTTAATGTTTGTTGCTTCTTCTGCAACTGGAGAAAATTTTTGAGTTTGATTATATGAGATTAATTTAACGCACACGATTAAATTTGTAGGATATTAATAGTAAGTAAAGTTGTTTGAATTTTATTTTTATGCATGGAATAAAATAGCAAAGTTTTTTTGTTGAACAATTTAACACTGACTAAGCAAATGATATTTTTTTTTTGTGATTCAATATTAAAAGGCAATGAAACATTATATTAACTTATTCTCAGAGCCGTAATTTAGGTCCCCAAGAGTAATAGGACCCTGATGAGAAAAATGCCAATATTAAAACTGAAATAATTTTAAAGTCAGAATTTTTAATTTTATGAAATTTTTATTTTCAGTATCGAAACATTTTTTAAAATTTTGCTTTCAGTATGGAGAAAAAATAATTTTTCTCAAGTAGTCTATTCCCAAAATACTTTTAGCCACGGAGAAAAATACAAAATTTTTAGGATCCAGGAGGAAATTTTAGCAATCCTCTTACAATGGTATAGAAAGATGCTTCGCAGTATTTTGCTTTGATATTAAATTTAACAAAATATATGTCACCAGATACTATATTTTAGGTCCCTTGGTTAGTGTTTAAGCAAATTTACTCAAAATCCCTTTTTTAAAAAAAACGTTTTTTGAATTTAAGAGAAAATGAATTTTATTTTTTAGCTGATTGGTTGAGATCTACAATTAATTTTGAGGCTGACATTACTATTAATGTTTTGATTGCCACTTAAATTTCTGTCAATAGCTTGCAAGAATAGTGTATACAATGAGAAAACTTTTATTGCAACAAATTGTGTTATTTCATTTTTAACGTATTCCTTTTGGTACATAATTTTATTTTATTAATTTTTTTTTTTAAGTAATAAAACCGTTGTTTGTCCTTGCAACTAACTTTTATAGCATAAAATTTCAACTGGTAGCTTTCTTAATAAGAATTTTATTGGAATTATAGTCTGAGAGGCATAATATTCTGAGATGAGAATTATATTCTGAGTAGTAGTAATAAAGCTAAAAAGCCTTTTGTGAGCTCTTGTTCTTAGCAAATTTATTCAGCAAACTTTTTTTTAATTTTTAATTAAAAATGAACTTTATTTTTCAGCTGATCGATTGAGTTCCACATCTCCAAAAAAAGTTAATTTTGGGGAGGACATTACTTACTAATGCCGAAATTGACACTTAAATTAATGCCAATGACTTACATGAATAACGTATACATTTACTGCAACAAACTGTGTTATTTCATTTTTAGCGTATTTCTTTTGTTGCGTATGTTTTAATGTCTCAGAATCGTTGCTTGTACTCGCAATTAACTTTTATAGTATAGGATTTAAACTTGTTCTCAATGAGAATTTTATTGGAATTAAATTCTGAGAACTATAATAAATTATATTCTAAGATCAGAAATATATTCTGAAAGCTACAATAAACCTAACAAGCTTATTGGAACATAAAAAATAAATCAGTTAATTTATTAATGTTTCTAATTAAGATAGTTTATCAGCATATGTAAAACTCTTTATCTTTTTTCACTGTTCATTTTGATAATTTAAATATATTTATCATTTTAAAGTTAAATACAGACAACTAAATATTAGATTTTAGATTAGATTTAGATTATGTTTGGAATAGTTTTGATTAGCACTTTATTCTTACATTGCTTTCTTTTTTTGGGCTATGAATCATTAAATTTAATTAAAAAAAATTGAATTAAAATTCATCTGTACCTTATAATATTATTCTCAACACTGTATAAAGTTCCGAATCAATTACGGTAAAAAGAACCCTTGAGTGCAACATACGAAAAATCTATTTTTATAGTAAAAATTTATACCTTATTTTTTACTGTAATATTTTTTTAATTACAGCTATTTAGTGATTTTAAGATAAATAGTACTGTAAAAATTATGGAAAAATTTATTTTACAGTAAAAAGCACTAGCACCCTGAGTGCCATTGATCCAAAAACTTTTACATTTTATAAATTGTTTTATTGTTTTTGAGGCAAGGTTGTGTAAATCCTGAATTATGCAATTCCCAATTTTTTGTTAAATTGTTATCAGCCTCACCTTAAAAAAGTTTTAGATATGAATATATTTTATGGTAAGAACATACATAAATAGAAAATTAAGTAGAACTATTTTCAGCATATATATTATGCAATTCTCAATTTTTTGTTAAATTGTTATCAGAGTCACCTTAAAAAAGTTTTAGAAATTAATATATTTTATGGAAAGAACATTAAATAGAAAATTAAGTAGAACTACTTTCAGCATATATAATGAGCATCTTATAAATTTTAAGCAATCTGTGGACATACGTACTTTATGAATTTAAAAGAAAATTAAATATAATTAAAATAAATATAAAAAATCAAATTATAATCAAAAGCAAATTGTAACCAAATCAAAATTGTAATCAAAGCAGTAGTTTATGGATTCTATAGTTATACATAGAATCCATAAACTACATAATATAGATTCACATAACTTAGAGAAAGTACTGAAAAAAGCAGTACTGAAAAACTGTCAGTACTGAAAGTACTGAAAAACTGTCGTTTTCATTAAAAAAATCTTTTAAATGAATTGATGTTTAAAAATTTTACAAATTAAGAGATTTCGAGTTTTCAAAATCCTCTGATATTTAATATGTTAAAATAAATTATTTTAACACTATAGTGCTTTGACTTATAAATCTTATAGTTTAGATTATAATTTTATTTATCAATATTCCTTGATTTAATGGCAGTACGTTAAAATGCAATATGGATTTTAGAAAAAGGATGGCAGCATTTATTCTATAGGATAAAATTTTTTCGTTAGTCTGAGAAAAAAAAGTATGGTTAGAACTACTAGAATATGATAAAATTTACCCGTGTCTGGGTATTATCTAGGAGCACCAAAAAGCTTGGTAATTTTTACCGAAGAGCTTTGGTAATGATTTTGGTAAAATTAACAAGAAAATATGGTTTTATAACATGAGATAAAATTTGTCAAATGTGGTAAAGTTAGGTAATTTTATCATGATACTTTAAGAGCATGGCAAAAAAAATCATTTATTCGGTTACATTTATTTTTCAGTTCTGTATTGTTTATTAAATGTATGATAATAAGAATTATAATATTGATAATCAGAATTTCTGATAAACCGTTATCATATTAACGATAAAAACAGCAAACGAATGGTTTAAATACTGAAATTTTTTTTTTAAACACAATTATGCTTGATTTTTAAATAAAAATCTGATTAACATACTATACGGTAATTTTAGCAGAGTCTTTTTTCTGTGCAATTTTTAATTGAGGGTCACCGAGTTCCGCAGCTAGAGATTGCGAAGTTACAGCACAGTTTATCCGGTTTAACTAAGTTCCTGAAACCATTTTAAAACTTACAAAAAATATCATTCCTTTATTTTTGTATCCGAGAGTAAGCCGTAAAATTATTTATAATATGTTATAATGTAGATTTTTGTTGTAACAAATTTATTGTTTTACAGCAGCAATAAACCTTCATAATCAATAAGAGTAATTTATAATTCGAAATTTCAAAACTTAAGTTTCTATTTAATTGATTTTTTTTAAAAACAAAAAAAAATCAGCTATATTACTGTTTTAAGATTATTTTAAGATAGGAATATTTAAATTTGAAAATTTATAAATTTGAAGATGTAAACCAACGAAGAATTTATATAATCCCTAAAAATACCTAGTACACTTTATTTCATACATTTTCTCTTCTTTGATAGACTTAACAACATTTTATTTGAATCCAATTGTAACATTAAGTAGTTGTTGAATTTCGGATTGAAATTTATTTATTCATAGTAATACATTTTATTTAATAATATCACATTGGTTTTTAGTAATTTCAATTGTCTTTCCAATTAGCAAAGTTGTAGACATTCCTCAAAAACTTAATTTCTTGATAGGAAATGTTTTTGCGTTCTACATCTAAAACGCAAATAAATTCAACGCCTTATCAATTTCGAATTGGTTTTGAAGTCAGCTGTTGTTTCGTAAATTTGACTAAATAGGATGAAAAAAAGTAAATGATTTTTCAATAGAAAAAATTAAAAACTCTTAAAATAAATCTCATATACGTTAAATTTAAATATTATTCATACCAATAAAGTAAATGGTTTATTTTTGCAAGTGTCATGAAATTATGCCAAGTAACTCAACCTACGCTTTCTTTTGTTTGTTAACGTTGGGGTTTGCGTTTGCTCATCACTTTTTTCCTCTTATTTTCATGTTACATAAGCTACGATGAGTTGTCCTTAAAAAGTAGGTCCTATTTAGAGTAATACTTTTATAAAAATTAAAAGTGGTGACAAACTCATTCCGCGATTATTGATGAGGGGATACCCGTTTCTAATAGAGGAAATTTTTTTCATTTTATTCTATTTTATCATTTTATAACCGTCGTTGAACAGCCAACCCAATTTTTGGGTTTACGACTACTAATATTCAACTCCATAGCCTTGCAATTTTGAACCTAATCCAGAAGACAAGGGAACTCCTGGATAAAGTATTGACAGAGATTTGCCTTCGTGGAGGACTTTTTGATGGGACTAACCCGCATTTGCGTTACATGGAGAGAAAAACCACGAAAACCTGTCACAGCTAGCTTGATGGCAAGGAGAATCTAATCAAAGATCCGTCAACCACTGAGTGTATTTTACGTCAGCGCTGTGGTCGGTGCGAGACGGGAGTGGAATTTTAATCAACCAGCTATTGCCGGGATTTGAAACAGGTTCACCTCATTGGAAGGCGAACTCTCTATCCCCTGAGCCACCACGACTCAATAGGGGAAACTTTTTATTTTATTTTATATCCGTCGTTGAACAGCCGACCCAATTTTATGGGTTTACGACTGCTAATGTTCAACTCGGTAGCCTTGTAATTTTGAACCCAATCCAGGAGACAACGGAACTCCTGGATCGAGTATTGGGAGATATTTGCCTTCGTCGAGGACTTTTTGATGGAACTGACCAGCATTTGCGTTACACGGAGAGGAAGATCACGAGAGTCTCCCACGGTTAACCTGACGGCAAGGGGACTAAGAGGGGAAACTCAAAATAATTCTCCTTATACGTGTACTAGATACTCCTTTATATTTCAAAAGTACTGATCTGAATTTTTAAGATAAAACTGTCCTCGGCACAAAAGACAATGTTGTAAAGAATAAATGGGTAAAATCGGGCAGTTTTCAAGTATTCATTTTTTTTTAAAAAATATATAAAATAGGCATTGGAATTTCATTTAATGAAGATATGATGCCTTAAGAACAAAATGAGCAATACTTTCTTTAAAACTTGCTTTTATTCTCATTATGCGCATATATTTTCTTGGCAGTGAAGTCCTCCCAGCATTTTCCTTTATTTATAGTAATTATTTTTCCCCCAATCCCCCCCTCCCCAGTTTTTCACTTCAGTCATTCAGGTGGCAGTAATCATGACTTCGTGTAATTATGATTACTTGTAATCATATTTTTTCTAATGCCCACCTGTGTTAACATATCTTCAATTCAAGCATTTACAAGGCAGATTTGTTGGGCACTCTCTCAGGGGTTCCATATTAGGTGGGCCAACATTTCTATCAGAGTGACGATAGATAATACAGAGAAGAAGGAAAGAATATCCATTTCCTTACCCGAGATTCGAACTCATGACCATTTGTAACTTGAGATACGCTCTCTTTTCACCGACAGTCCGGCCGGCTTATAGTGATTTTTCGACATGCTTGATTTCCTCCACCAATTTTTCTAAAATCTCATTTTTTCAAAATAAATCTCAGAAAATAAAATTTTACAATTATATATAGAAAATACTATCTCAATACAATTACAATAGTTACTGAAATTCAATGTAAAAAAAATAAAGAAGAATAACTTAATGAATACACAATGGCATAAATTTTTAACCATTAAAATAATCTTTCTATTTTCAAACAGTTTAATAACTGCGAACAGTAATGAAATATTTGCTTTCAATTTTTCTATCACTGAAGTTGATGTTAGATGAAGAAGAGCTCGTTAGCCGCAAGAAATTATGAATTGAAAAAAATTGAAGTTAGAAGTTTGGTTCAAAATTGAATCTGGTATGGTTGGCATCTAAAAATTGAAATGAGTTGACCACATAAACAAAATGCTTGATGCCAGCACCACGAAAAAATTTTCTTAACCATACCAACAGGAACTAGAAAAAGAGGTTGTCCTAGACTCAGATGGTTGGAGTGTCTGCACCGAGGAAAAAAAGTATTTTCAAAACTACCAGAATATGTAAAATTTACCGTGTTTCTGGCTCTATGGAAACACCAAATATCTGGGTAACTTTTACCAAAGCGCTATAGTAATGATTTTGGTAAAATTAACAATAAAATATGGTTTTATAATATGAAAGTCTGACAAATGTGTTAATTTTATCAACCTTAAAGAGTGAGATAAAAACCATTTGTTCGGTTAAATTTAGTTTTCAGTTTTGTATTTTTTACTAAATGTGTGGTAATAAGAAATATGATTTTGAAAATTTGAATTTTAGGTTAACTACAAATATATAAGTGGAAAAATTAGCAAATAAATAGTTTGAATGTCGGATATTTTCGTTTTTATTACCAGAACTATAATTTTCCTCCGAGAAATATCATTATCATATAGTACCTTAATTTTTACGATGCAATTTTTTTCTTTTGGGACCTGAACGTCCTCCATTCCCTTCAATAAAGAAAAGCCAAGTTTTTATGGTTCATGTAAATCCAAAACAAAAGTTAGGGCAGTTTGATCTAAATTTGTATGGATGGCCACCGTGCTGCCATGCCTTTGAGGAAGGAAGAAAGTGTGCTAAAACTAAGATCTGTAAGAATTCTGCAATATGTACTGATAACTTTGGTCTTTTTAATCCTCCATAGGAAAGTTTATAAACATTTTAAGAAGTTAGAAGAAAATATTTTAACCACGTTAATTATTCTGTCAATTTTAAGTTTTAAATGTTTCAAAATACAAATGGAGTATGTTAGTATATGCTATTTAACATTTTTGCCCCTCTCTTTTCTTAGGCCTTGTTTAGGTTGAGTTGGTTCAATTGGAATCATACTAAAATTGCTAACCATTTGCACAATATAATGGTTCAAATTATTCTGTCAATAGTAAGTTCTTAATGCTCTAAAATTCAAATGGAGTATATGCTATTTAGCATTTTTGTCATTCTCTTTTCTTAGGCCTTGTTTAGGTTGAGTTATTTGCACTTAAATGTAGTTCAATTGGAATCATACTAAAATTGCTGACCATTTGCACAATATAATGGTTCAAATTATTCCGTCAATCTTAAGTTTTTAATGTTTCAAAATTCAAATGGAGCATATGCTATTTAACATTCTTGTCATTCTCTTTTCTTAGGCCTTGTTTAGGTTGAGTTATTTGCACTTAAATATGGTTTAATTGGAATCATACTAAAATTGCTGATTATTCAAATTGCACCAAAATTTCAACAATGTATGTTATAAATTTAATTCTTTATACTACTTATCTATTGTAATACATGTTGATGTTAAATATGAAAATAACCATAGTATTATATATAGTATTATATATGTATTTTCATAAATATTTTTTAGTGTCGATGAGAGGCTGGCCATATCTTATTTTAGTACCTATTATCATTTCTCTCAGTTTTGCTTCTTTGATGCCCGACAATGTGGAATTTGGAGATTCAGAGGTAAATCATTTGTATGAACAAATTTATCTCAAACAACTTACTATTTATATTATTTTTAAAATCATATTCAGTAATTAAACATGTCTCCTGATGCAAAGTATAAGTAACTTTTATTTTTATATTTTCTAACGAAAGATCCATGGTTGTACGCACTAGTACGCGTATGTAGTCTTATGAAATGGTAACGTTAAAAAGTTTTTATTTAAAAACTGTACTATCTTGGAAATTTAAATCTCAAATCTATTAATTCTTGGAATAAATTTAAAAAAAAATATTAATATAGTTCCAATAAATGTATACTTTACTTATATTTAAATATTGATTTTTTTTAGAATTCTAATTCAGATTTAAATTTTCAGAGTGTGCTGTTTTTAAAAGTACTCTATAAAAATAAGTCGGAAAAAGTGAAAATCTTTTCACCCACTTTATTCATACATTTTGTATTTCACTTTTTTGTTTGTAAAGCATTCTGAGTTAGAAAAAATTGACATTGCAGACTTGCAAATATTTCTTATCTAACGTGTCTTAAATTAAAACAAACACACGTTAAAAATACTGTTGTCAGCTTTATTTGTCTCTGTAGTGAAACTGACATAAAAGGTATTAATATAACTTTTTGAGAACTAGCAACAATATTTTTTTATGAGTTCGCCATTTTATAATTAAACTGGCAAATAATTTATGTTCTACCAAATATGTTTGACATATATGAAAATTTGTTTTTAAAGTTTCCGAATGGGTTTGACACTATTTTATTCTTTTAACAATCTTAATTAAAATTTGAATTCTATTTTTGGTATACCGGTATCTGAAAATTATAAATATAAAGTAAACTTAAAATTTTTTTTAAAGGAGTCCAAAATTAAATTTTCAACTAAAATATGCGTAGGTATTTTTAATATAGCCTAAATTAAGTATTCATAATCATTCCAAACATTATAATTTACTTTTTGGACCGACGAGAGTACAATGTAATGAAAAATTTGTTAATTTTTTTTTTTAAATGTAACTTATAAATCCTTATTTCAGAAATATATATAAGAATTTCACCTTACTGTTACATTTTTATCAGAGTAATTAGTCTGAAATTATAGTACAATTTTTCAATTTGTTGGATTAGTTAATATTCTTGACAAACTTATAGTTTATATCTAATAATTTGACATTTTACAATGTTTGAATGACTTTCAAAACTTAGTTCCAAAAAGTTCCACGAGGTAATTAGCTTAAATTTTTTTTTGTTTTCTTCTTTGATATTTCTTCTTTCGCGAAAACCTGCCCCATTTTGCCCGTATTGCAAAGGTGGACTAAATATACCGAAAAACAAAAATTAAGTTTTTTTTTCATGTTTTCGCGTTATTTTGTAATATTACTTCGGAAATATAATTTGCTTTTCATTTTTAATGTAAAATTACGAAAATTATTATATTTTCATTGCTATATTTAATTATTTAAACGTACTATTTAATTATTTAAACGTTTTTTCTGCTCGCCATATTCTTGCCACCATTTTGGTTTTATGGGTATTTTTAGTGTATTTCAAAATTTCAACTATGAATTCAATTTACCTGCACATAAAAACCCCCAAATATTGAAAAAAAATTTATCGAAATACTAATTTTGGCCACGAAACCTTGGATGCTGGCCCACTGTGCTTTGACAAATCGGCGGGATAATCCCTAAGTACCATTCATCATTATGGATCACCCTCAAAGGCTAAACTATAGACTTTGTAGCTTAGTCTGCATCAAAACATTGCTTTATTAAAATATTTTGCAGAGCTATATATAGATGATGCTATTGCTGAATAACTTTAACTTGTTTCAGACTTCAAAAGATTATCTTCATTATCTTAAAATATTTTGCAAAGCTATATATAGATCATGTAATTGCTGAATAACTTTAACTTGTTTCAGACTTCAAAAGATTATCTTCATTATCTTAAAATATTTTGCAAAGCTATATATAGATCATGTAATTGCTGAATAACTTTGACTTGTTTCAGATTTCAAAAGATTATCTTTATTATCTTAACATATTTTGCAAAGCTATATATATATGCTGTAATTGCTGAATAACTTTAGCTTGCTTCAGATTTCAAAAGATTCTCTTTATTGTCTTAAAATATTTTGCAAAGCTATATATAGATGATATAATTGCTGAATAACTTTAACCTGTTTCAGATTTCAAAAGATTCTCTTTCTGCGCTACGACAAATGCTGATCCAAAATATGCTACGTCCAAAAGATTTTGATGATTCACTTGTACGCATCAGAGAAGCTGGACCAAAGCGCGCACATGCTCGCAGATTCGATCAATTGCCTCCGGGGTTTGTCGGAGTTCGAGGCAAAAAGTCGGAAAAAAGCAAAATTAAAGAGCCTGTTCCCGGATTTTTGGGTGTTCGTGGAAAAAAATCTCATCAATCATCATATTTAAGCAATGAAGAAATACGAAGCCAATTCAACAACCGTCGAGACAATGCTGTAAATAAATGTATTCAAAATGAACTGGCCAAAGTTCAGGCATTAGAATAAATATTTTACAAGGGACATGGAGTTCTTAAAAAAATGATTAATATGAAGTTTCATTGAAACATGCTAAATAAAGGAATTTTTATGTTTTACTTTGCATTTTTTGTATATATAATTCCCTGTTTTCTCGATTATTTTCTTAAGATTTGTGCGGTTCGGTATCCAAGCAAATATAATGCTACTAAATAATTGAAACAATGTTAATTGTTCTGTTTTTAAGCACTGAATTAGTCCGAAACTTATCTTGCACTCATATAGTTTCAGGCCAATCAGAGGTAACTGACAAACCAAATGTACTGTAACCAGAACGCGCCATAAAATGCACCCCACTTTCCTGTATTTATGCTTTTATTTCCATATTTTGTAATTCGGCAAACTTGTTACAAAAATATTTTAAATCATTTTTGCAAGTGCCGAAGGACATTTGAATTCACTAATCGCCTTATATGTTACATTTTGTGTTTTATTCTGTATTTTTCTTGAACTTTTATTTTGTATTTTTTGCTCGATATGTTTTATTTTGTATTTTTTGCGCAATATGTTTTATTTTCGTTTCAATTTTCTTAGCTGCTCCTCTCACTATTGTATTGATATATTTTGCTTTGGTAATATTAATACAATATTAGAAAGTACTCTTTTTCGTGGATATAATCGTGTGAGCTGACAACAACGAGATTATATCCTTTCCTTATTTTGTTTTCCGGGTTTTTTTGATTTTTTTAAAATTTTTAAATATGTTTAAAACCATTTTGTTTATTAATAATTTTTCTTGTTCTCCTCCTTAAAAATATTTTCCCCTTGTTTTTTTTAATTAATATTTCTCTTCTATATATATATATATATATATATATATATATGTATATAATGTGTATATATATATATATATATATATATATATATATATATATATATATATATATATATATATATATATATATATATATATATATATATATATATATATATATATATATATATATATATATATATATATATATATATATATTATATATAATATATATATATAATATATATATATAATTTAACAGATCCTTGAAAAAACTAAAGAGTTCAACATCAGGACTTTTCACCTATTTATGGACTTCAAAGCTGCCTACGATAGTATTAAAAGAGATTAATTACTTGAAGCGATGAACGAGTTCGGAATCCCTACAAAACTCGTAAGTCTCACCCGTGCCACTATCAACAATGTGAGATGCAGGATTAAAATCCAAAGCCATCTATCTGAACCTTTCATTACCGAAAGAGGCCTGCGCCAGGGAGACTCTCTTGCTTGTCTGCTTTTTAACCTGGCATTGGAGAAATGCATTCGGGATAGCGGATTAAACCGAGGAGGATCTATTTGGAACAGATCTCTCCAAATCCTCGCTTATGCGGACGACATTGATATCATTGGAAGATCAGAACGGGCTGTTAAAGATGCCTTTCAAGCCCTTGAGGCCTCTGCTATAAATATGGGCCTTTCCATTAACGAAGACAAGACCAAATTCATGGAGTTTTCAAGCTCAACTGTAAACTATAGTGAACCTTTGCAGATAAACGGACATTCCTTTGAAAAGGTTAAAGAATTTAAGTATCTTGGTACAATTATCAATGATCAAAACAAACTGAAACCTGAAATTGACAATAGAATCAATATGGCCAACAGATGTTTTTTTGGACTAAAGAGTCAACTAAGATCGAATTTTATTAGCCGAAAAACAAAACTAAAATTATATAAGACACTCATTCTGCCTGTCTTGCTATACGGAAACGAAACCTGGACTTTAAACCTTGACGTACAGTCGGCAAAAAAAAAAAGATATCACCCTGAATAACTTTCGTTCTAATGATCGGATTTTCACGAACTAAGTGTTAATCTTAATGGTTCCTGGGGGTGACCTCAAATATGCTAATTAATTAGTGCTAACTATTAATTAAGTTACGAAATCAGACACAAAAACGTACTTTCTCTGAATGAACATATATTTTTTCTTACATATTTGGATTTTTAACCTTCAAAATATAGGGGGTAGCCGCAATCTGGGAAATATGGTCCCTATAGTTTGGTCAGGAGAGCGATCCAAAGTTCGTACCCCTTAATGTTAATTTCACTTTTTACGTTTTTAGTCATATTTTAAAAACTAATAAAGCAATTCGAAGAAAATTTCACCCAGTCATAAAACTCATTTACCCAAAGATAATTTCACGAAAAAAATAATTTTTAATAATTGTTAATTATTTTTTATTATTTAATTAAATTAAGGATGAAAAATTTTTGAATTATAAGGTATGAATTTTTTTATACCATATTAATCTACATATTTTTCAATTGAAAAATCTAAAGTTTCAACTGTTTTTATTTATTAGAAGCTGAGAAAAATTAAAATTAATTATTTTTAAAAAAATAATTTGGCGACAATGAAGAAATGATTAAATGGAGCGATTAATATTAAAATGTGATAAACTTGCGAGGAACTTGACTTCGCGCGCTTAGCATAAAATTTCATTCATATTTTTTTCGCTAATAATCGTTTGCTTATCTTTTCATTTTTATTTTTTTAAGCTATAAAATACGATGTTTCTTCTTTAGTCGTCTAAAATTCTATTTGCAATTTAGTAAAGAAATTTGAATAAAACATTTTATTGAATAAAATACATTTTATTCAGAGAATGTGGAGTTTTATAAAAGCATGCTTCTGATAGAATATGATTATACAACAGATTGTGCTTCTTTAATGTGATTATTTTTAATTTTTTTTCTCAATAACTGATAAAATTTCAATAATATACATACGAATGAATAAATTTGGAATAAAATATTCATCAATTTCTTGAATATATATTTTATAAATATTAATAAAAATACGCAGTCAGCATTTTTAAGCATCTCTCACAACATCGCAAATTTCTCAAAATCTTATAGGGTAAACTAACCAGTGAAGGAATATTTAAGCTTAGCTTGTCTTTAAAAAAAAATCATAAAAATTTCAAAATTTGTAATTTTAGCTAAATGACGTATTTGTTATTAAATGCATGTCGACATATTTGTTATTAAATGCAAATTATGTAAAAAAAATTTAGATAACTTACATAATATTGTTTTAAGCTTTTGGTGGTTTAAATAATAAGTAGTAAGATAACCAAGTGAAGGAACAGTTCTTAAATTGAATAAACACTAAATTTTCCAGTGAATGAACACTTAATTTTGAGAATGTTTGATGCTCGTTAGGAATCCTTAGGCCACACAGATATCTGTCGCCCTGTAGATGCCTGAATTGACTGATGTTAACACAGGCGGGCATTAGGAAAAAAAAAATCTTTTAAGTTTTCGTGCCCCCATTTCAGTATCTTAAGGGCCTTACGAGCTCTGTTTAAAAAGAGAGTATCATATCAGATATATATATATATATATATATATATCTGATATATATATAACAAAAATAATCATAGTAGCAGTATTTGGTGGTAAATGTAGCTTATCGTAATTGAAGAATATGCTGTGCGACATTTTATGGTGAATTTGCGAACGTAAGTTTCAGAATGTATCGAAACATGTGGATGCTATTTGCTAATCATCTTTATCCAAAGAAAACCATGTAACGTAAATATCTAGCAAAATGAAGCAATTTTTTAAACAATGAATCATACAATATGCAACATATTATTTCAATATCTTATTCTTAAACATAACATATTTCAATGTTTTTAAAATGCCACTAAACATTCAGCAATTCATTGAGTTATAGAAAAAAGAAATCGCAAATTACAGAAAACCTTGTGAATGTGCATTAGAATTACTATACAATCTACATTTTATTTTTCATGCCCTTTTTTTTTCTTCAAACTTTCATGCCTAGAAGACTCGATTAAAGCTGTAAAAATCGTTATCCCTAAAATTTTGTATATAGCTATTATAAGTTATGTTAATTTGATTTTAGTATGAAATCCTCGAATAAACATATCAAAAATAGCATAATATAAATAATATCAGATAAAAAGTTCATGTATTTAAATTCTGAAAACTTATAAATCGATTCAAATTTTCTTTTCAAAAGAGATTAAAATAATTTTTTATTTTATTTATTTATTTATTTTTTTTTGCTTTTTGGACATAAATGAACTGAAAAATTGTCTATTGCCTAGAAACTTCGAGGTGTTTTCTATTAACTATTAATTAAACCTCTCAGAGCAATCACAAAACATTATTTCAATTTTTTTACAGTCAGAAATTGGTTGCCTAGCAACCTAGTAAAATTAAGCGTTTCTCTTTTGAATCAGTCAAGGGTTATCTTAAAATATTTATTTGCGCAGGCGACTTTTTTTGGCGGTTTTCTGGACTATCGCCAAATATATAAACCTTTATTGCAACCCAATTTACGACCCAATTGTTTTAAAATTTTGTCTACCCCCCCTAATTCAAGTGTCTAGATTCCAAATATGTAAAAAAAAATATATGTTTATTCAGAGAAAGTACGTTTTTGTGTCTGATTTCGTAACTTAATTAATAGCTAGCACTAATTAATTAGCATATTTGAGGTCACCCCCAGGAACCATTAAGATTGACACTTAGTTCGTGAAAATCGGATCATTAGAACGAAAGTTATTCAGGGTGATATCTTTTTTTTTTTGCGGACTGTACAACGCCCGATAGAAGCGTTTGAAAGAAAGATACTTAGAACTATCTTTGGTGCCATACCAGAGGGGGGATGTTGGCGAACACGGTACAACTTTGAACTTTATGGGCTCTATAAACATCCTCAAATTATGCAGATAATCCGAAGCAACCGACTAAGATGACTCGGACATATATGGAGAGGCTCTGAAGATAGCCCTGTAAAAATTGCCACCTTCAAGAACCCTCAGGGGTTCCGCTCTAGAGGTAGACCATCTACTCGATGGCTCAAAGACACTGAAAACGACCTCAAAGTCCTGAAACTTAAGAACTGGAAGGGAGTTGCCATGGACAGAGGGAGCTGGAGAAGGCGTGCTGTTGAGGCAGCCAAGGCCTGCAAAGGGCTGTTGCGCTCCTGAAGAAGAAGATATAATTTTTATATATATATATATATATATATATATATATATATATATATATATATATATATATATATATATATATATATATATATATATATATATATATATATATATATATATATATATATATATATATATATATATATATATATATATATATATATATATATATATATATATATATATATATATATATATATATATATATCGCTTTCAAATCGCTTTTCAACTCGTGTTTATTTTCTACGACAATCAAACAATTCTATATATTTCAATCTTGACTTTCTTAATCATGATGCGTCAAATTTCGATAACTTTCGTTGTTTTGACTTTGCTTAAATAATGCGACTCCTGAAATGTGAATACTTTTTCGTAATACTCTTTTATAGTATATACATCGTTTTGGAAGTTATACAACATGGAAGGATTAAAACTTTTTTGTTTTTTATATTGTCTTTGGCTATATTTTTAGTAATGTTTATTATTAAAAAGTTAATAATTTTCCACAATATTTAATAAGCTCTAACAATGCACAACTGATTTGAACTTTTTCTGTCCTGTAAGTGAAACTATATAAATCTGTAAAAGCAAATGTGCTTGAATTATATATCAAAACCACAGCTTTGAGGAAAGAGTGCTGGCCTCCCATAAGGAATTGTTGCATCAAGTTGGCAACGGTCCAATTATCAATGAGAACGCCTTTCCTTTGCTTGTAAGCTGTTATTGTGTGCTGTTAAAATGCGCAAAGTCGAAGAACTGGAAGCATGGATTTTTGGGAATGCAGTGCATAGTAAATAGAAACTACAGACAAACTACTAAATAACAGACTCGTTATTTTCAGACAAAAATATGAAGAAAGTCTATTTTCTTACGTCGTGTTTCATCTTGCTCTGTGTAAAAATATTACATTTAATACTAGTAAAGAATTTAATACTAGTTTTTTTTTCTTCATTAAAAGTGGTTATCGTAAACATACTTGTGTAATGCAATTAACTATCTTTAAATACAATATAAAAATGAGTTTAAATTGTGTTGTGTATAGCAGAAAACAAAGACCAAAAAAATATGGACTCCATGAAAAACAGTTGTTTTTACTTTATTGGTTGAATAGCTGGCTTCTTTTACAATAACATTCTTAGAAATAACTGCTTAGGTGGTTAAATTGTACTTAAGGACAACTAACCGTTAACAAATGTTCTTAAAATTACTGACGCAAGTTTATTACATTATATGTTGTAAGTAGAAATAACAGTAAACTTTTTGTTTTTGATCCTTCAGTCAAGTTCTTTTCACTTTTACTACCTTAAAGTGTTATAGGTACGACATAAAAATGTCTCTAAAACAATAAAGTTCTTTTTCCTCCCCAGGAATTAAATTTTCTTGTTTTATTTATCCAAGTATTAATATCGCCTTTAACAAAGAACAATTTTGATTTTGGGTTTTCAAAAAATCTTTTCTTAACAGTAATTTCTTTCCCCTTACTTTTTATTTTATTAGGATTTGATTTCAAAAGCCAATTAATATCTTCATTTTTTATTTGGCCGTTATTAGAATTACTTCCTGCAGAATTTTCGCATTTGTTGGCTCTTTTTCCACCCCAAGGACTATAACTTCTCTTCCCGCCCCATGCATTGTAACTTCTTTTTCCACCCCAAGGATTGTAACTTTTCTTTTCATCATTGTTGTTTCGTTTTCCTCCCCAAGCGTTATAATTTCTTTTTCCTCCCCAAGGACTGTAACTTCGTTTTCCACCCCAAGCATTGTATTTTCTTTTCCCTCCCCAAGCACTGTAACTTCGTTTTCCTCCCCAAGCGTTATAATTTCTTTTTCCTCCCCAAGGACTGTAACTTCGCTTTCCTCCCCAAGCGTTGTAATTTCTTTTTCCTCCCCATGGACTGTAACTTCGCTTTCCACCCCAAGGACTATAACTTCGCTTTCCGCCCCATGCATTATAGTTCCTTTTTCCACCCCAAGCATCAAAATTTCGGAGATTTCTTAACGTTGATTTGGACTCATTTCTCTCATTTTGGATAATGCGTTTTTTGAAGCAATTAAAACTAGAACATTTATCATTATCTTCCACATCATCAATTAAGGGGACATTAAAATTTCTTTTCCCTGCCCATGGTTCAAAATTTCGAAGATTTCTAAAAGGACTACTTTGAATGTAATTTCTCGACTGATTTCCTTCCTTTTCAATTTCCACATCATCCAAACTCCTACTGTCCCGCAAAAACTCCCCAATTTTTTTTTCTTCCCACGAGCTATAATTTTGAACAATTTTTTGTTCACCCAACTGCTTTGTGTTTTGATTTTGACCTTTTTGATTTTCTTGACCTTCAAATTCAACTAAATAATTATTTTGATCAGAATTAATGTTATTATTTGGAGTATCAATAGCCCAATCTAATTTATTATTGCTTCCAAATGAATTTAAAGCATTATTTTGCTTAAAATTTAATTTATCCTCTTCAACATAAAAGCCCACATCATCATTTAAATTTTTTTTCCCTTTTAAAAGCTCCCTTTTATTTCTTATGTTTGACTTTTTTGAATTTATTAAAAAGTTATTTATTATATACTCATTTAAATCCTTTAATTCTTTAGCAACTAGTCCTTTGTAGTTCCTTCCCCCAGCTAAAAAAATGAAATTCCTTATACGGTTATTAAATTCTGAAGTAATTTTTCCTTCTTGTTCATAATTCGAAATCCCCCTATCATTTGAATAACTGAAAGGAACCACTTTTGACCTCTTTCCTCCCCAAGGACTATAATTCTTTTTTATTTCAAATTTATCAGGTTCTGTGTCAAATATTTCCATTTGATCAGGAAAATTATTTAAACTTTTACTGTTCCAAGGAATTAACATTTCATCTGCAGTAGGCTTAGCTCCACCCCTTTCAGCATAACAAGATGTTAAACCATTTCCGATATTACAGTCATAATTTCCTGTCTCATCAGAAAGTTCCTGGCTTGTTTCGTCTTCAGAGTCTTCGAATTCATCAACAGATAAAATGTTCCTCTTTTGTGGTTTGGAATTAAAGCCGTCTTGTTCAAAGTCACGTTTGCCGCTATTGCTTATTTCTTGATAAGCATTTAAGTTCCTGTTTAAATTTAAAAGTTTGTTTGCTTTTTGGGTATTCTTTAATAATTCAGATCGTTTTCGTCCTGCCCAGGGATCAAACGGTCCCTGGAAATCTGGATCAGATTGATACTTGGAATTGTACAGTAATGGTATCGTTCTCTTTTCAAGAAGATATTGATCTGAATATCTCTGAGGATATATGAGAACGTTTCCTTCTCGACTTTGGGCTTGAGAAAACTTAGCTGAATAGTTTGGATCGGAACACAGAAAAAGCTGAGTTGAGGATATTATGATCATCAGAGATAAAAAATTCATC
This sequence comes from Parasteatoda tepidariorum, assembly GCF_982258835.1. Classification (NCBI taxonomy): domain Eukaryota; kingdom Metazoa; phylum Arthropoda; class Arachnida; order Araneae; family Theridiidae; genus Parasteatoda; species Parasteatoda tepidariorum. Next base: position 34,884,570 of record NC_141766.1, read on the forward strand.
ATCAACCCTAAAATTAAAAAAAGATAATTTCTAAATTAAATTTAAGGTAATTAATTACTAAATTTTAAATACGTTTAATAGCAATTTGGTTTTAAATTGCAGTTCTTAAATTTAACTTCTTATTATGAGAAGAAATAGCATATCCAAGGTATTTTATAATGACCGCACTTAATATATATTAATAAATTCTTGTTAAAAAACGAAGTAAAAAAAAAGCATTTACATTTGGAGTATTAGGGTAAAAAAATCTGATACACTGTAATTTTTACAGTAATAATTTCCGTAATTTTTCATTTTTCAACCATATTGATCACTGTTTCACTGACTATAATGAGTGATTTGCATTTGTTGGATAACAATTCAATTTTACTTATTTTATAGACATAAAAAAATAAAATTAGTGCCTGGAACACTGTAAAAAATTACGGTATCGGCACTTTGAATATATCATCTGTAAAATCATTTTTACCGTAAAATATTATACCATAATCGTATATCATATCTTTTGTTCCGTAACATGTTCCGGTAAAAATGCATTTTACGGTAAAAAGAAAAGCCACCTTGAGTGCCAGAACTTTTTACCGTAATTTGATCCGGATTTTTTATAGTGAAATGCTCGAAGCTATTAACTCGAAATCGGAAGTATTACTAAATTTTTGATTTCACTAGCATGGGAATTCCAGTGAGAAACCTAATTAATTTAGAACAGTCATCGATCAGGAAACACTCGAAACTGTTAACTCGAAATCAGAAGTACAAGTAAATTTTTAATTTAATTTGCATGAGAATTCTACCTATTATAGAACAGTGATCGATCTGGAAATGCTTGAAACTGTTAACTAGAAGTCAGAAGTACAAGTAAATTTTTAATTTAATTTGCATGGGAATTCTACCTATTATAGAACAGTGATCGATCTGGAAGTGCTTGAAGCTGTTAACTCGAAATCAGAAGTACAAGTAAATTTTTAATTTAATTTGCATGAGAATTCTACCTATTATAGAGCAGTGATCGATCTGGAAATGCTTGAAACTGTTAACTCGAAATCAGAAGTACAAGTAAATTTTTAATTTAACTTACATGGGGAATTCTAAAGAGGAAACTTATTAATTTAGAGCAGTAATCAATCTACAGATACGCGAAATTTTTATTAAATTTTTTATTTTTTATAACCGTCATTGACACAGAAACCAAGTTTCGGTCCTGGTTTGACTCAAAGCGAAAGCTATATCCACCTCGACATATCTGTATGAGATTTCTTTTTCCAGTATGGAATTCATTAAATTATGTACCCACTCTTTAAAGAATACTTGTACCCATTATTCGAATGTATTCCCCCAAGATTATAAGAACTTGTTGATGGCAAAAAAGAGGCTCATTCAAGTTAATTCAATGTAATGTCGTTGAAGTTAATGCAACAGGAATGTGTTCAATAAAATGCATCCTTGTTACATTTTTGAATATTTTATTGAATGCGATTTATTGAATGCTTGGTAAAACAAATCTGTAACAACATTCTATATAATTATGATAACTATACTTCAACTTCTTTCTTACGTACAATTCCATTTCATTTTTTTCCTGTTATGTGCTTAATTAAAATTGACTTTATATATACTAGAGATGTAAGTTGATACGGTTGCTAAGCAATAAACAAAATGCAAGATTTTTTTAAAAGTTAATAGCTCTTTCGGTTGGTAGTTCACGATAGATTTAAAAAGAAAACAGCAACAGTAGTTCTGAAGCTTTATAAGTTTGGCGACCATTAAAATTTTTTTTTATATCTCTTCTTTTATATCTATTCCTTTTATCTGTTCGATATTAAACACTTAATAAGTTTACAAATATCTGTTTGTAAATTAAAGCCCTGCTGGCTCAGAAGATTGAGCACTCACCTCCCAATGAGGTGACCCGGGTTCGAATGCCAGCGTTGACTAGTCGATACGAATTCTATATCCGGCTCGCAACAACCATAGTGCTAAAGTAAAATATCCCCAATGGTAGACGGATCATGGATTAGAGTCCCCTTGCCATTAGACTAACCATGGGGTTTTTTCGTGTTTTTCCTGTACATGTAACGCAAGCCCGTGTTAATTTCATCAAAAAGTCCCCCATGAAGGCAAATTTCTCTTTTAATACTTGATCCAGCAGTTCCCTTGTCTTCTGGATTGGCTTCAAAATTACAAGCCTACGTACTTGAACAACAGGAGTCGTAAACTCAAAAATTGGATCAGCTGTTCAACGACGGTTATAAAATGAAAAAAAATTGTAAATTAAGGTATTGACTGATATTGTTTCCAATAGATATTCAATGAAATTTTTGAGGCAAATTTAAGAAATTTGACTTCAATTCAGAACATTTATTCTTAAAATTACGGAAATAGAAATTAATGTTCTTAAGTTTTATGATTCAGGATGAGTTGATCTCACCACAGAAAAGTCCTGGGTTCGAATCCTGGACTAGGCATAGATGTTCTTTCATTTTCTGTACTAACTGTCTTTATTATGGGAGCAACGTAAACGTACTTAATATGGTGCCCCTGAAAGAGTTGCCAACAAATGTGCCCTGAATAACGAGAGTCAATCGGGTGGGCAATGGTAAAAAAGTTAAGTTTTATCGTTCGAAATAGAGATTGCTAATTTTTTTTTATTTCGCAACTGAATAAATGCACATTTTTCATTAGTTTTCATGAACAAAATGTAAAGCAGTTGAGGAATATTAAACCTTTTCGATTGCTTTGTTAAAAATATAATTAATTATATACCAAAAAAAAATTTTTTTTTACAGTCGAGCTCATTTTCTGAGTCAAGTAAAACTAATTATAATGAGAGAAAATTTCAATTTATATTATTAGCCAACTTTTAGATAGCGGAATATATATTATATTAGATATTAGGAATTATATTAGATAGCGGAAACTATTATTTAAATAACGTTCATTTTCCAGAAAACCAAATTTTATTTTGTAAAATTGTGGTAGACTGCCATTAAGAATACCTACTATGTATACTATCGATAATAAAGTAAGCTCTGGCAATTCTACAAAGCATACTTTCTGATGCATTTCATACTTTGCCAGTTTGTTATTTTTCAATTTATCCATAGACTAATTTTTAATCGTTATATATTTTGACTGCCATTTTAAGCATTCCGTAAAATGCCTAGGTATTCTATAGAATACCGGAATTTTAACTTAGCATACTTTACCAGTTTGTAATTTTTCATTCTATTCGTAGACTGATTTTTCATCATTTCATATTTTCATAGGCAATTTTAAGTTTTACATAAAATATCTAGGTATTCTATAGAATACCGGAATTTAAACTTAGCATACTTTACCAGTTCGCTATTTCTCATTCTATCCATAGACTGATTTTTAATCATTTCATATTTTGATAGGCAATTTTAAGTATTATGTGAAATATCTAAGTATTCAATAAGATACCGGAATTTAAACTTAGCAGTTAACAAATATACTTTTAAAAAGTTTTCTATTTTTTTATCTGGTTTCTTATAAAAAAATTTTTAAAAGGAAGTTAAAAATTTTCGGAAAGATTTGCAAAATATTATTATAAAATAGTACATTTAAACATTTTACTACAATAAAAGCATTTAAGCAAAACTGAGCATTTTACTGCAATTTTTCTTTTTAATTTCCCATAAAATATTAAATTATATATAAATGCAATAATAGATAATTCCCTTTAAATAATATTTTATTACTCTTTAATTAATTCTGAAAGTATTTCAGGGCAAAAAATAAACTTCTGAACGAAAATAAGATTAATTAATTTAATTATCATAAATGTTTTCAAAAGTATTAAGTCCAAATAAAAAAATAAATACTTAAAAGATAAGTAGTAAAGTCAAATAGCTTACTGTGTTCGAGTTTTTGAACCACTCTTATTTCGAGAAACATGTGATTTTCTGTTACAAAACATTTTCTGTTCCGGTTTTATAAACCGTATATTTTTCTTTTGTATTCTTATTATTGTTTCAAGCCATTGATTTACTTATGGTCTATATATGTTGTTTACATTCATTTCAAATCATTGGTAAAGAGAAAAGCTTTTTTCCAATATATAATATCAAAGAAAGCCGACATATAATGCAGACATTTTTGTATTCTTTTGTGCAAGGAATGTCCTGATCAAATTTTGGTAAAGAAGGCTTTCAAGAAAATATCCTTTCAGACTTGCCCAATAATATTATATCCTTTCAACTATTTTTGATATCTTGGATGTTAGAAATAGTCCGTGTAAAAAGGTCTTTAGGTTGTTGCATCCATAAAATACTCTTCTTTCGACCGAAGATTAAATAAATAAAGTAAGGTTCTTCATTTATATTTGGTTATATAAAATATAAATCTCATATAGAAGATTTATATTAATTCCTCAGAAAACTTCAAATTCGTACATGTTGTTATTTTAAAGGCAACATTTATTTTTCATTTGTTTTTGAATTCATGCGTCTTATAATGTATCATAAATATATTTTTTCAATTTAGATAAATATGTTTCCGTTATCTATTTTCAACGGTTTTGTTCATATTTTGATTCACTTCACGTGGTGTTTTGTTCCAGAAAGAACTTGTTGTTAATTTAAAGGCAAAATTATTTTAAATTTGTTTTTGAATCCACGTGTCTTATAATGGGTTCCTTGGGGTATTCATCCACTTTTCCTTCGAGGTTAATATATTCCTTGTCAGTACTATGCATGATTCTTTATCGCCTTACGAGATCATCGCCAACAAAACCAATTATTTTTATTTTTTCAAATGCCGGATGCTATTTAGGCAAAGTATGAAATAATCGTCCTGATGAGGTTATTATGTAAATGATGTGCATGTTACTGTGAATGACCGAAATCGGTGGTTGTTGACTTTCAAAGGTGAATGTTGACTATCAAATTAGTCGCTTTGGTGAATGTCCGAAATATTTATTACATCCGATTTGATATTAATTTATTCGTGGATATAATTATATTTATTCGATATTTTAATACTTACCAGGGCCGTCTTTAAACTATTTGAGGCCCTGGGCACATTAGAATCATGGGGCCCCTATGACCTTGAGAAAACACTATTTAGTTACAATAGATAAAGAAAGACAAACAAGGTTCTAAATTTATTTTTATTTAGTTACTAGCTATAAAAAAATAGGAAATATAAAAAATAATCTACAAAAGTAACTCGCTTAACTTAAAATCCTTAGATTAATTCTATGTTGATTGCAAAGGTACCCTTCTAGATTTAAGATGAGCAAAATCGTTAATCACTTCTTCAAAATCTATGGTATTGAGAATATCACATTCTATGGACATCAGCGACAAACTATTTAATCTCTCTTGAAGCATTGTACTTCTTAATTCATTTTTTATTCGTTTCAATTTGGAGAAGGAGCGTTCTCCGCTGCAGTTAGTTACCATCATGCTTAAAAATATTCTCAATGCAATTTCTACGTTAGGAAATGTGTCTTCAATTTTGTTTTGCTTTAATAGATTATATACTTCCTGTACACTGTTAGATTTTCTGTTTCCCATCACTGACCCATCTGTCAAAAAGTTCAAGCTATGTTGTACAAGGTATAGCTATCCGCATGCGGCAAACTAAAGCTAATATAATAAGCGTAGGTATTGTAGTAAGTCATTATCATCAGATTTTTCAAAATTAATGTTTTTCGGTAATAATGTATCGGTTATCATTTGGTAATCTGGCAGGAACTAGGGGGCCCCATTCGATCGCGGGGCCCTGGGCACGTGCCCATAGTGCCCAGTGGGGAAGAGGGGCCTGATACTTACTGACGATAGATTAGAACAAACATCAGTGTAGGGTATACCGGGCAAATGTATACCGGGCAGTGGCACTTGACCTTAAAAAAATATCAGTGTAGAGTATACCGGGCAAATATTTATACCGGGCAGTGGCACTGAACCTTAAAAAAACATCAGTGTAGGGTATACCGGGCAAATGTATACCGGGCAATGGCACTTGACCTTAAAAAAACATCAGTGTAGGATATATCGGGCAATGGCACTTAACCATACCTAGTATGACTAGACCTTTGGTAAATGTCCGAAATATATACTAGGTCTAGTGCCACTTATGCTATAGCTTAAATATTGCTTAATTTTGCTATAGCTTAAATATAAAAAAATAAACAAAGCGTTTGAATCAATTTTAAACTTATAACGAAACTATTGCTTTAAAATTAAAAAATAATAATAAAAACTGCGCCAGATAAGAGTAATTGAAGTAGTTGCTTTATACAGCGCATGTGCGGAAAAAAATTTAAAAAAAAATTATCCATGTGCATCTAAAAGTGGATGAATATCCCAAGACACCCTTATAATGTATAGTAAATATATGTTTTTTCCGATATCTATTTTCAACTGTTTTGTTCATATTTTGATTCACTTCACATGGTATTTTCTTCCCAGAAAGAACATTTATTTAATTTAAAGACAAAATTCATTTTCCATTTGTTTCTGAATTCATGTGTCTTATAATGTATCGTAAATATATATTTTTTAATTTAGATAAATATGTTTCCGATATCTATTTTCAACCGTTTTGTTTTTGTTTAGATTCATTTCACATGGTGTCTTTTTTCTTCCCAGAAAGAACATTAATTTAATTTAAAGACAAAATTCATTTTCCATTTGTTTTAGAATCCATGTGTCTTATAATGTATCGTAAATAGATATATTTTTAATTTAGATAAATATATTTCCGATATCTATTTTCAACCGCTTTGTTTTTGTTTAGATTCATTTCACGTGGTGTCTTTTTTCTTCCCAGAAAGAACATTAATTTAATTTAAAGACAAAATTTATTTTTCATTTGTTTTTGAATCCATGTGTCTTATAATGTATCTTAGATTTATTTTTTCAATTTAGATCATTATATTTCCGATATCTATTTTCAACGCTTTTGTTCATATTTTGATTCACTTCACGTGGTGTTTTTTTCCAGAAAGAACATATTGTTAATTTAAAGACAAAATTTATTTTTAATCTGTTTTTGAATCCATGCGTCTTATAATTTATTATAAATATATATTTTTTAATTTAGATAAATATGTTTCCGATATCTATTTTTAACCGTTTTGTTTTTGTTTAGATTCACTTCACATGGTGTTTTTTTTTCTTCCCAGAACGAACATTAATTTAATTTAAAGACAAAATTTATTTTTCAGTTGTTTTTGAATCCATGCGTCTTATAATATATCGTAAATACATATTTTTTAATTTAGATAAATACGTTTCCGATATCTATTTTCAACGGTTTTGCTCATATTTTGATTCATTTCACGTGGTGTTTTTTTCGAGAAACAACATGTTGTTAATTTAAAAGCATAATTTATTTTTAATTTGTTTCTGAATCCACGTGTCTTATAATGTATAGTAAATATATGTTTTTTCCGAAGTCTATTTTCAACAGTTTTGTACATATTTTGATTCACTTCGCATGGTCTTTTTTTCTGTTTTCAAAAAGACCTCATTTATTATATATTTTTTGAATCCTTGTTGAAAATGAAAAACAATGCAGAACACAGAGGCTTCCAAACTAATATTTAAGCTGTAAAAATTAAAAAAGATATCGATGATATCTGACAAATCACGATTGTGGAAGTCGGATATAAAAGCATCATAATCTGTTTAATCGCCAGAGGAAACAGGCATTGAAAAACGATTCTTCGAAACACTAGCAACCATTTTCATGTTTTATCTCTTTAAATGTTTTTTAGCATATGTAGATATTTTTCGAAAATTTGATGCCCATTTTTTAACTTGAATTTAATATCAAAAATCTATATCACACCAAAAAATTATTAAAAAAATAACAAATATTCGGCCAAATTATCCTCTCAAATGCAGCTATTAATTATACTACGTAAACAAATAAAAAAAAATGTGAAATAATGAAATCCATAGTAGAACCCCTTAAGTGAGGTCAGGGAGCTGATCTCAAGTCAGAAAGGTCCCGGGTTCGAATCCCGGATAAGGCATAGATGTTATTTCCTTCTCTTCTTTGTTCTATATTCTTATTAAGGGAGCAACGTTGGCCCACCTAATATGTTGCCCCTTAGAGAGTGTTCAACAAATTTGCCCTTGAATGGCGAAAGTCAATATCGGAATAGGCATTGAATAAATAAATAAATAAAACTTTCAATATAGGCTACGCAGCCTTCTACAACCCGCCTCATATCATATCTAAATCATCAACTATTTTTGTCCACCTATGCTATAGATATTGAAAAACTAGATTTTTTAAAAAAATTCTATGAAAATTTTTCAGCATGAAGGATTTTTGGATACTTTTACTCCTAATTTTAACTTGAAATTAATATCAATGATCTACCTTATACTAGAAAATTATAAAAATTCAATAAATTAACCCCAAATGGATCTCCTCAAATACATTTATCAACAATATTATGTAAACAAAACAAGGAAATGAGTAATAACGAAATCGAAAGTAGAAATTCTGAAATTTAAGGCTACGCAGCCTTTTATAGCCTGCCTCATATTATATTTGCATAATTAGCTTTTGACCATGATTCGTTTATCCTCGGCGATATTTTATTTCAATCACTAGAACATGTCTTGCCGGAGTAATCTATACATATACGGAGATGCCAACCGGACGCGCCAAAATAATTAAAAGAACGGTAAATAACTGCAAAGCAAATTTTGCAAATATTTGACTATTTTTGCTTGCTTTTTAAAAGGTATAGCATGACCTAAGTACTATAAAGTGGTGAATTATGTAAGCCTACGAATTACTTAGAAATAGTGGTGGATAAAAATGTACTAAATTGAATTTATTAAACCAAGAATCACAATTGATAAACTACCACTTCAAAATATATATTTGCTGTCTGGAGCAAGTTGTCATTTCTGCTTATACCCACAGATCATTTTCTTTTTTCAATGAATCAAAAAAAGAGAGCTGGAAAACTCTTGAGATCATTATCCAGTTCTGAGTTTTGTATTAAGATATCGTGAAGAACTTGCGAATTTTTTGAGAAGATTTATTTTATAACCGTCGTTGAACAGCCGACCCAAGTTTGGATATACGACTACCAATTTTCAATTCCGTATTCTTGGGTAAGGGAACTGCTGGATCAACTATTGGGAGAAATTTGCCTCCGTGGAGGACTTTTTTGATGGAACTAACCCGCATGTGCGTTATATGAAGAGGAAAACCACGAAAACCACCCACGGTTAGACTGACGGCTAGGAAACTCTAATCCATGATCCCTCTACAACTGAGAATATTTTAATCAGCACTGTGGTTGGTGCAAGCCGGGTGTGGAATTTGAATCGACCAGCCATGGCTGGGATTCGAGCCTGTTTCACCTTATTAGGAGGCGAGTGCTCTATCCCCTAAACTACCGCGGCTCCTGAGAAGATTTTACATTTTATATTCATCGTTGAACAGCCGACCCAATTTTTGGGATTACGACTACTAATGTTCAACTCCGTGGCCTTGTAATTTTGAACCCAATCCAGAACACAAGGAAACTCCTGGATCAGTGCCCCCAGAGGTATTGATTTATTATGGGAACATGGAAGATTTTGCTACTCGACAGATTTAACGTGTATCAGTCACCATTTCCTACACGGCCGGTGGGGATCGAACCCACTACTTCTTAGACATGTGTCCAGTGCCCTACCAACCAGGCTATCTCGACCTTCTGAGAAGATTTATCAGACATTTGCTGAACACGAAAAAAAATAAATAGGAAAGTGTCTCGTGTTTAATCCGATGACAATGGAGCTGCAACTCATAAAGCGCTAACTTGTGGGAACAATTTATGCTAGCGCTGTAACTGGCGCGCTTCAACTAAGCTTCTAACTAGATCATAAGCAATTTTTCCTCCTACCGTTCCATTTCAGTTTCATAATTCAATTAAATTTACTACATTACATTTTTTAAAAAAAATTATTAAAGTCCAAATTATTATATTATTTTTTTGAACTACGGTGAACTACTACTGATTAACACATAAACTAGTTTCTAATTTTTGCTACAATAAAATGGCTGCATTCGTGATGTAGCACTTTTCTTATAAGTATCATTAAATGATTTTTAGGTATGAAAGTGTATAACTGGCATGGAGAAATATGAAAACACGGAGAAAAATGAGTACGTACTGCGTGTTAGATTCTATCTTATAACTGGCGTTGGACAGACGTCTTAACATCATAATTTTCAACCCAACTCAGAAGACCAGAAAGCTTCTGAACCAAGCATTGCTACAAACTTGCCTTCTTGGAGAGCTTTTCGATGTGATTTATCCGTATTTACATAACAGGGAGCGGAAACCCACGAAAACCTCCCACGGTTAGCCCCGGCAGTAAGAACATTTCAACCCATGATCCGCTTACCACTGATGATATTTTACGTTCGCGTTAGGGTCTGTAATGAACCAGGAGTAGATTTCAAATCGACTGAACATCGTTGGGTTTTGAACTTAGTCACTTCATTGAGATGCGAGTGCTAAATCCCTTAACGAACCGCAACGTTAACCTTTTGACGTTGAAGGAATACCGGGGTACTTTAGTGTATTTTTCTCTGACACTCTAATTACAAGCGAAAATATATTTTGTTATTTTTTAATCATAAAAACACAGTCTAATAGTTATTAAAAAAAGCCATTTGATTATAGGAATTAGATTGTACTAAAATATAAAATTAAAAAAAAATAAATTTTTTTTCATTCATATTCAAAAATGTATCAATAATTGATTTTCTAAATTAAAGAAATTTCAATGACGAGCAACGTTTTCTCTTAGATCTAAATAGCTGCAAATAAGTGCATCTTTAACGCAGAAAAAGACAACAGTGTTTCATTCTGTTTTTCATAATCATAAATTATTAAAATACTAAATGCATTATTTTTCACTTATTTTGACCTAAATTAATACAAAAAAATGAAAAAAGCTTAATAAAATATGCTTAATAAAAAATCTGCGTCAAACGGCTAAAGGATTATGTTGAAATGATTTTTTCTTTAATTATAATATAATTTTCTAAGCCGTTAATTTACTATACCTTTTAATTTTACCTATTTTTATTAAACATATTTTTCACACTTTTTTCATTATTTTGTTTTAATTTGGGTCAAAATAAGAGAAAATATATTTACCATTTTAATAATTTATGGTTATGAAATATTGCATGAGACATTTTTTTTCTGCGTTATCGATAAAATCTTCCTAACAATATTTTTTCTAATTTTTCAGGAGAATCAGTAATTCATTATTGAAATTTCTTTGACCTACAAAGGAAAATCTTCATAAGTTTTTGAATTTGACAAAAAAAAAAAAAAAAATTTCAAACCACTTTTTTGGATTTTTTATTTTTGTGCAAATAAAATCCCCATAATTTAACACATTTTTATAGTGACTATTAAACTGTTTATTATAATTAAAAAAAACACCAAAAATACATGCTTACGTGTAATTTGAGAGTCAGAAAAAATACATTAAAGGTACATTTAAAAATACATTTTCGTTGGTTTTGGAATATTAATCACCGATTATGAAACACCGAGTAATTTTCTAGGCTGCCTAAAGAAGAGAATCCAACAGTTTGGAAGAAATTAAAACAATTTTTCCACAATTGACACAGTTTTTGTTAGTTTTTCTCGAAAGTTTCTTACATACCCCCTTTTAAAGTCTTAAATAAATTTTGAAAAAACTTTTCTTTTGCTGCAATTTTAAATTAAAAATCGTTTGCAAAGCTTAGTTTAGAATTTAGTTCTACTACTAGATGCCACTAAATAACCCAGTCTTCCATTTCTTCCGAGTCTTAAATCAATTTTGAATGAAAACTTGGAATTAACTTTTGAACTAAAAATTTATGCCAAGTCTTAAAAAAATTTTGAAAAAAACTTATCTTTTGCTTTAATTTTAACATAAAAATCGTTTGCGAAGCTTAGTTTAGAATTTAGTTCTACTACTAAATGGCATTAAATAACCCAGTTTTCCATTTCTTCCGAGTCTTAAATCAATTTTGAATAAAAACTTGGAATTAACTTTTGAACTAAAAATTTATGCCAAGACTTAAATAAATTTTGAAAAAACTTATCTTTTGCTTAAATTTTAACATAAAAATCGCTTGCAAAGCTTAGTTTAGAATTAAATTTGACTACTAGATGGCACTAAATAACTCAGTCTTCTATTTCTTCCTGGTTGATAAGAGAAAGGTTATCTTGAGTGATATTAATCCGTAATCCGCCCCCTTCCACCTATTTTAGTGTAGAATACTTACACTCCTGTTTTAGTTTTTGTTATCTTACTCAGCGCTTAAAAATACTTCTCGAATGCGGGAGCCAAGAAACAAAAATTAAAGAAATCGTGATAACATTTCTACAACTGTCGTAATCTTTTCAAATGAATAGAAGAGCGAAAAAAAAGTGATAAATATCTAAATATAATTACGTCATTATTTACCTTGAAATTGCTAGTTAAATTAAAGCTATAAAATGTTTTTAAAGGATGCGTTAGAGTATAAGATAATTTAGAATTAAATCTTTAAAAAAATAGTGTTTTTGCTTAAAGAGTGTAATGTGTGTTGTTTTGTATAAAGATTAAATTTTTAATTGATATTTCTGATTGAAATTTAAAAAAATTAAATTTTGTTTCTGATTTTATTTTAGATAATAAGAAAACTTTTAAGATTTATTTATGGTAGTAATAAAATTGTTTTTAGTTATAACGAAAGATAGTAGTTAACTAGCTAACGTGCGGCTGTAAAACGTTTATAATATGCAGTTTATTTATAAAAAGCTGAAAAACAACAGCAAATGTTTATTTAATGAATAAAGAATGGTTTATTTTATGTTCAAAAAACCAAATTTCAGAAATAAAATATAGTTAAAAATTTAAATATTGTTTCTGCTATTCATTTTAAATAATTAAAAAAATTTATAGAATTATTTTTCATAGTGATACATTGTTTTAAATTTAATGAAAGACAGTGGCTAACTAGCTAACGTGAATTTATAACTATTAAACGTTCACAGTATTCATAAAAACTAAAATAACGACAGCAAATACTTATTAATTAAATAAAGAAAGGTTGATTTTATGTTAAAAAACTAAATTACAGAAATGAAATTTAGTTGAAAATTTAAATTTCGTCTTTGCATTAAATTTTAAACTATTAAAATAATTTTCAAGTTTTATTTATTGTAATGATATATTGTTTTAGTTTAAAAAGTCAGAAGAGTAAAATAATATTTAAATACTTTTACTTATTATACATAAATAAACCAATGTTTGTCATTTGCTTAACTTTGCAATGTATTTGGAAACATAAAATGCAAGATAAATTCTCAATCATGGTCTATACAGATTATTTTTGACACAATTATTTCAAAAAAATTCTATGATCAACATTTTTAAAAAGGCAATTTAAGTGCTTTACATTTGCCTGCTTTCAGATTTACGAAACATACCTTTGTTCTGCGTAACTAGCGTCGATATAAATTTTCAGCATCATTCAAATTTAAAATAAGTAAATAAAAAAAATCAATAATGATAATAAATGTTTAATATTTCTAAAAACAGGTAAATGTAAAGTGCACTAAAAAAAAGGACCACCTTGAAAGTAACTTTTGATTTAATAATCGGATCTTTACGTTCAAGTACTCCATCTTAATGGCTCAAGGGGGTGACCTCAAATATGCTAATTAATTAATGCAGACGATATTTCAAGTAACGAAATCAGACACAAAAACATACTTTCACTGAATAAACATACCTTTTTGTTGTTGATGGAGTCTGCAGAACGATCCAAAGTTTGGACTCCTAATTTTAATTTTATTTTTTTGCCCATTTTTCAATTTCTCGAGAACTTTTAAAGCGAAATTAAAAACTCTTCGCTCACAATTATAAAGTCTGTTTGTCCACAGATAATTCTATTAAACAAATAAATTTTTAATAAATATTACTATTTTTTATTATTTGATTTAAAAACAGCCACAAAACTTTTTAACTGTAAATTTTTACATAATTTTAAAGTAACTAATATTTCTTGACAAAATACAAAATTTTAGAGATATCGATTAAATAGTTCCTGAAAAATTAAATTTTAAATATTTGACTTTTTAAAAAATTTGATTTTTCAGGCACTATTCAACCGATTTCGTTCAAATTTTGCATTTTTTCATGCAAAATTGGATATTTTAAAATGGTGTAAAAAATTGCATACCTTGCAGGTCAAAAATTTTTCGACTATTGCCAAATAAAATAATAAAAAATAGTAAATATTCACTAAAATTTATTTTTTGTATGTATTTATTTTTAAGATAAAAGAATTTTATAATTGTGTACAAAGATTTTTCAATTCTCGTAAGAAATTCTCGAAATATGGCGAAATACACAGAGAAAAAAAATAGTAAGATTAGAGGGTCCATACTTGGGATTGCTCTTCAGAAAAACTGTGGAAACTATTTCTTCAGATTGCGGCTACTTCCTATATTTTGGGGGCCAAAAATCCGAATACGTCTAAAAAAAGGTATGTTTATTCAGAGAAAGTATGTTTTTGTGTCTGATTTCGTAACTTAAAATATCGTCTACACGAATTAATTAGCATATTTGAGGTCATCCTCTCAAACCATTAAGATTGAGTCCCAGAACCTGAATATCCAATCATTAGATCAAAAGTTATTTAAGGTGTTCCATTTGTTATTTTGCGCACTGTACGTTAAAAATTATAAACCTAAATGTATTACAAATCATATAATTTTATTGGGGGGGGGGAAGTTGATTGTTTATATTTTAGACTACTTTGATTTGTTAATTTTAATTTAATTGCATTTAAACATACCTTCAAAATAAAATACAGTTACACCAAAAAATAAATATAAAGTGATTTAACATTTTAACTTACTAGAACGTTAAATCAATGAGAATCTTGAGCTTGTTTCTTTGCAATGAGACGGTTCCATCTGGGGGTAATAGGAGACAATGATACATTACAAACATTACAAAATTTATGTCACTAAATGCGGGGGCCCATTTTTTTTAAATAAATAAAATTTTAATGGAACACAGATATTTTTAATTTGGGGTACAAACCTAGGAATTTAAATTCAGTTTCAATAAAATGAGCAGCCCGGTACCATTTGATCCACGGACCGGTACCGGTATACTGCTTTAAAGTATGATAAGCAGTGCAGCATAGAAAAAAAAAAAGGTTCACGCTAATGCTGTTTTTTTCATTAATCGGTTATATTACAATCAACATACATCGATTCTTTACATGAATAGCATTAATTATGATAAACATTGTTAATTAAACAATAATTCAGCTATTAATTTCCCTTTATAAATGTTTTTTTTTTTAAATCGAAAATTGAATTTTTATTCTGTGAAAAATATATAAGTACACATGTTCTGATTGTTAATGAAGTAACTATATTTAAAAAAAGTTATTTCGGCAGTTAAGCCAGTCCTATTCCAATTAGTTCTGATCCTTGTAAAAAATAAAGGAGAAATTAATAACGTAAAGATTTACTGAAACCATATACCATTCAAAATTTCTGCTATTTATGTATAAGAATAGACATTTTTATAATATGAGCAATATAAAAACCAATATTAGATGAGCTTTTTGTTGTAAGGTAGCCTTACATATCATAAATATATCAATGAAAATCATACAAATCAAATGAATAGTATGCAGGCTGATCAAAAAAATATTATTACGATTACGGAATATTTAATGACTAATGTTAAAAAAAATTTACTTATAAATTATTTTTTTGATAATAATAAATTATACGTACAACCGTAGAAAGAGTATGGGATAAACTAATATTTCAAACGCGTTACCCTTAAACCGTATTATTTAACAGAGCAGTTCATTTTAATAATTCTTTTTTATAAAAAAAAATCCATTGATTAGATATTTTTTAATTAATTTCCAAAAAAGGACATTTTATGAATCAAAACTTTAATCAAAGTTAAAGTTGATAAACTTTTCATTTTAAACGCGCGACATCTTAATAGTTCTAACATAGTAATCATACATAATAATTGCTTCCCTTCATCTCTCAACAATAACCTAACTTTTGAATAAGTTATTTAATAGCATATTTTTGATTATCGTACATGAAATGTAAACAAATTTCGAAAGATTTCTCTGGGAAAGAAATTAAAATAACTAATGCATAAAGTTGGGCAGAAAAAAGAAATCAAACCATGTCGGAGGAAGGGTGGCGCCAGACTTTGCCTGACAGGGGGTCAAGCACCCCCCGATAGGAAGGTCAAACAAATTCATTCAAAGTATTTAAATTAAAACGCATTTAATACTTCATGCTTTTCTCACATCATTTCTTTCAGAAGTGTGCTTCTAAGAAGTAAAAATCACTAATTTTGATACCATAATGTGCAGATTCACGTTAATGTAAATCTAAATCGTTTTTTTTTTCTTTCTGTTATTAATGTATTCTGTACTGTATGATGCAATTTACCACACACTGTAAGCTTAAAAATTATTTCTGTAATGAAGAAAAATTATTGTCGTAGACTCCGCTCTTTCAGAAAATTTCCACGCTTCGGACTCTCATAACGTAAAAATTATTCGATAATAAAAATTTCAAATTTCACGTACATTTAACGAAACGTTTAAAGGACATTTTGATACGAAAATATTATTAATGCATCGATTGGCATTTGAATCATTTAAATGTTCAGTTTTGCAAATAAAAATACAAGTACATTTTTTGCACCCTCGTATTTAATCTGAAGATATCATGCCCCGTATTGGGCAAACTTTAAAATGGTTTTGCCAATTAAATTGTAAAATTCGTATTTTTTAATTGCTCCACAGTATACTTTTACTGACAAAAATAGAGTTATGTTAATTAGGGGACTCGATGCTAATATGTATGTAAATAAATGGAGAGACTTCTAAAAATTCTTCTTATGATACTTTTTTTTCTTCGAAGATGCTTTTAAAGTGAACATCTGTGTTCGGTAAAACTCTAATTTCTCCATTTGTGAAAAAGAGTGAGTCCATCGGCTTAAAATATAAAATTCAAACAAAATAGCTAAAATTTTTACTAATTTTCCAATTAACAAATTTTAAATTTGCATCCGAGAAACTAATATTAATCAACATACATTTTAAAAAATTTGCCACACATGGCTGCTGTTTGTCTACCTATATCTTCTTTTCTCTGCAGAGCTGAAAACAGACTTTCCACCAAGATTTCTGTTTCGATCTGCAGAACTCCTTCACATATTCATATGCGCCTGCAACGAATAAAATTTCACACATCTAATTAATTACTGTTTACGGCATATCAACGAGAAACATTTCTTCCTCTACGATTTGAATCAACTTTTGCTTATATAAAAAATACTACTTTTTCGAAAATCGATTTCTCAGGAACCATTCTACCAATTTTGCTCAAATTTTGTATTTTCTATTTAAATCAATTATTAATTTTCAATTTATTAATTTTTTATTAATTGAATTTGAATGCAAAATTTTTTCAATTCGCTTAAAAAATTGTTGGGATATGGTGAAATACGCAAAAAGTAAAATTAACATTAAGGGGTCCAAACTTTGAACTTCTCTCCTGACCAAACTATTAGGACCATACTCCCAGTTTGCAACTACTTCATATATTTTGGGGGTCAGTAATCCGAATCCGTCAAAAAAAAAAAAAAATTATGTTTAATCAGAGAAAGTACATTTTTCTTTCTTATTTCCTAACTTTAGGTATTGTTAGCACTAGTTAATTAGTATAATTGAACGTCACCCTCTCGAACCATTAGTAATGTGGTATTAAGCATTGGAACATCAAAATAATATAAATTGTAGAAAAACATTTTTGTTAATTCTTATTCAGATACCAAAATTTGAGTGAAAAGCATTTACCTTAAAAAATAAAATTACATAAAGGTGAATTGTCAAGAAACACCTCACGATCTGTAAATGCAAGGCATAGAAAGAAGAATCATTTGCAAATTACACCTAACCAACTTTATAATCATTTATTGTTACACTTTGAAGAAATTAACTGTAAAACTACATGAGTTCGAGGGATTTTTCAAATTAACAATGTTTGCTTACCGGTCAAATCAGATACAACATACACCAAAACTCCCACAGCACCCAAAAAAACGAAACGCAAAAAGGTTTGAAAGCATTCCCTCAAATTTACCTGATACATTTTCTTAGAAAACCAAAGTATATTTAAAATCATTATAAATAATGAAAGTTCAAACTTGTCTATGAAGACAATTTAAAAACCGCATAATCAAAGATGAAAGTTGATAGAATTTTCTTTTTTTTCTTTTTTATGATAAATCATAAATTAACACCGAAATTTTTGAGAAATTGAAGCAGATTATTCTTTAATGGGCCCCGAGTAGGAGGGGGGAAAGTCGAATATCCTAGTAAACCATTCCAGAAGCAAGGTCTATACATTTCCAATAAGCATTCATAGCATTGCAAAATCGCTTCTAAGCATTCTCCGCCAATTTGAAGTAGCAGTGAAGAGAAAAAGAACTATGAATTGAAGATCAGCAGATGATTTTTAATATTTCCGTTGTAAATTCTTTTAACGTAATAAAATTATTTTCGAAATTCCCTAATTCTTAGTTAAATAAATTTTGAAAGAAAAATATCGCAAATATTTTATAAGTAAACCCTAGTAAACAAAAAGGATGAAATGCTTAATTGGATCTAAGATTTATTATTAAAATCTTTTTTAAATTCCCATATCACGAGAACAAAGCAGCAGATTTGAACTTTTTAATTCTCTTTTAGCATAGTAACATACCACTAGAATACTAAGCATTCGATTTAGTGAAATATTTTCTCTTCTATTTTGTCACAAATGGCAGCAGGATACTGTACTTCCAAGTTTCTTCCTTTCTAATCTCGGTCTCGTTTCTGTCAAGTGACACCGGTGTTTTGTTTAGGTGTGTGTCAAAATTTTTATAGTGGGTATGTTGAAAAATAACTAATTTAATAACTTTTCTTGCAATTAAGTAATGTTTTCTTCCGATTCAGTACTATGACATTTCTTAATTTGCTTTATTGTTCTTTTTTGATTGATGGGATGTGTCATTCTTACGTGATATTCATTGAAAATGTTACATTACATTCTATGAGTGGTTTTGATTTCAATTAAATTACATTAAAGTGTTATTGTGTCATATTGGTTAATTTTTAATATCAATTTGCGTATCTGTGTCCCAAATTTTAAAATAATTTTATGAAATGATGCTGAGATTGATCGTAAACTTCAATTATTTACCTATTTATGAAAGAATAACATGAGAAATTAAATTATGATCAAGTTTTACCTTATTGCAAGATATTTACTGTAATTAAAATCATTTTACTTGAAGTGTTCCATAAATTGAATCTGATTATCTACATACCTAAATCGAATCTGAAAGTAATCAGCTAATTTATGTAATAAACAAAAAACATACATGAGCGAGATCTTTTAAAATGTAGTCAAATATTGCATTATTACTTAATAATAATTATGAACAAAAGTATTTTTCAATATACTGTAACTCAAAGCTTATTTCTGAGGATTTATCACTTAGATGATGGTTTTATTTATTTTTAATCAAGCATAGCCTTTCTTTGTATTTTTAAATATGTTGTAACTCAAATTATCCACATATACCATGACCTGTTCAAATTTATAAAATCATATGTGAAACTCAAAAAACTTTGTTGTTTCCTGTGAAAAGGACATTAGATTTACAGATAAATGAAAAAATGTCATTGTGTTAATAAATTTTTTATATATTTAAGCACATATTAGCTATGACTAGACTGAAAAAGACTTTTCTTTCATTAAAGTGTTTTGTCATTATAATGTTCCTTTTTATATTTTTGCTGTTCTCTTAATAAAAAAGCTATATCTTATAATATAATAAATTTTAATGAAATTTTCATTAACTTCGTGGATTTTCTATTTCTTACAACATGGAGTTATCAAATTTTCACAATATGTTATGTTTATTTTTAAAATTTTCAGACTTGCTTTATTATAAATGTTAAAATTTTAACACATTTACCTAATACATTGTGTTCATTAGTCAATTTAATATTTTTTCTAATTAAATTTATGATTTCATATTGTGATTCTTTGTAATTTGCTTTATTCTGTTTCAATTGTAGTTTTTATTGAAATATAATATTTTTATTTACAGAAACCCGAGTGAAAACTAGTCTGCAACATGAGTGAGGTAGTAAAGTATTTTGCTTTTATTTTTGTAATCTGTAGTTTATTAAAAAACAAAATATATTTTTATTTAATCATTTATATGAACCATATATTTACCCATTTATTTTTATATTTAGCTATTATTATTTATAGATTCTGCTTCTTTCTCTCACAAAATTTTAAGGCATAATAAAAACTCATTTTACTTATTATTAAAATTAGTGTATAGTGTGTAAAAAAATTAACATCATAATAACTTTTGATCTGATTTGGATTTTCACGTTCTAGGACTAGTTTTTAACATTTTGAGGACCTAACCTAAAGTATGCTTATTAATTAGTCCAGATAATATTTAAGTTAAGGAATCAGTCACAAAATTATACTCTTTCTTAATAAACTATTATTATTATTATTTTTAGGAAAAGTTGTACTTCTTCTAAGGGACACCTCAAAATAGGAAACAATCCTTATTTTTATTCCAAGGACATTTCTGTTTTCCCCGTTAAGGACATGTTATTTAATACACACTGAAAAAATTTAAAAATAAAATGTAGCAAGGAGGTTAAACACAAAATAACTATTTAATTTTTTGTGATCAAAGTGAAGAAAAAAGTGCTGGTTTTATTTATTTGAGCAAGCTAAAGAAAAAAAAACACCATATATAAAGTTATACTGTAGTTCCAGTTCCATGTATAAGATCTTTACTTAGTATTTACAAATTACAACTGTGTTTGGCACAGCATGGTATTTTTTTAATCTTGTTCCAATAAACTCTATATTTTATCAAATCAATCTGGTAGGGAAAAAATTCAAACAAGTTAATCTAATAAAAGTGCTTGTATGAACATTTTTCATGTTTTCTACAATTTTTAAACAGATTAATTTAATAGATATTTTAAATTAATTTTTGTAAATACAAAACTGAATTGTTTATTTTTGAAAAATTAAACTATTTTTAATTAGTAATTTTCTTTTTTATTTATTTCAAATAAGCATCTGTGACTATCCAATTTTTTTACATACAATTTATTTTAATCTTAATAGAACCTAAATTTTCTAATTAAATTACATTTCTTAGATTTCACTTTATTTTTCTCTTTTTATATTATTATAAATCATAAGAAAAAGTGCGTTTATTAAGGTTTCATTTAAGATGGTTAAATATTGTAATAATTGAAATCTAAAATATTACTGAAGCCTAGAAAAACTTAATATAGATATCTGTTATTATTATTATTATTTTATTTATTTTTTTAAAACTCAGTTTCAGAATGGAACAATTTGTTTTATATTCTGTCATTACATAATTCTGTCTGTTCATTACATAATTGCAAATGATATTCTGTTTTCATCTTAAGAATAATGATCTTTTACAATTTTTTCCAATAGGTTCCTATTCAGGTCCTGGCATTTGATGATATGATGAGGTGCAATGTTGAGGACTTTTTGGCACTATCAACTGAACTGGGTGAACCAATGATTGAATTTGTAAGTTTTTATTTATTTTTTTACATAATTTTTAAAGATGCAATAAATATTTAATCAACATATTGAATCTGGCATATCTGGCCACTATATTGGATAATCAGCAATAAATCTGGTCGGAATTTATATTCTTGAAAATAAGATATTCAGAATTCATTAATAGAATTTGATTGCAATTTAATCAGAAATTAAGCTGTTTCCAAGAAGTGGGTCGCTCTGCTTTAACTGTCGACTGGTATAAAAATGTATTTTGGTTATGTAAGAAAATTATTTTGGTGGATTTTAAACCAATTAAATGGAAATTTATTGTAGATTCATGCAGCACTATGCATTGAAGCATTATGGATTTGACTAATTAATATATTTATTTTGAAAAAATAATGCTTCAAATTTTAATATAATTAGTGTGTTACTTTTAGGGATTATTAGAAAAAAAGCTTGTGTTATGCATTTCATGAAATTCTGATATTTATCGTTATGTATTCTAATCATAAGTTGTCTGCTTGTGTGTAAATTTTTTACCCAAAGGATGATTTACCAAGACTAAATTTTTTCTTTATTACTTTTTTTGCAAAACTCCTTGTTTTTATTCAAGTCTTAGTTCTGAAATTTCATAAATTTATATAGCATACTCATACCTGCCAAGTCTCCTGTTTTTTGAAGGAAAACTCCTGTATTTTACAACTATCTCCTGTTTACCTGTATATTCTAAAATTTCTCCGTATTTGTTGAAGAAATTTGAAAAAAAAAAAAAATTGGCGATAAAATATCCGCTAATAGCAAAAATTCTTCTCTTATTCCTCAACAGATGGTGCTATTGCCAGTATTGTAGTATGTTGTGTGTTAATAGTTTAAGTTATTATAAATAAAGGTTTAAAAAAATCTTCTTTAGATTAAGATTTATATAAAAAAATTTTACTTTGCTAAATATAAGTGCTTATATTATTTCCAATTTTGAATTTCTCTTTTTGACTGACATGATTATGCATGATGTATCAAAACTTTACTCGTAGCCTAAAAAATCTGCATTAATGAATGTTTGTAATATAATGAATAACTTTAATATCATGCTGCATTTATGAGATTCTAGTTTAGTTCTGATTTACAATATTAAAATATTTTTTTTTTACTCGCTGAAAATAATAGAATTGTTCTAAGCATCATTTAATGAAGATATGCAAAGCCTATTTTTTGCCAAGTTAATACCATAAAATTTATTGATTTTTGCTTTGAAACTTAAAGATATTAGAATATTTAAATTAAAGAAGAGTAAACTTGGTTCTACATATAAATGAAATCTGAACTACTTCTTAATTATTATAGAAAGTACAATATTTACTAGCGAATTTTTATAAAATATTAAATCTTCCTGTTGAAGAATTTATTTTTTATCATTGTTGTTCATTAAGTATTCAAGTTTAAAACTACCAACAGAAATGCTAGAAATTTTTATATTTAGTTTGGTTTTATTTAGGTTTTTCTCTGCACCTCAATTCACAACATACCATTTTAATTTCTTATTATAGTTATAATATTAATAAAATGTCTAGGCTTCTATTGCAGAATCACATTATATAATAACTTCATGAAAATTGTTTTTTTTCTTTTTTTTTTTTTTTCTTTTTTTTTGAAGATTGTCTCTTATTGTTATGAGATTGGGAAACTTCAACATTCATTTAAAGATAAAAATTTGCATGTTAATATTCAATTACAAATATCAGAACTCATCACTAAATTATAGGAATAAATATTAATGTAATGATTTTTATTGCAGGCCTTTATGGTAAAAGATGCTTTTGACAAGTCCCGAATGTTAATTGAATTTTGCCTCTACAATTCAGCTCCAGAAAATGTAAGACTATTTTCTTTCTGTTTTTTCTTTTCTTTTTTTACAATTAAATAATTTCATTTGTCAGCTTTTTTTTCCTCTTTAGTTTGTAGAAGTACTTACTGTTTCTATACTATTTATCCTATGTTTAATAAATGCCTCTATACTATTATTCGTTGAATGTGAAATTCAGTGAAAAATTGTATTGTACCATTAACCTTGATTAGAGGGTACTCTAAACACCCTGTAGAGAAAAAGGATGAAAAGTATTTTTTTGTAGTTATGTTAAGGTATTTCATTTGCCTTAACCATCCAAACAATAGAAAATAGGTTTTTTTATGATGTTGACTATAAGATGTTCCAACACTTTCTGATGTTGAGTTGGTAATATCAAATTAAATTTTTGATCTATCTTAGGATATAGATAAAAACTGTTCAGTGGCAGTCTAGAAAAGAAGTACTGTGAAATCTTGGTTAAGCAGACCCTCTAAGGACTGAAAAAATTGTCTGTTAATGGAAGGCATGCACTAATTCGAAATTTCTTTTAAGGGAGTATGACTTATCATGTCTTCATGAAGCATTTTAAATCATTTAGCATTTTTATGCCAATCTCATCCTTTTTAGATAGATAAAAATACCAAATTGATGTTTTTAATCTTACTTCACTTTCTTCGTTGGTTTCAATCAATAGATCCCTAAACACCTCTACATCGCTTTATAGGAAACATGGCATTATCTCCTTAAATGTAAGTTCTCTTATGTTGTATCGAGAAAACGAACATGACACTAACATTTAATGTGTCATTTCACCTTGTGGGGTCTTGTAACCATCTTCTCTAAATGAAAATATCAAAAGATGTAGCTGTTTGAAATATTTCTCATGAGCAATATAATTTTCTCTCCTTTTTTTTGCAACGACAAAGGATGGTTACAGGAGAATGATTATTTAGTAATGAAATAACTTAACATTGATGACATTATTCAAAATAGTTAACGACGAAATGTTATTGGCATACTATACGTTAACCTTTTCTTTCAATTTTTGGAGACTTAATTTGACAATTTCTTTATAAAAAGTTTCTTTTTCTTTGTGAAATTTTTAAAAATTTTTTCTTGATCTGAAATGTATTTTTGATTTTAGGAGAATGAATTTTTTCTATCACAGCCCCTTACCAAAGCCCTTGAAGTTATTCAGGTATAGTTTTTATTTATTACATTATTGTTCTTAATATTTTTTGGTAAAGATATAAAACAATTAAGCTATTTATTAACAAATCTCAGTTTTCTTGCTAGGAAGGATTGTAATTTCTCAAATTAATAACTCTTTTAAACATCAAGCCCATAACATATAACCATTGTAATTTTAAGAGTTTGTTTAGGCTTGGTTGATTTTATTTTTAGCCAATGTCTTACTGTTCACACTGCTCATGCCTAGTATTTTGATATTAATGTAGGGATTTATTTGTATTCTTAGGAAATTGATATAACTATAATAGTGGGCAGTCTCATAAAAAATTTTCATAGTAACATTTAAATTAGTAATGTAGTTCAATTGATATTTATTAATTATTATTTTTAAAATAAAAATTATGTGAAAAATTTTTTAAATCTAAATAGTTTGAATTTTAGAAATATAAATTTTTTTAGATTGTCAAATAATGTTTTAATCTTATATGATAAATTTTTAAAGATATTGCTATAAGTTTTAGATAAATTACAGCCATCACTGCTGACAGTAAGTCTCTAACCTGTGTCGATCATTCTGATCAAGCATTTTTAAATTTGTATCTTGCAAGCAGTCCTTAATTATCTAAAGTGTTTTTTTTTTAAGTGTCAGTGTCTCCGAAGTAACATTTACATTCTGAACATGAACTAATAAACAATTTATAAGATGTTATGCAATGTGTACAAAAAGTAAAGAAATATGTGCATCAAATTAAAAATCAAAACTGAAATTAAGCTTGACCCCTGCCCTAAAATTTGAGGCTAAGGTGACTCCAAAGGATGGGGTAGAGGTCTAGTTTGATGTTATTAGATACATTTTTCAAAATATCACACCAGAATGACCACAAAATTGGAAAATCAGGGATAATGTAAAAAAGTAGGAAAATTTTATAAATCTGGAAAAGTCGTACTTTTTCTGAATGTTATAGCCCCCTTGCAAACAAATTAATCCCGAGTTCCTCTTATTTAAATCATTTTACACCATTTTTAATTTGCAATTATAGCGTCATCTATGAACAAAAAGGCAAAACTCTGTAGGTCAAATTAGGTTACTCTTTACTGATTAATCATAATTTGCATTTATAAATGGGACTACTAGTAAGGATTTTGAAGTTAACCTGCCCTACAGAATTAAGGCTGGAAATTCTAATTTATTGACATTAAAAATAATTCACTAGTATATTTTTGATTTATGATCCAATGCATATTTCTCAAGATATCATATTGTCATTTGATTTTAACAGTTTGATATTTATTGTTGTTTTTCATACAATTTATAGAAATTTCGTGATGCTAACCCCAAAAATTCAGCATTTTACAATCACCTCAGCATGATTAGTGAAAGTATTGTGGCTCTTAATTGGCCTATTATAGTAAGTATAGTATGTTTATTGATTTACTTTTATGAATAAAAGTTTGTTAAATCATTTACATACTTTTATGATTTGACCTGTTTTAATTAAATACAAACCTGTCTTAAATTCTGTTGTACGAGTCACAGTTGTATACATTAATAAACTTCTTACTTCATGTTTTGTAGATCATAAAAATTGCTTGCAGACGCAGACTATACTGGCACTTCTGTTAATCAACAAATAATAAGAATGCCCAAAAACCTATTGTAATCAAAATAGCATCACCTTTTAATTATTTTTCAAGAATTAGTTTTAGCTACATTTCTTGGATTGTATTATATCTTGATCATTTTAATGACATCTGTTATGCAGCTTACATTCTGTGACACCTATTTCACTAAAGTTTTTGACTCACCTCATACTTTTTTAAGCTTGAAAATAATGTATGACTAAAGAACTTCTCTTACTGTATCGTTCAGGCCGAAGGCCAGCATATTTGTACGTAAATCTAAACTCAGACACGCGCGATAAAACAACCATTACTTTAATGAACATAATAACTGCAATTGTAAAGTTTTTGATTATTAATGTCTGCTGCGCACCACTATTCGTGTCGTCAATTGACAATGTTACAATTCATGAATCACTGTTATCAAATATACTAATACTTTTCAATTTGCCAATCTGCTTGTCTTATGATTCTTAAATTTTTTACCCACTGCAGTGCATCTGTGGCATCAACAGAATACTTGGTATAAAGACACTAAAAATCATTCAGTGTTGGAATAAATAATAAATTTAAAATCTACTACAACAGAAATATTCATATGAATCAGTATTCAATGAATTAACAGAAGTATTACTATGAATCAGATTGGGATAATTACTGTATATTCATTTTTACATGTTTTTAACTTCATAGTGATTGATTGAAAAAAATGTAATGTTAAATATGTGCATGGTTAATAATAGCTGCTGGTATCTGCTAACTGAGAGGTGAATAATTACCTCAACTTTTATTAAATTTACTTAAAAAGAAAACTGCATATGTACTTTACATTGCATATATTATTTTAATTAAAATAATAAGTTAGTTTAACAGAGGAAGTGGCTATTAAAACTACACGCAAAAGTCTTGTAGCTAGATTTATGCTTATAAATGCATTCATAAATGTAATGCCTATAAATGCATATACACGCTTTTAAATATTTGGCAAAATCAGGAAGTAGCTATCGAAGTCAAGAATGGTTGCATTAAAATTAGTGAAATCTAATCTTTTTGCATGATTTTAATGATCCTGTTTTTTTAACTACCATTTTATTATGGCACAAGTGTCTCTAATTGTGCATTTGAAATAATCACTTTTTGATGCAATTTATTCCTGCATATTTCATTGTAAATGTTATTTTTTAATTTGTATAAACCTCTAATAAATCAAGAAATGGAAATAATATCTGAAGTGTTATACCAAATGAATATTGAATCTTATTTTGTACTGTAACGGTTTTGTTTTAATTTTTGATTTAGTTTTAAACCTTATAAATTTTCTTTAATTAAAATATATATTATTCATTAAAATTAGTATGTATTTTTTTTACTCTTCCATTCTATGAGCATTACAGTTTTTTGTTATATTTCTTTTCTTTAATATATATATTCATATATATGGATATTGATAAATCAATTATTGATAAAAAGGGAATATATTATAATTCTAATAATTAAAGCAATTTTCTGCAAATCTGTTACATTGTTTACTGATAAAAAATTTAGTGCTTGGAACACTTATGTTTTTATTAAAGTATCATATTTGCCACTTAACTCAGTGGCGCGACAGCCCATAGAGGGCCAAGGCCTACTGTCCCCATCTCAGTTTTCTTGACCATGGGCTCTGGGGTGCAGGAGCAGATGTTCTGGTCAGCCAAACGCGAACCCCCAGTGTTCAGTTCCCAAGCATGCTTGGTACTCTTTTATCAACCCACTGAAGGGATGAAAGGCTGAGTCAACCTTGCCCGGTCCGAGGATCAAACCCAGGACCTGTGGCACGGGAGCGCGAAGCGCTACCATTCAGCCACATTTGCCAGTAATATGACTAAATATGCGTGCGGCTCTTTGTTAGTCAACCTGTTGTGCTAATAGCCCATTACCCAAAAATGGTGTGCACCCCGACTTTAGAATATTGACTTTACTACTTAAGACACTTTTCTTGGGGGTTAAGTACCTATCCTACACTTTGTGAGGAAGAAAAAAACACACCTGGAAATTTTAAGATTTTTACCTGGAAAAATCAGGGAAATTTGAAACCTGATTTGAGTAGCCACCCTGAAAAAAATAATATTTTTCACACCTTAACATTGTTTTCAAGTTGATATATACATAATTTTTTTTACAGAAACGAACGCCAACTCAATTCATTAAAGACATGAAGGAGTCTGGACAGTTCTACGCTAATCGTGTACTTGTTTCTCATAAAGGGTTAGTATTATTTCCATTATAAATGTTTATTATGTTTTTAAATCCTGATTCTAAGCAGACTTATATAAAATAAAATAACTCAAAATATTTTAACATTACTCAACATAACATTTACTCAACATAAAATCTCAAAATATTTTTTGCTAGCAATTTATTGCCTATTGTAACTAGTTTCGATACTGTCGTCATTGCCTAAATTTGATTTAGATTAAAATTTGTTGTTTTCTAATTTTGATTAAAATTGGTTCGAAAATTGCTGATACCAGCATATATTTCTTTAAATTTAGCAGTTTTATAAAGGATAGATATAACACTAGTTTCTGATTTACCTTGCTTTATCTTTTACTTAGATTTCTTTGTATATCTAAAATCATCTCTGGAAGTCGCTCAGAAACATTTCAATGCAAACATGTAACAAATATATATATTTTTTTCATGATGAGTAAAACTAAAAGATTTTCCGCGAACAGTGTTCGCGCATTCGTATATATCTGATTTTAGAGTAAAAGATGTTACTCTTTTTTTCACTTCAATTTTTTAATCAAGGGGTAGTATTCGTATTCAAATATTATTTGGTTCTTTTTGTTATTATCTTTCACAATATTTTTTTTATTATTCATGTTATTATCATTTGAAATCATTTCAATTTTAAATGCATTAAGGTGCACTTTGTGCTATGGTGACTTTCAAGGTTTCTTTGCTTTTCAACCTTCACTTTCAGAGATTTTGATATTAGGTCACAATCGCCCCTGTAATCGACTTGAGATCAAACATGCTTGTTGAAGTATGTATAAAGTATATCTAAGTATGAGTAATATGCAGAGATGGGCATTTGCCATTCAGAATAATGAATAAAGAATTATGAATAATTATTCAAAATCAATTTCATTTTTTTTAATTGTTATGTCATTTACTTAATTCTTTATAATTGAATAAT
The DNA here is from genome assembly GCF_982258835.1 of Parasteatoda tepidariorum. Classification (NCBI taxonomy): domain Eukaryota; kingdom Metazoa; phylum Arthropoda; class Arachnida; order Araneae; family Theridiidae; genus Parasteatoda; species Parasteatoda tepidariorum. The sequence continues at coordinate 34,914,099 of NC_141766.1, forward strand.
CAATGCTTTATAATTTGAAAAACATGGTAATGGTATATTAAAAAAAGAATTTTTGAGCAGTTAAAATAGTTTACGGTAAATAGTGCAATAAAAATAGTATGATGAACATTATTTAAAATGTTGAAAAAGAGGCATTAAAATGTATTTCTTAGTTTGTGAGAAAAAACCTATATGCAATTGAAAGTCCTGAACTTTCTGGATTTATACTAGTCTGAAAAACGGATTTTTCTCTATGATAGATGTTTGAGGTTAAGAAAAATAATAACATACATCGCTCCATAAAAAAATAACCATAACTAACATCAATTTTCATAAAATAATGCTTTATATTTAATTAAATGACATTTAATCCATAAAAAAATAACCATAGTTAACATCAATTTTCATAAAATAATGTTTTATATTTGATTAAATAGCATTTAATTAGTAATGTTTAGTATGAAATTGAAAAATAAACTAAGCAAAGGATAACTTTCTTCATAGTTAAAGAGGTTTCTTTTATCTTCCCCCTTCTATCTGTTATGAGGAATTAGTAGTGCTGATTGTCAGATGATAATAGTATTAAAAATCAAGCTTCAAATTCCAATAATAAATCAATCTTGTTTATTAATTAAAAAAGTATTTAACAAGGAAAAGAATTAGAGATTTTTTTGTGAAAATATTTATGCCTTAAACCAGAACAAAGTGTGCCTGCTGTAGACCAAGTAACCTTTCTACTTTTATTTCATCTATTTGAATAGAAATTCTGTAGAACAAAAATATTTTTATTTTCTTTGTGAAATAATTATTATGCAACTTTTAACTTTTGCTGATTTAATAAGAAACGAAGTAAAATGCACAGAATGTTTTATATTTATTCTTTAAAATATAAGACTTTTATTTATATTTTTAATATAGACAATTTTTAATAGTATTTATTGCTTTTTCTCATTTAGCAATGCAAAACACACCAATTGGGTTAATAAATGGGCTCAAATTATGGATGAAGTTGAGCTATATGTTAAACACTACTTTCTAACAGGATTTACATGGGGAGCTGCTCAGGTATGGATTTAAAATTACTGGCATCTTTATAAAAAAAAATTTCTTTGGGTATAATAATAAAATAATAGCCAAAATTGAAGGAATAATATTAAAAATTTAAAATATCAAAAATATTTTACACAGAACGGTAAACTTTAATTCAAACATTTAAAGAATGTAATAAACCTATTAGACCTTTATGAAATTCATTATTTTGTTATAACTTAGAACTGTTAACTGTAAATCTGTTTTATGTTTAAAGATATTTGTAAAACAACATAAAATTTTGTCTTTTTTATGTTCTCTTTAAAAAGCAATGTGCCATTTTAGAATATTATTTTTAAAATATCCTAAGTATTTTTTTAATTTTTATTAAGTAGAAAAAATGCAGCTAGGAAGATTTAAAGAATATGCACATGTAGATGAGTTAAAAAGTTTATACTCTTCTATTTATCTTTCACCAAGAGATTTTATAAAAACGTTTTGAGGAGTTAAAACATATTGTAGCACACTGACATGTTTAAATCATTTTGATGCTGCCAGAGTAATTTTTCCTGAAATTATCCTTCCAATTCATCAAATGAAAGATAATTGACCCATTTTAGTTTCATTTATGAAAAAAGATTTTTTTTTTAATGTTTTTTTAAAGGGTTTCTTGTAAAAGAATTTTTTTCATTATTGGTGCAAATTAAATGATTCCAAACAGAGTTATAAAACATCTGTTTGAGTAGGTAGTTTTTTTTTTTTAACCCATTATATAATAATACGAATTAAATATAAAAGAAAAAGGTTGGTAATATTTCAATAAAAACACGACTAAGTTTTGCCACTCCTTATAATAACATGTTTTAAAAAATAAATGCGAAATAAAAATAATAAGTATGAATCTTTTCTTAACTGGGATCCTGTTAAAATTTGAATCTTGAATGAAAGTTCGAAAATTGAGCAACCATATTGTCTGAAAGTCCACCAAATCCAACAAAACAGTTATAACAAATAGTAATGCATAAATTTAAAAATAATTTTTTTTCTGGACCAACAATATGAAACATGTATTTTGAACTGAAATCTTAAAAAATTAAAAAGAAAAACAATGAAATAGAACTAAGTGTACTGTTTAATATTGAATTTTTAACAATATTCTTTATTTGAACAATTTTTATGTTATTGACATCATAGTAAATTGTTCATCTTGTATTTCTGAGTTCTGTTTTTTATTAAAGGGTGGAATGTTACAACCAAGACTTCCACCACCACCCCCTCCTCCTCCAGCACCTGAGTTCATTAAAGATTTTGAAGCTGGTGATGGTGGTAGTGATGCAAGACAAGCTCTTATCAATGAGCTCAACCAAGGAACTGGCATTACAAGTCGTAAGTTTATTACAGTATTAGTGTAAATTGTGAAAATAATTTGATACATTATATCAGTGTTTAACTCATTAATGCCTAGCCGCAAAGAATGGTTTATTTATGAAAAAAGTGGTAGTGCACAGTTGCTTATACCAAGTAATTATTTCTTACTGTTAACTATCACTTTATTTTAAAGATAACACTGTGCTTTGAATTTCAGGTCCAAATATAATTGTTTTTATTATTAATATATTATGGTAGGTAGAGCTACCTTGTTCCTGAAAAATAAATTCTAATAATGAAACACCTGGCACAAATAAGTGAATAGTAAACTAAAATAGGTTTGAACGTTTGGTCTTTATGACTGTTTTTCTTCTTCTTCTTTTTTTTTTTTAATTAATAAATGCTATACTACTGTACTATTGAAAAAGCGTGAGTTCTTCACAATTGATCCAAGAAATGTGGCTGAACAACTTTTCTCCTTCTATTACTAATGCTATGAACGCTTAAATGGAATTTCAAAAAACTGATAAAAAAATTTATTATTGAAATTATTATTATTTTGCATTATGTAGCTTACCAAATGCCAAATAATTAAAAATATCAATTTAGAATTTTTATCGCTTACATAGATTTTTAAATTGCAGGGCAGTATAGTAGTCTATAAATAAATATAAATAACTTTGGCTATAATTTTTAAACCATTAATTTTACAAATTAATTATTATTATTTATTTTTTTTGAAGGATTGAAACCTGTCAACAAAACTGGATCAACTGGAACAAAACTTGAACCTGGTAAAAAATCTGTGGGTGCTGTGAAACCTCAAGCTAAAGTGTATCCTCCTAAATTTGTTCTTGAGGGTAGAAAGTGGGTTATTGTAAGTTTATATGGCATTAATAATCTTAATAAATTATTAATAATTTGTTTCATTCATTTTATATAAAAGGGTAAAGAAAAATCTATTTATGTTCGAGTTCTAGATGTTTATGTTGAAACTTTTTTGAAGTTTGATTTTTACATTGATAAATCTGTGCATGTGACACCAGTAATCAAAATTTAGTGGTCCAATTGGACCACCAAGATTTAGTGCTCCAAAAACTTAATATGATAGACGAATTCGAGAAAAAAAAATTTAACTTAAGAATTACATAATTCATGTAATTCTTACATGATTCATGTAGACATCAAAAATTATTAATAGCCATCTGTCCTGAAACTTATTAAGTTCATTATCCCATAATGATTGAAATATTATTAAAGTACTTATTTATTAGTATTGATTAAAATTAAGTGAAAGAAAAGCTAAAATAATATCAAATAAATTCAGCATAGAAATTAAATACTAAATGAATGGGAAAAAGTAAGAACTAACAAAATACACGGGTGATTGTATTCCAGGTTTTTTGCATGATTTTTCCAGATCTAAAAACCAGAAGCATGACCTGTGATTTTCCCATGAAACCCGAAACCATTGGTTTGCAGACTTCTTCAAATTAAAAGTTATAATCTGATGAAATTTTAAAACTTTGCTAAATTCGGATTATGAGATGTTTACATGCATGTGATTCTTCCGCCAATTTGACTCTTTTGGCTTGGTGGATTTTTGGTGTGCTGGAAACTGCGATTCGTATTCACGCGATCTGAAAATTATGCATCGTGATTCGTATCTATGCAATTTAAAAATTCTATATTGCAACTTGTATTTTTGTCTTTTTAAAATCTAACAGTGCGATTCATATTCACGCTATTTTAAAATCCAATATTGCAATTCATATTCACAAGATTTTAAAATCCAATATTGCAATTCATATTCATGCAATTTTTAAATCCAATATCACGATTCTTGTAAAAAGTAAGTTTTTTCTTGAATTTAGTTACTATAAAGGTGTGGTATTCTTCATTAATAGGTAGTTAAATTAAAAATGCTAGTTCAAAAAATTATAATAAATATAAAACATGATTGGTGTATAAATTGATATAGATTTTTTGCACATAAAATTTTCAGAGTGATGCAAAGGTGAATGTCACTATCACCTCAGAGAATAGTATATTAAAAATTAATTAGCTGAAAATTATAAAATTTTAAAGTCCAATCTAAATGAGCAAAAATATTATATTGATAAACAATTATGCTGTCAGTACATCAATGCAAAATACAACGTGTAAATTTGAATTTTCACAAGACACTTTCATTTAGTTCATTAGAATGCCACACATTTGAATTCCTTACCACGTGTAGAATCATAAAATTAGTGCAAATTTTTTAATGCATAGAATTCTATGCAAACAAATTTTTTTTTCATTACCATTTTAATAATTTCAAGCATATTTCAAGGCGATAAGTTTGTCATCCATTACTATGATTTTAGTGACAGTTGTACAACATTTGGCGACAACTGTCGCCACATACTTGCGTGAACCCTCTATAAATTAAATTTTCAAGCAATTTATTAACTAGATTAATTATATTATTCTAAAGGAGAGTAAAAGACTTATTCTAGTTAATAATTTTAAATATGATATAAAAGTAACATTCTGTAAATTTCAAATTTGAAGTCTTAAATTGAAATTATTGAAAATTGATTACTCTAACTATGTGGTGATCTGGTTGTTGGAAAATGGCAGCTTATGATCCTATCATCTTCCAAATGAGCACTCAGCAACTGCTTCACAGGAATAGCAATGTGCGGAGGAGCGCCATCTTGCATGAATAATGTGCGACTTGCACACTGACACTGCTGAATTGCTGGAAGGACATGGTTTTACAAAAGTGCTTCATATTGCTTGCCAGTAACAGTGCAGGTAACAAGACCTGTAAGTGTGATCTTGAAGAAAAACGGGCTGGTGATAAACTGCCATTATATCGCACCACACCATTGACCTTTTCAGAGTAAAAAGGTAATGACTGTATATGGAACGGATTCTTGGTCGCCCATATCCTGCAATTTTGCGTATTTACAGATTTGCAAATAGAAGTGAGCTTCATCAGACCACAGAATGTTCCATGGCCATTCATTGTCAACTTCTGTCCAGGAAAGCTATCATAGTGCAAACGTGCACATGCTTTCAGGTCAGCAGGTAGCAAGTGCTGCACATGAGCTCTCTTGTATGAGTAACAGCTCAAGATGTTCTTTAGGACTTTACACACCATGCTGATCGGCATATCCAGCATTTGGCCAATTCCCTCTGCACTGCTGATTCCAGCATCACTATTCGCCTGTTCTTATAATGCTGTAGCCTCATCTTCTTCTGCCGAAACTAGTTTCATTCCTCTATCCTGTTTCAGGTCAAATGTCTTTTCGAATTTAGCAATCATTTTTCGCAGACCATTTGGGGTTATTGAACTCTTATTTCATTCATTTTAATGTCCGAAACTTCCTAACAGCTATAAGTTCATGTACACTCATCGTTCTTATAAAAAAGCTTCAAGAGCAAAACTCTATCCTTTATAGTCAGAGTTTTGATGAAGCATTCAGGCAAAGAGCTGATGCTCTGTATTTTTATGGCAGAGTAATTTTGCATAGCTCCAAAAATCCCAAACAAAATTCCATTGCCTCACGATTGCTCTGTTAAAATATCAGGCCATTCTGATGAGTAGTTTTAAAATGATCAATTTTTGAAATCATAACTTTAATTATAATCACCCTGTAGTAAAGGAATGTTTATTTGCATTATTTAAATTGAAATAACTGATTAATCAATGTTCGTTTTTTAACTGTCTACTATATAGTTCATTTTTTTTTGTTCTATTGTATTATATTTCAATTGATATATATCAGATTAAATTTTATTCTTCATGCATTTTTCTTTTTATTTTATTAGGAGCATCAAAAGGATAATCCATCACTGACTCTTGACAATCAAATGTCTGAGTCTGTTGCTATGTATAGCTGCCAAAGTTCATTCTTAGAAATTCTTAACAAAATTAACAATATTGTTATCGGTATGTATGCATTTAAAATTTATTATTGAGTTCTATAAAAGAGTAAATTGTTTACTATATGATATGCTTTTTTCTAAAATCAGTTACTGTGTTTAAATGGTTAAGATAAAAGAAATGTCACATAAAATTTTTTATTAATGTTTGTTAAAGATCTAAAAGTAATATAAACTTATATACTAAAGAAAGAATTTTTCATAAAGAGTTTTATGATTAAAAGACAATTTTATTTATGTAAATAATTTTGATTTAGTATTTTTGGATTTTTATATTTTAAAAAATTATGGTACATGTAATAAATTTTTGGGTCTATATTTGTCAGTGATTAGCATGGCTGGAAAATTTTTATATTCATATGCTTTCTTTTATATACATTCAAAAAACAATGTTTGGATGTGTAAGAGTTATATTAAGGCATGTAACTTACAAACTCTATCAGATGCTTGCCTAAAATTTTGAAATTTGTTTAGTTCTATTAACTTAAATTTGAATTTTGTAGGATAAAAAGGTTGACTTTTATTTATAGAAATTCTAACCCATCAAGCTGTGAATAAATTTGGTCTTTCTCATTGCTTTTATTTTGATGTTTTGTGAAAATAAATTATGTAACAATAAGTTATGTCACAGAACAATATTTTAAAAGCTCAAATTTTAAACTTATAAATGAATAGGCAATGCAATTTCATGATGAAATTATCAATAGCAGTTAAAGATTTAGCTTCTCTTTCTCTATAAAAAAAATTGTGAATGCGAAAAATTATGCGACAATTTTTCACAGAATTGTGAAAAATTATGAATGAAAATTTTTTAAATGTTTCTTTTTCTACTCTTAGATTCTTCCAAGAAAGTCAGTATTATAATTAGAGGGGATGTCATTTCCTGTGTTGAAATAATAAGATGTGAAGGCCTCAAGATTCAAGTAAATTGCTTTTCACAAATATATTAAATACGTTATTATTTCTTTTTGATTAATTTGTATGTTTGCACCAAAGCTGCTTTATCATTAAAGGAAAATGTTTTTATAGAAGACTTAAAAAAGTTATAAAATATCTCAGAGCCTTTTTTTCCCTTCTCAGCTACAGTCCTGAATCAACTGTTGTGTATCATTTAAAACTATTTGCACTTTAAGTTATACACACTCCTTTCATTCTAGAACCAAACGAGATATTTGCATGCTAAGTTTCCATGAAGTTAACTGACTAGATTTTATTTTTAAAATTTTTAATATAATGTGTTCATTAAATGAATTGTTAGCTGAGATTATGCAGAGAATTTAAATAAGTTTTCCTTTTTTTATGATTCTAGTGTGAAGGAGTTGTTCCATTAATTAACTGTGCTAATAGTGACAATATCCAAATATTTGTCAATGAACAGTCAAAGCATGTCCAGTTAATTGCATCCAAGTCTTCTTCTTTAAATATGTGTATGATGCAGCCTGATGGAGATTATGTAAGTAGCTAATTCACATTATTAAAAACGTTTAATTATAAATCTTAAATTTATTGTTCATTCATTACAAGTAATTTTCTATTGCTCGATATTAATGTGGTTACAATGTTCTACACTACAATTTGGACATTTGTTTGGTGCAGTTGTGGTTACATCACACCTATAACTTGATTTATTAATAAGAAAATATTTATTTAATACATATAACATGAGGTTTGATTTAGAAAGCAAGATTTTTTTATGATACTAAGTATAAAATTTTGAAATGTAAAGAATCTTTAGTATAAGAATATTTTTGAGAAGTCTACTTTAAGTGAACTAAATTATAATGGGATCTTTTCTGGTATAAGCCTTTGACATATCAAACTATAATTAGCATATTAAAAGTTTGCTTGACATTGGCTCAAGTTTTCTTCATTGCCAGAACTAATAAGAATGCAATAGAAGAGTCGTAAAGGTTATTTTCTTTTTAACACTTAACTTAAATACATTGGTTAAGTGATTGCAATATTTGAGTACAGTTGGGTATAAGGTAATTAATGAACTTAGATTTTAACTTAAGGGGCTCAATGTGTGTTGTGCACTTATAAATTTGTAGTAAAAATTTTCTTTTGTTTCATTTCTCTTCATTAAATTTGATTGTTTACTTCATAATACTGGACTTCTTAATATTATGCTTCTAAGTAAATTAGCTAATGATTATTACTATGTTTTCATTTTATCAAGTTTTGCTTCTACCTTATTTATGTTTAAACATGATTCAACTGTGTGTATATGTTACCGTTAAAGTATGAAATCCGCTATTTTATAGAATACCTAGTTATTTCATTTTAGATAAATTGTTTATTTTACACTTTAACTGTCTCTCATTAGTTAATTTATAGAATACCTAGTTATTTCATAGAATAACTAGTTAAAGTGTCAAATTAATAACATATTACACACTTCAACGGACACAATCAGTTATTTCATAGAATAACTAGGTATTCTATGAAATAGCAGCATTATATACTTTAACGGTAACATATATATATAAAAAAAAATTGCCATTTAATAAATTTTAATGTAGATAATTATATTTTGCTTTTACTTTCTTTATAGGTGGAATATCCGGTGCCTGAACAAATAATGTCTGTAATAGAAAATGGTAAATTAAAATCCAGTGTGGTGGATAACATTTAATTTCACGTTCGTCATTTTTCATTTGTTTTCCTGTTTTGTATTAAAATGACTTTGCATAGCAGTGGAACTTTTTTACTACATTTTCCGAATATTGCTACCATGTACGAGTTTAATTTAGACTTGATTGCTGTGTTTCATTTTTATTACCTACAAAATTTTTTACTTAATATATTAACCTAATTTGCTGATGTATGATTTTCTGAAACGAATTTTGAATTTCATTATAAATGCATAATGTAACTCATTGTCTTTAATAAAACTTTTTGATTAAATTTGGGAATTTTGTGCCTGTAATTCATATATTTAATTAATCGTTTTTTGTTATTCATATGTTTTTCTTTGTTAAATTTACAAAAACTATCACAAAAGTGAGATAAGATTTTAAAAGTAAAATAACATTTCATCAAGTAAAATAACATTTCATCATATCAATTTCTTTATCATTGTGAGTGAGGAAACTTAGTGTCTCTTTAATTTAGCATCACCCAAAGGGATCACATTTTTGATTAAAAATTAGTTAACGGAAGCAAAACTTTTTTACTACAATTAATAATTTTTTTTTACTTATGAAATCAATTAACGTTTCAAAGCAGATCAGTCTAAATTTTTCTTAAAAGATATTTAACAAATAAAATGTTATAAGAACATCATTATTTAAAATTACAATAATTAAATCTAATCTTGACCTAGAAAATTGCTAATATGTTTATGTACAGTCAGCAAAAAAAAAAAAGATATCACCCTGAATAACTTTTGTTCTAATGATCGGATTTTCACGTACTAAGTGCAAATCTTAATGGTTCCTGGGGGTGACTTCAAATATGCAAATTATTTAGTGCTAACTATTAATGAAGCTACAATATTGGACACAAAAACGTACTTTTTCTGAATAAACATTCATTTTTTTTAAACGTATTTGGATTCTTAACCTTCAAAATATAGGGGGTAACCGCACTCTGGGAAATATGGTCCCCATAGTTTGGTCAGGAAAGCGATCCAAAGTTCGCATTCCTTAATGTTAATTTCACTATTTGCTTTTTTAGTCATATTTTTAAAACTAATTAAACAATTCAAAAAGAAATTGCACTCACTTATAAAACTCATTTAGCCAAAGATTATGTCATGCAAATAATAATTTTTTATTACTTAATTTAATTGTAGATGAAAAAGTTATGAATTATGAGGTATAAATTTTTTTTATACCATATTAATCTTCGTATTTTTCTATTGCAAAATCTAAAATTTCAGCAGTTTTTGTTTGGTAGGAGTCGAGAAAAATTAATATTTATTATTTTTAAAAAATAATTTGGCGACAATGAAGAAATATTTAAATGTGGTTAACTTACAAGGAACTTGACTTGCGCGTGCATAAAGTAAAATCTCATTCATATTTTTTTCGCTATTAACTGATTGCTAATCCTTTTTTTTTTAATTAAAAATTTATTTGTAATTTAATAAAGAGATTTGAATAAAACATTTTTTTGAATAAGAACATTTTATTAACGAATGTTGAGTTTTATAATAGCATGTTTCTGATAGAATGTGATTATACGTCAGCTTTTTTAAATTTTATTTGTTAGTTTGTTCTTTCAATATATATTTTATAATTATTAATACGAATATGTAGTCAGCATTTTTAAGCATCTTAAAATTGCTCAACATCTTATATATTGTCTTAATCTTAAAATAAATTTGTTACTTTCCAGTCTACGTGTGTTTCGCAGAATTATTTTTCCAACCATTTAATTAAATTTAACATTTCTTAAGATGTTATTCTTTATGCTACCGTGTATATTATTTTTCCATTAAAATTCTAATCAATTGTTTTAGTACTTTAATTTATGTTTCCCTTTAAACTAAAATTCCTTTTTAAATTATTGTTAATTTTTTATTGAAGGAAAACTTAGAATTTTATCCAGCTAGCTGAGAATTAAATCTTGTTAAGAAGTTAAAAATATTCTGCTGATCAAAATTATTCAATGCAGAACAGCTGACTATTTACTAAGCCTACTATTGTTTTCGAAAAATGGAGATAAGTTATTGATTGTCTTTTTTATTGTTTCTTATTTGTTTAAATAATGAAAAGTAAATGCACATGTGTGCAGAGCAAAAAAATACACTTTGCTATGTTTTTTTAAATGAACAAAAAACTAAGGACATACAATTTTACTTTGACATTCCAAGTTATTCTTGCCCGCTAACGTTAAGAAAATTCCTTTTCTTTTAAAAATTTGAAAATATTTGTTTAAAAAGTTGTTAATATCCTCAACTTTAGCAATTCAAAAAAATATTGCTACATCAGGAAAATGCTCGATATGTCTCGTTTTGTTAAACAGCTACTAAAATTAAATTTTTTTAAAAAAAGATTCCAAAACCGTGCTATTTTTGTAACATTAGGATTTTTTCTACTTAAATGACCTATGATAATAGTTTTAGCACTCGGTTTGAAGAAATTATGAATACAAATTTTGATCTAATATTTCGTAATAAGGAAACAAGAATATTAATGATTCATTGATAATTGTTTCATTGAACCGAAATAGCTAATTTTTTTCGAAACGATTGGCCTTGCAACTACTTAACTTCGATTTTTTGAACTAGGGGTCATTTCATGCATGTCACTCAACTTTACAATTTCAAATATAAAATGCAAAAATTTACACGAATGCATAAGCTGCCTTTAATAATAAAAAGACAAAATCATCGGCAAAAGAAGTTATCTCATGAGAAGAATGTCAAGGATGTGTAAATAACATCCATTTTTTTACTGCAAACCAAGTTTACTTAGAATCATTCACAAATCTTCTGAAGTGCAAATTCTTGGACCCCTTGTAGGGTAGTAGAATATTTTATGTATGATTAATAGTTTCAAGAGTGGACTCTTATATAAGTAGGCAGCTAACTTCTTTAAAAATTCTACATTAAAAAATTACTTGTTATTTCAAAATTGTTACAAAGCATCTGTATTTTTTTAAAATGGTTATTCATATAATTTTTACATTGGCCATCAGTTTTCTCTTAATAACGCAAAAACCTTGACCGTGGTAAGCAGCCGAAAATTAAATCATTATGAATTATTATGTTTTAACTTTTTTTAAATTCTCTGACCTTACTATTAAAAAACTATGATCTGCTGCAATATGTTTATTTTGCTTGAGTCAAAATATTGACATTTTTTAAACTTAACATACATCAACATAGTTAAAGATACATATTTAAAGATTTGAAATAATTTTTTCAAAGAGTGCATCTCTAACAATACTTCTGTGAATCATAAAAAGTAATTTATCACTATTTATGAATTTGTTTACCCTCTACATACCCCCTCCCCCAATTTAAAATTAGATACCAAAATTCATGAGTTTTTGTAAAATGAAACTGTTACAAACCAACTGAAATAAAAGAAGTAGACAGGAAAAGATACATAAAAGTTTGCTACACTGCACTAAATAAATTATTTATAATAAATAATCAAAAATATAAATTTATAAAACATTTATTTGTTTTATATAATTTTTAAATTTACAAATGCGAAGTTATGTTTTACAATATTTGCAATGTTCAAAATGCTTAAAAGGTATCCACTTAGATCCTATAGGAAGAAATTCAAACATTTTTATTCTACTTAAAACTAAACTCAGCGGCACGACAGCCCTTGAGGGCCAAGGCCTACTGTGCCCATCTCAGTTTTCTTGACCTTTGGCTCTGGGTACCAGGAGCAGATGTTCCAGTCAGGTGGTCAGCCGAACGCGGAACCCCCAGTGTTTAGTTCCCAAGCATGCTTGGTACTCATTTATCGACCCACTGAAGGGATGAAAGGCTGAGTCAACCTTGACCGGCCCGAGGATCGAACCAGGGACCTGTGGCATGACAGCGCTCAGCCCTACTGCTCAGCCACCGGGCGTCTTTTATTCTATTTATAGTTTATTAATTAAGCCACAGATTATTTAACCAATGAATGTCACTGACTTATTGATTGAGAAGTTAAATTGTTAATTCAACTCAGTAAAACGTAAAAGAGTTATCTACTACATACACATTTAGTTTCAGATTATTTTATTAAACATTTTTACCTTATATAAGGTGATGGGAAGAATAGTTCCTACCAACAGGATTAATTTTTAAATATTGTTGCTAAGCTATTTCCCCCCAATAATTTCAGCGACCATCTTCGAACAATTTCAGGAAAAAAAAGAAGAAAAATACCAATGAAAGGATTTTTTTACGTAAATGCTGGAAATAGTAAAGGGTAGTGGGGGGGGGTCACATTATTTTCTCTAATTCAACAATTTAAACTAGTATAACTCTGATTAAAATTAGCATATCTCTTAATAATCTACAACTGCAAAATACAATGAAGTAAAATTTACTTTGCAATTTATTAGAGACCTCAGGGCATCGACGCCAACTTTTGACAAATTTTAATTTTTTCAAAGATTTAAAACTTTTTTTTTTATTTGAACTTTCATTTAGAAAAATTAAGTTTTTATGCTTGTAGTTGCAAACATCTGTATTTTAATATGTACTTAATAAAGTAAGAAAACTGTAGTATCAGTATTGTAATTATAAAGTTATCGTTAAATTTAAAATTTTGAAACCCAACATTTTGGGACAACAAATTTACAAGTTTTTTAAATTAAATATTGAATGCTGTGGTGAATATAAGTGATTCTCACGAAATATGACAATGGAGCTTTTGCTCCAAGATCTAATACTATACTACTAAAAGAACTTTTTTTAAAAAAAACATTAATAAATAGCATTGCTGTTAGCATTTTAAAATGATTTTGCATTAATATTGACTATTTTGTATATTTAAAAAATTTAATTGAATTTCAAAATGTCATTTTCACAAACAATATTTCCAATAATAACTAGCTTCAAAACTTACCATAAATTTTTCAATATCTAATTTTTTTTATCTCAACCTTTGTAAGCATTTCTAGAATACATGCAGAGGGTATTATTTACAAAAACTTAGTTGAAAATAATTTATTATGTCAATAATTTGTCACATGAAAATGTAATTTATAACCAAAATAGATAGGGCCAGCAATCAATATCTTAGGTTAAGAGATTGCATCCTATTAGAACATGTCTTAAGAACCAACATTGGTTCAAAATCTATTTCAAAAAATTTTACAAGGGGAGTAGGTTTTTATGTTGTCATTTTGAAATCTTTAACATAAACTACATATATTTACCTGAGTTATTTCAAGAAAACATGTTTTCTGCGGAAAGTAAACATCTTAGGCCAAAATGTTAAAGTTAAATGCTGTAAAATGGCAAATTGTCATTATCCTGGCTTATGAATGCCAGTTACCAGAAAAGTTTTTAAACAGTATAATGTTAAGAAGGAAAGAAAATATTAACCTAATACCCAGTTTATGTAATATTGTAATATGCTTCTATGTAATCAGTTATTTATTGATTTATTATTATACATAAATTTATTCTGTACATATATCAACAACAAAAACATTTTTGATTCTTTCTACAGTGGATAAAAGAATGAATTTAAACAATTCATGGTCCATCTAACGCGAAGGCTTTAGGTTATTTTTTTTTTAAACACATAGTTAAAATATAAAGGATAAGCTAAGAACATCACTGTACTATTTAATTCTGTCATAGTCTTTAAACTCTACATGGATGTATATATTAAAGAATGTAATTAAGTTGTAAAATAAAATGATTTGAAATATTTTAAATTTAAATAATATAATAAAAAAAATTTCGGATGTAAATTATTATAATATTAATTTTACTAGGTTATTTTAAAACATGGGGCCTAAAAACAATTGAGGAAAAATGAACTGAGAAAAAAGAAAAAAAAAAAGCTGGGAATGTATGTTCAAATTGTTCACAATAATTTTTTTTTTGGAATTTATTTACATAAAAAGTTAAAATTAACTTTTCAACTTTGTCTTTTCGAGTTTCTTAAATTGAGTTACTTACTATTAGCTTAAAATGACTGTTTTCTTAACTTCTAAGCTACTAAGTCACTTTCCTGGCATTCAAAATTTGGTGAATTTCTATTCTATTTTTTTTTGAGCAAATGTCAATAAACTACCCTGCTGTCTGTAAGATATTAATAAATGCAACTAAATATATAAAAAAAATTAAAGTAGTGTGAAGACATTGAATTTGAAGAAAATTTTTTTTCAAATTGTGATGTTTCCGAAGAATCACCCATTAACATAATAAAATACATCTTAGTTTTGCCGCCACATTTTTAATTTCTAAAGGATTTTACAAGGTCTACTTAAAATGAGGCTATCGTATCAGATGTCGGTAGTGATGGTGAGAATCGTAAAATAAGTTTTTAAATTAAGGAATAAAACAAAGAAACTTTAGTAGCCGTATTTGGGGATAAATAAGTAACTGATCGCAATCGAAGAGCTTAGTGAAAGAACATGTTTGCAAAAGTCAGTTTTGGAATGTATAGAAACATAGGGATGTTATTTGCAAATCATGCTTACTCACGAAATCCATGTAACCCAAATATTTGTCAAAATGAAATGACCTTTAATAATAATAAAAATACCAGTAAAATTTACTTTTATATATATATATATATCTAAACGGTTTTAAAATGCCTCAACATTTACTAAGTTTTTTCAATTTTATAGAAAAGAAATACTGTGAATTTTATAAAACCTTCTGAATGTGCATCAGAATCACTATCTTTATCTGGCCCTCCAAATTTTTTGCAGGATCTATTTTTTCTTTTCTTTCTCTTACCTAAAAGACTCGAACTGAGGTGTAAAAGCAATTAGCCTTACAATTTTTCATAAATTCGGTTTTAGTACAAAATTTTCATACAATAACATTAAAACAGCTTTTAAAAAAATTTCAGATAATAAATTCAGCGTTCAGATTCTAAAAATCTTGGAAAGTCATAAATAATTGATTCAAATTTTATTTTCAAAGGATTAAAAAGAAAGCTCTGTTTTTTTTTCCCAGAAAGTAGATCCAAAAATTCAATGGTAGTTTTCAATTGTTTCACTTTCAATGGCGAGGTAATTGGGCATTATTTTTAACTTTCGCCATATACATAAATCTTTATTGCAACCCAATTTTTTCGAAATTTTTGTCTCCCTCCCCCCCCTACCTTAAGGGTCAGGATTCCAAATATGTAAAAAAAAAAAAAAAATGTTTATTCAGAGAAAACAAGTTTTTGTGTCTGATTTTGCAACTTATTAATTAGCCTATTTGAGGTCACCCCCAAGAACCGTTAAGATTGTCACTTACTTCGTAAAAATTCGATCATTAGAACGAAAGTTATTCAGGGTGTTATCTTATTTTTTTGTTTTGCCAACTGTACAAGGACTATTTTATGTAAAAATGTTGAATCTTTTTCACAAGTCTTGTTTGTGTAATTTATGAAATTATTTATAAGTAATGAAAACAAATGAAATCATATTCATCAGCATTTACTAATTACAACAATAAAAAATTATCTACATATGAAAAACAGAGTTTTTACAGCAATATGAATTCCAGATTGCAAAATAGCTTGTCTAATTATTAATGAACTGATTTTGTTCATGAAGAGCACAATACATTAATTCATGCACTTTCAATCAAGTGTCTATTTTTATATGACAAGCCATTTATATACGGAATAAAATTTAATATTTAGTCTGACTAAGAGAAGTAAACTACTCTCTTGCAGACAGCAATTTAAAATCTCTACTATATACAGAAAATAATTCTTTACATAAATTACAGTGCTTCCAAAATTCATAAGTTAAAAGATCTCCCCTGAAGTCTTAAATTTTAAGCATTTTTTTATCACTTATAAAAAGTAATTTGCACTGGGTAATTCACACAGGTGTTTTTTTTTTAATCCTCAAGGAGGAATTGCATCACTTGACAAATATAACAACAATATACAGTATGTAAGGAGATGGAAAGACAGATAAATGCTTAAAAAAAAAATGTACAACAATTTTGCTCAACAAAACGTAAAATGTGTATAACTAATTATTAAAATTAATGATGACCAGCACCCAATAAGTTTTACAATAAATGTCATTGTAAGCATACAATAGAATGTTTCAGAATAGCAATAATTTAATACATGAAAGAGGATAAAATCATATTATATAAATAAATGATTGATTTATAACTATTTTAGAGACAATATGTCTTTTGGTCCTTCTTGCAATGCTAATTATATTTTTCATCATTATACTGTTTCGTAAATTGAAGGCACAAAAATAAAAATATGATTATTAAAATTAAATGAATCAATAGTGTTTTGTAAATAAATTTTAAGCTCATGCTTTCAGATGAATAAATATATACAATCAAAACTACATTATATTTTTAAATACTTAAAATGTAGCATCAAATATTATCAATTGAATGATCAGAAGTACAATAGTTTGATTAGATAATTGAATGCTTTGGTGTATATAAGGAAGGCAAGTTCGAATTAAAAAGAAAAAAATTTTACAACTAACTTTTGACTGTGGACAATATGGCTGTTTGGTTTAGAGAAGGAACAGCGTGCAAATATAACATCAATCCCTTCTGGTATGGAAAGGATGCCTGTTCTCGATTTTAATTTAATTAGGCTCTCGCCAACAATTCTTGAATTTCGACATACGTAATTCTTGAATCTAAATTAGACAACAAAAAAGATCATTGTAAAGAAGAAAAAAAAGGTTTTCTAAGTAATACAACAAATTATTAAATGTTAAGACATTGTTTTTCAAAGTAATTTAAGCACATTAGTGAGACTATGAAGTTCTTCTTTAGGCATCCTTTCACTCGCCAAAACAGTTCAGAATAAAATTTTTTAAAAAAGCAATTGCAATAAATTTTTTTTAGTAATTTTTTATCGTATTTTTGCAACAACTAAATCAAATTAAAGACATAAGAGATGATAAATAACATTAAAATGAAACATAATTTTTTTTTTAAAAAATAATTATGTAATAAAAATACTTTGAAATTAGCTGCACACAGATACAGGCAAGAATATAATGAAAAAATTTCATAAGAGTATGTAATTTTCTTACATACTTATTCAGTAAAATTTTTTTGTGCCGCATTTATTCCTCCATGCAATTGTTTTTAGATTACTATTAAATACCACTTTTTTTTTAAAAAAGTAATAATAAAAAAATACATATCAAATGTATTTAAAAATTTATATATATATATATATATATATATATATATATGACACAAATTTTATGTACGTGGGAGATTTATGAAGTTGGGTACTTAACAAGTGAAAAATTGTTACATACAATAATTGAAATAAAGCAATTTTTACAAATAAAACTATAGTAAAATTTAATGTTGTACAGATAAAATGATACAATAAGAAAATCCAAGTCTATAAAACTAAACCATTATTAAATTAGTATTTATAATTTTACAATAGCATAATTTTCATTGTACGAAAAGGATGCTTACACACATTGTGGAGTCTTAAGATTTTTTCAGTAATTGTCTAATAAATTACATAAAAGACGAGTGGTCTCTCCATTCCACCAAACGCTTTGAAGCGTGAAGGTAGTGAGTCCAAATCCTGCCTAAACCCTGGATATATCTTTGTGATGTTCTCTAATTTATTTGTTTTTCAATTTGACAAAGGCTTATAAGTCTTATTTTGTAATGAGCACATAAACCTGTATATGTATGCAGCAATAAATAATTTATTATAGAGATATTATTTGGGAAAATAAGGGCTGTCCACATAGCAACTTTTATTCAATTTTCAATTGATTTGATTAAAGTAGTTAAGGCAACTCTAAATTAGCAATACAAAATTTTTTTTATATAGAACAATTCTTGATTAAAGAATAAAAGTTAACTCTTACATAATGGTTGTATTGCTTTATATTAGGTAATGGAAATAAAACCAGCTCTTAAATATTTCTATGCAAAAGAGTCATAAACTTAGTCCTATATTACACTGAGCTACCATTAAAGCTTTATTTATTAAAATATGATAAGTTGATACTTTTTCTGAAAATCTAGAAGGCTTAACTGTCACAAGATTTTTAACCCAAGAATATATTTCATATATTTATATATGTCCTACATGCCAATTTGGTAGTAAAGATTAATGAATCGTGCAATCATTTGTAATGAAGCAATTTGATATCTTTCTCTTGTATTGTACTATTACTTCTGTTGCAAAGAAAATTGTATGTAAAAAAGAAATGTCACAAAGCACAACTTAGATTAAACTACATATTTGAAATTTTTTTGTTACTAAAACTACTTTTTTTCCATGTAGTATTGCTTAATAGTCAGCAATTCATAATATAAGTATCTATCTAAATTTCTTATGGGCCTAATACTCAGAAATTTAGTCAAACTGGCAAATCAATATTGAAAAACAAAGCTTAAAAAACCTGCATATATACTGGCTTTATAATTTTGCACAGAAAAAATTATTAAAAAAAAAAAGCTAAGTGGGATTGAGATAATAAATAGGTAGGAACATTTTCTGTAATAATAAATCCATTAAACATTCCAACATGATTTTAACAAACAACAATATAAAATTTTAAATGTCTCGCCATCTCATTAACATAAAATATTTGAAATAAAACCTTATAAAATTGGCCTTGGGCCTTAATTAAATACACAAATGGACATAGTACATAACAGACGGATTAACACTCAATCCGAATTAACCGGCCAGAGTAATATTTTTATAAGCATGCCTTTACTTTTAAAGTTTCTTTTTAAATATGGTGCAACAATGGAGCTTCACTTCAGTTAAGCAAAAGCCCTTCCCCATAATTTTATAATTCATACACTTTATAAACAACTAGATAATGATTATGACACAGAGCTCCCAAAATTTGAAAAGATGACAGATATTTCTAAAACGACGAGCAGGCATATAATAAAGTTTAAAATAAAATAACTTATGAAAATAAATAAGTGAAACTTGTAAATATAATAAGATAACTATTAGGACAATTTAACAGCAATAAATTTCTTTAAAAATAGATAAAATAATAAACCTATGAAAGTTTGATTTCTAACATAAAAGCATTTCAGTCGCTAAAAAAATACAGTGATCATAAAATAATTTCATTCTACAAGAAGCTTATTCTTACACATAATTGCATATTTATTTCATTGCAAAGCAATGAAAAACAAAGCGCAGACATATACATTAGTAGAGTAATCCCAGCCGCATTATAAACTACAGTAAAATTTTTTCAAATGGAAAATGCAGTTTTTTTTTCTTTTTCTTTTTTTTAACAGGCAACAATATTTTTCACAATGACATATAAAAGCAGTGAAGCCCCAAAGCAATGAATTAACATTAAAAACATATGAAATCATTAGCTGCTTAGGTAGCACCAATGTGATATTTGTCTGCCATTTGTGAGCAATGGAATTTGAGTTTGCTAATCTGTGACTTAGAAAAAGTGTTCAAACACATGTGTGTTCATTTGCTAAGAAATTGGAAGCTGATTACAAACGTCATTTACATCTTCTGAACAATAAAACAAAACATCTGCTATGATTGCTGCCAGTTCTTGATCCATCACCTGGGACATAACAAGAGAAAGAAGACGGGGTTGAAACCTCATGAATAAAGATTGATTCTCAGGAACTAAGGCTAAATTTTTTAGTGTTTTGGCTGCTCTTTGCACCATCCCTGGAGTAGTGCCCATTAGTTCTGGTTTATCCCGGAGTTTTTTTGTACCCTGAGAACTGGCTATTTGGAAAGCATTAGCTTCAGCCTCTTCAATGAAAGAAATTAGATAGGGAATACCACAACCTTGTTCAGCAATAGTCCTAGCTGCAACTGTGTCTGCTTGTGAAATATTTGAGAGCAAAATAAGAGCAAATTCTCTCATAATTTGATCTTGTCCAAAACTTAAACATTTTGTCAAAAAGGCTAATAAGGATTCAATACGAGACCATGGAGGCGTAGCTATAATGAGATCAAGATTATTTGAAAGCACAGAAAGTTTGCAAAGAGCTTCCAAGCATAGTCTTTGAGGCGACAGGACGGAGGATGGTGAACGAGATGGCAAGGGATCTTGAGCATAAGATGATGGGCAAACAACCCAGTGCAATAAACCATCCAAAATAGGAAGGCTTACTTCCTCTGGAAATGGTGACAGATCTAGTTGACCTGATATATTAGATAATATCACCAAAGTATTGTCTCTTAGCACATTAAGGGTGCTCCACCACCATTCTTGTTCATCCTTTAAACTAGTGCATGAATCATTCCACGACATATTTAAATCAATGTCTCTCTCATATTTATGATATGGTTTAGAAGGTTTGTGTTCGTGGTGTAAAAGTAGCAAACGTCCTAAAAGCACTAAAACTCCAGGATTTTTACCCATAACTATATCATTATTTGGAACAAATGAAAGGTTACGCAAGATAGTTGAAACACAAACACAACGTCGAGACAACATTTCTTGAGAATCATTTGTTGTACACAAAGCAGGCTCATCAAAACAATAAGCTTCATCTTCCTTTTCTTCACTAAGAAATCTCTTGCGTGATGAAAGTGATCCTCTCAAGCGAGGATTAGACTCTGATGAGCACAATGATTCCTTAAATTCATTACTATCAGTTTTACATTCTTTATTATTCAATACATCTGCCTCACACTTTGCATCTGTTATTAAAGCATCACCATCTGAAGTCAATAACTGATTAGAAATAATGTCTACAGCTTTAGAAGAACCATCATTAGAATCAACTGAATCTTTTTCGAGATCTTCTTTTTTAGAATTGTCCGTTTTTTTGCTTAAAATAGATGATGAGCTCAATATTGAACAGTTGTCTTCAATATCCATTTCTGAATCTGATTCATTTAAAGAGTTTAGTTTATTAACAAGGAAATTAAACTTTTTAAGAACAACTATTGGCTCTTTATATAAGCAAGATTTTGAAGTGCATTTATCTTTTGATAAAATTTTCCGACTTTTAACTTTTGTTTTCTCATTTATAAGTTCTCGACTAAATTTTATTTTCTTCGATTCACTCGCAAATACAGTCTGTATATGTGAAGTTATATCACCCCCACCTTTCTGCCAATGTTCACTACAAACCTCAAAATCTTCATAAATATCCCACGTTCGTTGAGGATCGATTAGAAACAAAGCTTCATCATATTCTATTTCAACCTTTTTTTTACACCTTGTTTTATAGGTAAAGTTATAGGAGTCTAAAATTTTGACTTTCCCTTCCCAATCATATAAATTATTAGTTCCACCACATTGTAGGTCATTTGATGATTTCTCAGTCTTGTTAATTTCTAAATCTTTAGCTAAATTGAAAATTTTGTTTAAGAAACACCGATAGTAATCCACAAGTACGTGTAGAAGACCAGGTAGATGATTTAAGTTGAAATAAATCACGGTACTATTATCAGCAAGCAAAATAGCTAAGGCATCTAGAGCCCATGTTGACTCAACAAGTAGCCCAGATCGCAAAGAGAGCATTAACCTCCAAGGATCAAGTGGACTGATTCTTTTTGCTGGACATCTTCGCCTTTTGACAGCAACTGGCTTAACTGATTCCACAGTGTTAGGAGGAAACTCTAAAGGCTTTTTTATGGGAGAGGGAAGCACTTGAGCTCCTGATACCGAATTATTTTGAGGCTACAAAACAAAAAATATCATTGTAATTACACGCAATTTCATTCACTAAAATGAGATATTAATCAGGGAGATTTTTCAAAATTATTAACTAAGTATCATATTATTTGAATCAAACAAAGTTTTTTTTTTAACTTCTGTTACTAATTAATTAATACTAACTTTGCTATAACTAACAATAAAAATATTTAGTACCACAAAGGGTAAAAATATTAAACTAATAAAATTTGAGAAATTTATATAAGACACAAATTATTTTTGTTGCTTATAATCCAAAAACATTGCATACTACCAAAATTTTGTAAAAAGTATGCAGTTAAATGGAATAAAGTGAATGCCTAAAGGAATGAGCATAGTATATTTTAAAAAAAAACAAGCTTGTTTTTAAGAGTGATTTGTGTAGCACCATCAATAAGCTAATGTTAAAAATACAAAAACTATATGATTATATTTAGTTAAAAGTTAGATTTCTCAAGGAATGTTAAATATGTCAAAATTTGTCCTAAAATGAAGAACATTTTTGGAAATTTTTTTTAAAAAATTTATATTTTTCATACTTTTTAAAATACACAAGATTAGCGGAATTGTTTTTAATCATTTCTGCATTTGATATGTTGTCATAAATGGGTGGACCATAAGCAACATATAATTTACACATGAAGATTGATTTGATTAATTTTCAAGTTGATACTTTCTTCTATAAATCATGAAAAATATTTGGAACTAAATGACAAAGTATATGAAGTTAAAAAAATTTGGTTTTCACAAACAAGTTTTCCTCAATGAAAAAAAAAAAAAAAAAAAAAAAGATCAACAACAAAAAAATAGACTGTTTTTGTTAGGTACAAGAAATTTTAAAAAAGTTTTTAATTTTATTAATATAAACAAAATTTTTAGGAACTATATTGCTATTAGACTACACTTACATATAACAAAATTTGGGGGGGAGGGGACCTACATTTAATCTATACAACTTTCTTCTTATTGTTTGCATAATAATTAAAATTTATTATAATCATGCACTACTTTTATTAAATGAAGTTGATTAAAAAAAGTTTTTTCTTTTACATATTGGAATTATAAAAATATTATATCTGTGTCATTTACTGTTTTCTTCCATGTTATCTTAACTATATTTCCATACACATTCAAAAAATAAATCTTAAAAGAAAATTTCTTTTAAAAAGGTATTGAAATTTTCAAAGAATGCAGGAAATTTAATTTATGAAAAATAGAAATGTAATGCACTAAAAATATAAACATGAGATATACTAAAAGCATGAAGTAAATCCTTTTCAAAACAAAGTGTCTCATAGATTAATGTTAACTTGCAATTCAACTGTAATTCAATTGTAGTTTGTGAAAATACCAACTGCAACTATATAAATTTTTTTAAAGAAAGGATCAATGGAAAACTCTGCAAATGTTGCAAGCGTATAAATTGAATTACTATTAAATACTGATTAAGCCCCATCCAAAGTTTGACAAAAATCGACGAAAAGTGGAGTGAGGTGAGGGGCTAAGCAAGGGAAATTATTTAAGAATATCTAACATATTTAATAAAGTGGAAATGTTACTCAATTTAATTAAGTATAAAACGAATGGCAGTAAAATTAGATAACTAAAATAAATAAATTGCATTTTAAAAAAATTATTTTTTCCCTTTATGCTTTTCTTTCAAATTATAATGATTGCAATTCAAAGGCAATTTGCGAAAGAGTCAAAATTATTTTATAAAGCATAAACACAAAGAATGAAAGAGTCAATTTAAATACATTTATATATATGCATTTATAATCGGAATTAGAAAAGCATTAAAATTAATCGCCTGAAATTGCTCAACGTCAAAAGCAATTAACAAGAACGTAAAATATCATTTATTAAGAGTAAACAAAAGTATGACAGATTTTATTTAAACATTATTATTTATAACCATTTCTAATCAAAATTGAAAAAGCATTTAAATGATAAGTCTAAAATCATGCAAATATGAATCAAGATTTTTGATTTTAAAATCATGTGAATACGAATTGCAATATTAGACTTAAGACATGAGAGAATCAATTGTGATATAGAATTTATAGGACGTGGGAATACGAGTTACGCCATTTGATTTATAAATCACATGAATTTGAACCATGATATGTAAATTTTAAATCATGTGCATACGAATCCCTATGTGTAACTTTTAAATCATGTATATTTACATTTGAAAAATCATATGAATATGAATCAGGATATTTTATTTTAAAAGTGATAAAAAGAAATCGCGACATTGCATTTTTAATCCATGTGAATCGGAATCACCATATGTGTTTATTTAACCCAGTTAATAAGAATTACAATATTTGAATTAGAGGAACTCTAACTGCAATATTTGTTTTTTTAAATCATGTGAACAATCCTGTTAATTAAAAAAAAATATCTGCAAAATTTCAGAATTTCTATGTGTGTATCTGTGTGTCTATATTATTTAAATCTAGACATGGGAGGTGAGAGGGGGCTCATTTGGCTTTGATTGCTGGTCAATATTTGTATGAAACTATGGAGGGGGCTTAGTTGAATCTGTGGGGCTTGTTCCTCATTTTTTGGCAATTACAAGAATCTATTCTTTGATGAATGATACAATTCCTGCACATGTGCCATAA
This sequence comes from Parasteatoda tepidariorum, assembly GCF_982258835.1. Taxonomy (NCBI): domain Eukaryota; kingdom Metazoa; phylum Arthropoda; class Arachnida; order Araneae; family Theridiidae; genus Parasteatoda; species Parasteatoda tepidariorum. The sequence goes on from NC_141766.1 coordinate 34,939,313, forward strand.
GTTTAATTTTTTTATACATGACAAAGGAAAGGAATTTTTAATACATTTATTACATTTGCAACTAGATCAAATGTTAAGCATTTCTCCTAAAATTTGGACTTTAGGTTAAACCAATTTTAACAGGTTTAGATTTCAGTTTTTGTTACAGAAAAGCAGCTAGATCAGTTCAAAAAACTACCACCTAATATTTGGATAGTTAATGCATAAATTAAGTTCGTAGCTAAACTAGAAAATTTAGACATAAACTCAAACTTTAACTACAATATTTTCATGATTGTATATATGCATTCTGCACTTGATATATACAAATTTTTGCAAATATATACCTGAATTTTATTAGAAGATATATTCTGGCTTAGAGCAGAAATGCTTGCAGTAGAATTTTGAAGCTTATTTTGTACTTGAGAGGAATCTCTGAAAGGTACCCAAGCTTTTCTAAGCCTAACATCTGACTGTTTTCCCTCTGATGCATTTAATGGATTCTTCATTTGTGGCCGTTGACCAGGATGCATAGGATATGGATGTTGATTTTGCTCTGGATGCCAAGCTAAAACATTCAATAATCGTTATAAATTAAAATAAAATAATTAGGAAAGCAACAAAAATACATATTTCTTAAGAATTAAGATAGCAAATAAGCAAACACAGATAGCAAAATAAATAAACAATGTCTAATTTTAATCAAATTTAGATTTTGTGTTGCACACACTCAACATTAAATATTAACGTGGATGCTGATTTTGTTCTGAATATTAAACTGAAACATTTAATGCTTTCAAATTTCAAGAAAAAAGAACTAGCTTTGGAAAATAGCAATTTTAAAAATTTGCGCAGAATTTAATTGATGAAATAAGTTACAAATTTCAATTTTGTTCGCATCACATAAAAGTAAATATTTTAACATATTACTTCATAATGTACTCATGTAGTTCAACACACTACATGGTACAAACTTAACACAAATAGTTCAACTGAATCTCAAAATTATTCATTGACACAAAAATACTAGGCATGATATAGTATGTTGTTTTATGATCTGATAAGAAAATATACTCCAAAAAGGGAGGGATAAATGTTTTTAAGTGCAACTTATTTTAATTTAAAAAAATATTTCAAATTTAGATAACAATACATTTCCTTTATATACAGTAAAAACCTTTTTTATTTTTTCACTACATGCTTAACCCTATCACTGCAGTGTTGTCTTCAGATCATAACTAAGGACAAATCTGAAATTGGCACTAATAGCTGCTGAATACAGCTCTAGCGCTTGCTACATTAACATTAAAATCAAACTCAATTCCATTGGGTACAATAGACCTGGTCGATGTGCCTTGCTCCTCGGAGCTGCCCAACCTCTATGTCTAAGTCAATTCTTTTCTTTCAAAAAATTTAAATTTTATATTGTATCTGTTACGTTACAAAAACAACGTGTGAAGCAAAGATGTGCAAATCTATGTTAGTAGCAGAGGCTACAGTTGTTATTCTGATGAGTTTGATTGTATGATTTCTAATCTATGTTGATTAACATATTATTCTATGCTTACAAAATTGGTATTAGGTTATAAATGAACTGATGTAATAGCGTTGTAAAACTATTAAACTAAAGAATAAAATTTCAAAATGAAAAAATTTACAGAAAAGAAAATAACACACTTAAGATGTTAAGCAACAGTGAACTAATACATTTTACTATTTTGTATAACATTTACTGGGATAAATACATTCAGTTTAGTAAAATACAATAATACATTCTTCTTTAATTGGAGAATGCAGTGTGTCATAGTTTGACATACTTAAAAAGAAATTTAATTTTGCTTGTTAGTAGCCACTCACAAGCCTTTGGTTCAAATGCATAAAAATATTTACCTCTTTGTGGACGAGTATTGTATGGATTACAATAAGCAGTATTATTGAACACATCTTTGCTATGACTTTGTTGAACACCATAGTTATACATATTATTCTTAGAGGAAGAATTGCTGTACTGGTAAACCTTTGAAGGACTTTGAACATTTTCATTGCAAGAAATGACCCTGCTTCTATCCACCTATAAAAATGACACAATTAAATTGCACTCTCTATACTAGATAGAAATTTTGACTAACATACTGAGTGTTAAATAATCACAGATCTTAATACATTTGTTTTTACATTTAACATTATTTAATTTTTTTAGATTATTTTTACATTCCTCTAGAAAATTAAGCATAAAAAAAATATTCAAGGGGTGCAAATAAAAAATACCTGTATTGCAGGAGGGCCTTCTGAACCTCGATATGACTCATTTTGGGAGTCAGTAAAACGTGCATACTGGTTAGAGTGAACATCCTTGTTAGCAAACTCTCCTTGATAAGGCAACTTTTGATTAGAAAAAGAGCTTTGAGACTGATTAAGGTAAGGACCTTGATTTCTGCCAGTGAATTGAGGAGAAATCTGATGGGGAGTTGAAGGTTGTTCAGGAAAATAATTCATTTCATTAGGTTTAGTCATTTGGCTAAAAAGGAAAATTGAAAATTATCAATGATATTAAATAGGTAATATTAACATAATACAGTATATATATTAAGATGCAAGTATTATTGAGCAACTTAATTTTTTTCTTGTTACCATCCTTTGAGCAACTTAATTTTTCTCTCGTTACTATCCCGTCATCATTCTTACTCCAAAGAATTAAACATCGTGAATTTACAGCTACTGTTTATTTAAGAATCTAGCAACTGGGCTAATATATCTGACCAAAAAATAATTTTTGATACATCGAAGAATGGATTAATCATTTGAATTATAATGAAATCATATTTTTTATCAAGTGACTATTTCATATATGCCAACTTTTACGCATTAGGCGTAAAATTTTATTTTCATATATAAAGTGGTAGTAAATATATGCTAATTTTTCTTTTATAAACCAAATTTTTAAATGATTTTGATCACCACTATTCTTAAAAAAATTAAGCGTATATATTGTTATGCGTTATTATCATTGTAATCAGCTTAAGCTTATTCAAAAACAACGTATTTTTTTTCTTAAAATTTAAATTTTGATTCCTTTTTTATACCACTGGGAAAAATCATAATGGAAAGGATTAAAAGTTGGCATGTATGCTATTATAAAATTAATAGTGGAAATGGAAATAAATTTTAAAAAAACAATAACAAAAACGAAGAAAAAATTTAAAATTTCCCACTTAAAACTTCTTATGGAGCAAAATTAAAGATTATCCTCTCAGTATATATATATAGCTCTTATTTGTTTTATTCTTCAAATCCACCATGTTTATAGTTATTTCTGTAATTTTTTTCATTTCTTATATATATATATATATATATATATATATATGTGCATTAAAATACATGTGTACACAGATTAGACCCATTTTTATATTAAGCTCAACGGCCTGTGTGGTGAACTCATGTCAGAAAGATTAAAGTTTCGAAACCTGGTTAGAGGCATGGATGTTCCTTCCTTCTTTTTGTACTATCTGTCTTTCTTACTGTGGGGGTAATGTTGGCTCACCTAATATAGTGCCCCCTGAAAGAGTAGTCAACACATCTGCCTTTCTGATACCCGAATGAGGAATGTCAATGTATGAGTGAAAATTGGAAAAAACATTTTCTATATTAATTGTAAAAGGTATAACAGAAAGACATTAAGTATATATTTCTTACCAGATATTCTTAGTTAAAATTGATGCTTAAGATGTAGGTACATAGTTTGAAAAAATATATATATATTTTGTAATTAGGCTTTTTAAAGTCATAAAGTATTTAATGGCAAGACAGAGTGAAATCAAATATAATTTTTTATGTTCCTAAAAAATTATTTGTTAGCAATGATAAAAAATTATTTGTTAGCATTGATTTTAAGATGTGGCTGCTGAGAATATGTGGCTGCTAATAAAAATATGTTTTGTAATTACTTCACAAGTAAGCTTGTGAAGTTTTTTCTTTACTGGCACACACACATAAATATATATATGTATACATATATATATGGGCGATTCTCACGAAACATGAAATTCACTGTCCCTTGCTCCAAAATCTAATAGTATAATAATAAAAGAACTTTTTTTAAAAAAAATTAGTAAATAGCATTGCTGTTAGTATTTTAAAATGACTAAGCATTTCTGGAACATACGCAGAGGGTATTGTTTACGAAAACTTCGTTTAAAATAATTTTTTCTGTCAATAATTTGTTTGTCCCATGAAAATCTGTCACTTTCCTGGCTACTTTTATTTAGTGATCTATAACCAAAATAGATAGCACCAGAAATCAATATCTTATGTTAAAAGATTGATTAGATACCCTCCTATCTGAACATGTCTTGTTGCATGAATAAAGATCCAATTTTCTGGCTCTAAATCTATTTCAAAAATTTTTTCAAGGACAGTAGGTTTTCATGCTGTCATTTTCCTGGCCTCTTGAAATCATTAATAACAAAAACTACATAGATTTATGCGAGTTATTTTAAGAAATACTGTTGTTCTCTGCAGAATATAAACGCCTCCGGCCAAAATATTAAATTAAAGTAAAGTTATATGCTATAAAATAGCAAATTTGTCATTATCCTGGCAGTCATTTTCCTGGCTTATGAATGCCTGGACATTGAAGTGTTACCAGAAATTCTTTTTAACTGCTAATACTGTAAAGAGGGAAAGCAAATATTAACCTGATACCAAGTTTATGTATGATTGTAATATGCTTGGACGTAATCAGTTATTTATTTATTTAATTATTGATTATTATACACAATTTTATTCTGTACATATCAGCAACAAAATTTTTTTTGTCTCTTTCTACAGTGGATAAAAAGAATTAATTTAAGCAATTTATGGTCCATCTAACATAAAGGCTTAAGTTGAGTTACTTACTATTAACTTAAACTGACTGTTTTTAAACTTCTAAGGTAATATGTCATTTTCCTGGCGTTCAATATTTGGTGAATTTCTATTTAATTTTTTTTTCTCGAGCAAATGTCAATAAACTACACTGCTGTCTATAAGATATTAATAAGTGTAGCTAAAGAAGTATACAAAAAAAGTTTTAGATTATTTTGAAGACTTCGAATTTGTAGAAATTTTTTGGTCCGAATTGTCATGTTTCGTGAGAATCATCCATATATATATGCACAAATGAATTTTTTAACATTTCTTAATTGCATAAAGTAAAATAAAGCATAATTTAAATAGGTAATTAATATGATTATAATAGAAATAGGCAATTAAGTAATCCTCACTTTTCAGGTATTGTTTGTTGGTAAGTTTGTGCAGCAACAGCAGCTCCAGGTGCGAAACTTTTTTCTACCACAGAGTTCTGATCAGGAGAATTTTTGTTGGCAGAGTAACTAACACTGAAACTCATTTTATCTTGAGAAATTTCAACTGAACTAGAATGAGATGCACTTAAACTAATATTTCCATAATTATCAGGAGTTGGTTTTGAATGTTGCACTCGTTCCGCAGCTTTTCCTGAAGGTCCACCAATTGCATTGGTTGCAGAATAGGGATTAGAATCCTGACTACCCTGATTTGTTGTTGTTGATAACATAGTTTCCATGGAACACCCACGGTTTGGATTATACGCATCAGGAACAGATTGTCCTTGCTGTGATGAATACTGCTGAGGATAAAATCCCGATTCTTGAGGCAGAGGTGTTGAGGTAGCACTTCTTCCGAACTGACAAACATTATTATTCACGTTGTTCGGCACTGTGCTGTTAAAACCAGGGGAAGTTGAATTATTACTTGAATAATATCCATAATTTGATTGAGAGCCATGAGAGTATTGGTTATACTGGTTAGGACCAGCAGGCATATTATGAGAAGCATTATGAGGAGTGTTTGGAGGAAAATGCACGGGATTAGACGAGCATTGGTAATCCATTGCATTATTACACTGATAGCGAGATGACTGATATGAGTTGGAGTATCCAGAATATCGATCCATCACTGGAGAATAGTTTTGATTATAAGGATTTTGATTACCTAAAAAATTAAAATAAAATTTAATAAATGAAATGTAAACCCATGCTAATATTATAACAATGAACAAAAGAAAATATGTAAACTTCGCATGAAGAAATTTTATCACGAATTGGCATATACTTTTTATTCAAAATTAATGCTTACCAAGTATTTTTTAAGAAAAAAATATTATGAAATTTTAAATTTGATTTTAATAATAATTTAAACAAAAGGCAATTCTTAAATATAATAGATAACAAACTATGAAAAAATTACAATTTATTAAAACACTACCGGTTCATAAACAAATTGCAAATATTTTGCACTTTCACGTTGCAACTTGCAGGCATAACATAAGTTATACACAAGCTATGCTGAGAACCAATGTTGTTTTGAGGTAACTGTCCAGCACAAAACTAATGCATAGAATCTTTAAAATCATAATTGAAACAAAAAACTGCACATTTGAAAACACTGTTTTCTAAAATGTATACACTACCAATCGATAACAATGCAACAATACAGTTCTGAAATAAAAATTAGTGATAATAATTCTGCAAACATCACTATTAGTTGCTATAGTAGTCAGGCCTACACAAACTGTACAAAATCAAAGAATATATAAATTTATGGTGATCAATGAAATTTATCTCCTTTCAAAAATATAACTTACTTCATTTCAATTCATTAAATACAAAAATTATGCTCAAATAATGTATATAAAAATTTGAGATTTTCATGAGGTATATTGAAAAGATTTTAGTCACATGCTAATAATATCTCTAACTTATACAATAAAATACAGTTTTCAATTCAACTTATGCTAATTTAAAATTGAAACTTGAGTTTTACTTTTTGTGTGATGCCATTTTGAATACTTTTAAGTTTAGCAGTACACAAGTAAAAACTAAATAGCATTTACTTAGAGAAATATTTTTTGCTCTTACGTGATTAATTTACATTACAACAAAATATTATCCATATTTTTTTTAGCAAAACATTAGAGAAGTTGTGCTTGATGTTTGTCTTGAAAAATTTATTTGTATGAAATATAGTGAAAAATATCTAATACAGTAAAAGATCTATACAACACAATTCTATAAACTGCTATTCTATAAAATATAACTATAATTCTATAAACTGCACTAATTTTACAATCTCTAAAACAAACCAAAACTTAAAAATTTGTTGGATTTTTATTACTAATGCCCTTTATGACTTCAATTTTTTTCTGTCAGTAATAAATAATTTAAGGCATATTTTTATGCTTTAAGAGTATTTTTATTTCAAAATTATTTCAATGCATTAAAAATGATCCCCTGCAGATACATATTGCTATGTTTAGTAGCTCCTTAAAGGCAAAATAATAGATAACTAAACTTATAAATTTTGAGAAGAAAAAACATTAAGTAGATTGAATGATATTACATAAGACTTAAAAAAATTTAGAATTTTAAACAAATTTAATAATTAATATTTATATTATAAACATTATTATATAGAGGCTCCTAACTTATACTAATTATAACTTCATGTCTCAACACATATTCTCACCAAAAAAAAATTATTATAACTGAGCACACAAGAAGAATAGTAACTAAATTTCAGCAATAATTCAAAAAAAAAAAAAAATTTCAGTCAGAAATAACTATTTCAATTTATACAGAATTAAATTTGAAAACAAAATTATTAGCAAAGCACATAAACAAATTAAAGGCTTCAAAAATATAATCTAATACATTGATAAAACTTGCTTAATGTTCATTTTCTATACATGCAATAAGAAAATGCACCATAATTTAAAATCATAGATCAAAACTACCATTTAACCAATTTATTATCTGGGTAATAATAACTTACGAAAAAAAAAAGATGACTCCATATGACATATTAAGATAGTACTATTAGTGAAAGTAGAAATAGTAGAGAAATTAGTAACAGTAAATAACAACAGTGAAGAAAGTAGTAGAAAGAATATAAATATCAAGGATGCCACACCTTTTGAGAAAATAAAAAAATTTATGATAATGTTTTAGTTTTTTTAATTGGTGACCTTTTGATACAATGAAACAAACTTTTGTGTTTAAGTATTAAAAAGTGTGTGCTTGAGAATGTTAAAATTTTTTTTTATCCAGTTCTTAGTTAAAATTACCATGATAGAACTTTGAAATTTTTATATAACTGCGACTTTGTCACAGCCAATTATTTCCACAGAAAGCATCTGCAATATTTCGATCATTGAGGCTATAAATGTTTACCCTTTTAATTAATTTTTTTAGTGTAATAGACATATTGCTCAAGTCAAAAAACACAAAAACAAGATGTCACATTTTAAAATCCCAGTTCCACCTTCTTTCTTAGTATTGTTATAGCATGTGCAAAAGAACTGAATAATGCAGACACAATGAAAATTTAAATAATGTTTTTTTTCAAGTCTGTTTAACATCCCCAGTTTTAATACTTACGATATCTTTCTAACTCTATTTTAAGTTTCTCATAGGGAGAATCGTGCTTCAATGCAAAAGAACAGGTGCTGCAATTTTAAAATTTCAATGTTTGTCATTCTAATTCAAATTGTGAAAGCTGGACAATCCTATATAACATGATTTTTAGTTATACCCAAGGGGTCATAATTGTGCTAGGTTTTCTTATTATCACCATGTATATAAAATAAAGTACATAGGCGATCTTTCTCATATTAAATCATAATGCAAGGCTTGGAAAAAAAATGAGAAACTAAACTGCACATGAATTGATATTACAAAAATGGTGACTAAACTTCAAAAGAATACACGAGAAAACAAATAAGCTTTATATTTAAGTATATTAACTATTTTTACCATAGGAAGGAGAATTTTTCCCTTTTTTCCTAGAAGAAGCTTCAACCATATTAATGATTGGTTGAGGATCAACACCACCACGATCAAATTTGCATTCAAAAGGCAACAATAGTTTCATGTACTGTTTACGTAACGTGTATGCAGCACTTGAAGATGCACCTACTCCAATTGCTCCAGCAATATCTTTCCAACGTTTCGCATTAGTAACCTAAAACAGAAAATGATCTCAGAAATATGTAATGTATAAGAAAATAAACCAATATTGAAAGCTAAATATTAATACAAAAAAATAACAGAAAATTATTATAGCTCTATTAATATAACTACAAAAAATTTTAATATATGCTTAGTTAAAAAAAAAAATAGTAATGAATTTATAATACATTAAACTAAATTAAGTTTATTACCAAGTAAATATTTTTCAAATTCAATTTCTCTATAAATTTCTTCAACTCGGAAAAGTTTTTATCTTTTAAATTTATTAAGTTTGTTATATACTTGTTCACCCTATAGGCTTTCTTTAACAAAATCAAAAGTTATCAGTACCAAAAATTGCTTACAAAGCTTGTAAAATTCTGCACAAAAAGATGTACTTTAATCTCCGTAACCATATAATTGTACGTTAAAGTTTAGTCTTCATGTTACAAGGTGCTTCACCTCATTTCTAAAAATAAATTGTAGAATAGACAAATACTTGAAAGTTGAAGCTTTTTTTCTGCACATTTAGATATACTCTATCAATTAATAAAAAATTTCATCATTCATAGCAATTTCTATATTTTCATAAAATTGCCTAAATGCGTATGAAAGAAAACTTTTAAAATTATGAAAACATAAATACAGTATTTACTTCTACAAATCCACCACGTTCTTTTACTGTAAGGTACACTCTGAAAACATCTAATGGCTGTTTACTTATTGTAGGACATTGAGTGATTGGACTACCTCTATCTTCATTAAATACAATCAACTTATCCAAAAAATACCGTCGATCAGGTTCATCAGACAGAGTATACAATTTTAACAGGTTTTCTGGGCGCTGAAAATAACATGAAAAAAAATAATTAAATTACTTCAATATGCATGTATTTAAGAAAATATTACTAATAATTTCATGAAAAAAAGATTGTTTAAAAATAATGCTCCTCTTTATATAGTCATTCAATATATGTTCATGAAAAATGTTTTACAGTTATTATTTTTTTTAATTCTCAGACTGATGTGAATAACTGGTGTGCTTGTAAGTAATATAAGTAACATCTGAATTTTCTACACATCTGCTACGTTGAAAAAAAAAATCATTATTTCAGCCAAATACTTTCCTTGGTGACCCTTGATCTCTCAAAACATTTTTGGTCACCAAAACTCCCCCCCCCCAATTTCTGGAAAATTTATAATGCTTTTTGGAATTCCATTTTTTAAAAGCTTTTCTTGAACAACTTTATCATTTTTTGAAACCTATATAGGAAAGAGATTGCCATGTTTGAAAAAAAAATTGTCTGAATGACCCAGTCTGTAAGAAGAAGACATGCCAGATGTATGTATAGATAAGCCCGTCAGTTCATAACATAAAAAAGAACTTGCTAATTTAATGAAAACAAATTGAAATTTACGAGGAAGCACTTACTGTGTTTCAGTTTATATATTGTGATGGGAAAGAATCAGAATTAATACAAGAGATTACAGAGTCTGATGACTGATCTGAAGAGGAAGATGACAAAATAGAAGAACTTAAAAAAAATGGAAAAGCAAAGATATTGATATTGCTTGAAAAAACTGCCATTATGACATAAAGACTTATAATACAATTTTTAAAATATCAGTAAAGTCATTATTTTACTTTAATTGTTAACAAACATATTTGGTGCTAAATTAAATATTCAATTTTTGATACTAAGAATTTTTTTTCTCCCTTCAAGTTTGAGATATCAAGGTTTCACTGATAAGAAAATATTACTTACCTTAATGTTGGCAAACTCATAGTTATTATTAGCAACCTAAAAACAAAAGCCATACTTAAATTCTATTCACTAAACTATTTAAAAAACATATCCTACATTTTTTTTCTTAAATTTATGAAAGATTTATTTTAAAATTCAATTCTTTTAATTTCTAATATACTCTACAAATTATTTATCGTTAAATAGCTTCCAAGCACACAAAAAATGATATGTAAATGTATCAGTTATTTTGTAAAATTATTTTAATTACAACTTAAGGATATGTTTCATTAAACATAAAAATAAAACTATAAAAGTTTTAAAAAAATTTACTAAAAAATAGTTTAATTAGTTGAAAATCATACAGTAAATGCTTTTAAAGTTTCGTGGATGTTTATTTCCCTTCAACACTTCTGAATCAAATAATAAAAAATTTAAACTGAAAAATTTGAAACTTTACTTGATTTACAATTTAACTAATAGAATTAATTATTAATCTGTTTAAAGTTTCAAGTTCGTTCAGTTAGTCTCTTTGCAACCTGAAAATATTTAAAGGTGTAAAGGGAACAAATAAAATTGATAACTATCTCATAAGTACCTTTAATTGCACTGTTTTAATAATTATTCTTATAAATAAATCAAATAGTCAAAATATCAACTTACAGGACTAGCAGGTGTCTTCGGCCAACCAGGACTAGATATGCACTCTAAATCATCATGAAAAGAAGACATAGAAGCAGCACCAGGTGAAGAAAGCGTATTAGGTGTAGGAGGGTAGGAAAAATTTGGTTTGGAGTTTGTTTTAACATTCTGTTCATCAGGAATGGATGAAGATGCAGAAGCACTTGAAGCCTGACTACCTTCATCTAAATTAGGTGGTGGTTGCAAGGAATTACCAGAATTTCTAGAACCTAATGGTACATTTGACATGGATGATACTGATGACAAATTGTTAGGTAAGTGAGAAACCATACCAGGAAGAGCTAGAAGAGGAATAATGAAAAAAACTGTAAAATGGTTTCAAGTTATAGCGTGAAGCATATCTACCACTACAAAATTACAAATGCAATTCACTAGTATATAAGACATGTTAACTCGACTCTATGTCTGGGTGCCTTTTCATAGATGACATCAAATGGTTTCAAGTTATAGCGTGAAGCATATCTACCACTACAAAATTACAAATGCAATTCACTAGTATATAAGACATGTTAACTCGACTCTATGTCGGGGTGCCTTTTCATAGATGACGGTTGACATTGTCTATAACTACTAGCCCCACATTGGTGACCCGGACGTGATGTAAACACGCCTATCTTGACAGTAACGCCCACTTCGATCTGGAAACGCCTACTTCAATGGATGGTCCACAATGAACAGTTGACTTGCTACTTGTGACTGCGACATTATCCACCTCCTTGCACGGTTGCTACTCAGTCTTCTCTCGATCAGGCACAACATCGGCTTGCATCCACTTGACTGCTTACGGCAACACAGGAGCGACTACGATCGTGAAGTTGATACACCTCTCACATTGAGCACTAAGAAAGTACGGTGATCTTCATATAACTCTCCCGGCTTCGCACAAAAAATAGCAATGACTCAACTAGTGGTATCCATACATCGAATTCTATCACAGATATAATTCTGGTGGGGGAGTACTGTAGCGTGTCTACCACTACAAAATTATAACTGTAATTCACTAGTATATAAGACATGTTAACTCGACTATGTCTGGGTACCTTTTCATAGATGACGGTTGACATTGTCTACAACTACTAGCCCCACAAATGACTATGATACAATGATGAATAAATACATTTTAATTAGAGACTTCATATTAGTAAGCAAAGAAAATTATTTAAAAAGCAATTAGATTTCAAATATTAAAAAATACCCTTTTTTATTTATATCAATTTTAATAAATACCAATTTTAATTTATTAAATTCTTTCACTAATTATATTAGAGAAACAATAAGTTTAGTTTGTATAGTAGAACAATTTTATTTATAGTATAAATGTTTTTGCTAACTCTATTAACAATTGACCAAAATTGTTCAACAATTAATTTGAATATACAAGCATTAGAAAAACTATTTAACACTTTCAAAACTTATACATTAAAATGTGAAATAGTTCATACTACAAATTAAGATTTAATGCATTAATTCCTGCTGAGTTTCATTTACCTTATCTGACTAAAAAAATATACCTTATTAAGATATATAAAAGTAGAGCATGACAACTGGAAAGGTAAAATAGAATTTTAAAAATACTAGAACAAAATTTTGTAATTACATACCAAATGAAGAATTGGCCATATTCATTTTCATTCCTTCAGACCCATCTGCTGAAACATTGTCCACAGAGGTCATGGTATCATGAGGAAGAGATGAAGTTTCTGGGGGAGTTGGGATTGATGATACCTGGGATACTTGATTTTGTGGTACTACATTCACTGAATGAATAGATGCTGCATCGTGAACTGATAAATTTGTTGTTGACTGTGCCATAGTTTGAGGCAACATATAAGATTGTTCATTTTCGTTCCCTGAATGGCTAGAATAATTTGAAACAAACACATTTTGCACTGGAAAACTGCTATGATCTGCATATTGAGGCATTTGTGGCATTGGAGTAGTAGGACGAGAAACCTGAGAGCTCTGAGGTACAGCAGAAGTGGCTTGTGGGTGCCCAAGGCTTGAATTTGTAAATTTCTTTGGTGCATGAACTAGGTTATTTGAAGGTATATTTTTAGGTGAATTTATATTGTTATAATACATATTGTTACTACAGTTGTTTTTTATAGTTGATTGATAGCTTTGGGAGGAAGGAACACATGGGTAGTTACTCGGCCTAGCTACAGGATATTGTTGTGAATATGCAACTGAATTGGAGTTTTGATCTTTAGATATCCCTGATGCATACCTACTCATGTCATTTGTCTGAGGAGGGTATGGCGCTAAAAAAAAAGAGGTTATGATATATTTATCACTACGTAAAAATGTATACATTAATATTTATTATACCTAATAAGTTTAGAATTGATGTAAACATTTTGAATAGAGCTAATCATCACAATAAAAAACCTTCATTTTACATAATCTAGCTAAAAAATATACAATTATTAAAAACTCTAACAATATTGAACTTTAGATAAATTTGCCTAAAATTTTTCTTGCTAATTATTACTTTTTCCATATTAATAGCAGAAGATAATCTATGCTCAATTCACATATCAACAACTTTTAAAATAAAAAAACACAATTTTTTATGGTTTTAAAGTCACATTTAAATAAACGAAAGGGTGAGAGGTTAAGGGAAGCACATAATAAGAAGTAAAATTTGAGAATTAGATTCAACTATACTCAAATAGTCAAACTAGAAGTGGCTATACCATGATAAGAACAAATGGCTTAATGTATTCAAGGTAAAAATCCAAACAGTGTTGTTATGAGCTAAGTTTGACAAAATAAATAAATAAAATATAACATTAAAGGAAAAAACGCCTTGAGGTTATATCAGTATTACACTAAAAATAGTAAACCTCTTGAAGCTTAATTTTTGACATTATAAGCCATTAGGTATTTTCACACATCCTCAAACTTTTTAAAGGTTTGTCTTAATAATTTCATTAATAAGTTTTCAATTGTCATAAAACATGACCTTCATTCATGATTTTTTTTTTATTATTATATATTTCTACAGTACAGAATCCGTTATCCGGAAATCATAAAACCAAAAAACCGGGACGAAATTCGATAAATTTTCCCGCTATTTTTTTTTTTTAAAGATGTTTACCTTACCATCATTTTGGAAATAATCATTAGTGTATTACTTCATCGTTTTTTCTTCTTTTTAAGATTATTTCCAAATATTATTTTATTTAGTTGGGTTTAAAAAAAACGGCTTTTTGTAGCAATTCAGAAAACCAGAAAAATCAGTTATCCGGAATAGCGATGGTCCCGATCGTTCTGGATAATCGGCTCCCTACTGTATTACCTTATCCTTTCAAATGTTACAATTAGAAAAAATAACAATAAAAAATGTAGGCATACCTTGATAATATCGACTCATTTGTTGAGAGTACGGATCTACGTTTGTACTTTGAGCAGCAGGACTGTGGCAAACTTTGTTTCCAGTCCACAGGCTTTGCTGCAATTGATGACTGTATCCTGTTTAAAAAAAAGTATAAATAACCAAAAAGCATAAAAGATATGTAAGAAACAGACACAATACAGAGTACACATTTGCTAACAATAAAAGCAACAAATCAAAAAATTGTCATGTTTCAAAATTGTAAAAGAAAAAACTGCTTAAAGGAATTGGCATGAAAGTGGACAATAATAAAAAAAGCTGATTTTTACAACACAGACACTAGCAGGAGGTGGGGAGTGTTCTATTTAATACTGTGATATCAATAAGATATATAAAACATAATTTCTAACTCTGCTGTGAGACTCCTATATTAAAAGTGGCGGAAACATTTAGACAGTGAAATTTAAAGTTTTCTTATATATCATTTTAAAATTCTTTGATAATAAAGAAAATTAAGCAATATATTAGGTTTGGTTTGGTTAGGTTTGGAAATTTTAAATTAAAATAAATAGTCGCTAACTTTCACCTCAATATCTTCTGATAGATTGTTACTAACAGTTTTAGTCACTTTTGACTGTTTTATTTTACCAATCAAACTTGAATTTATTTCTTCAGTAGCATTGATCGAACGCACTTTGTGTTTGTCTATCAAATTAACATCCATCGTTTAAATACATTCATTTTACAATGCACCACATGAAAAGGACACTAGCAAAGTCGAGAGAGCTATAATATACGGATGCGCAAATTCAATATGCCTGATACCAAGGAGGAAAACTCTGGATCAAATATTGGTGATGGAAACGAAACTGCATTGTCAAGGCAACAGCGCACCTGTTTAAGCTTCACTTATTTTCTCCTGACGATTATTCTTTCTCAGAAGGCTAAAATTGGGGAAAAAAAGTTTGTTCCAAGTACGGCCATCGTTCAGACAACTTGGGTTTCCGCAGTTACGGAGGCGGGGGGAGTTCTGTAACAATTGGACCCCCCCAAAAAACATTGGGACATTGTCAGAAAAGTAAAAAATTGGGAGAAAAAAAGCGGATTTCCACTTTTTTGCAGAACTCTTTCATCTCTGAAGGAAGCACATGACAAGAAGTAGATAATATTTTATTTGCTGGCACCAAATAAAGATTGTATATGCCTCATCATTATCAATATCTGCCTATTTTATATTTCCTTATATAAAGTATAAAGTAGCATATAGTGAATACAATTTATATTTACTTTTTTTTCTTTTATATTATTTTAAAAGCACTACTAAACCAAATTACACAGAATTTTAATAAATTCGAATTAAGAGAATTTCTTTAACCACCATATATAAATAACATAAACAATTATATAAGATGAGTCACTACTATTCATACATATTCAAGTCACTACTACTGGAAAACATAGTTAACAAAAACCTCAAATTTTGAAGCATTTGTATGTGTGTCTAGAGGAATTTTTGTATCAGTAGAAGATTAATTTTTACAACCGAACAAAAATGTCTGTTAATTGAGTAAGACTTGTAAACTGATTTGAGTTACAGTCAATTGATTTTAAATATGAAAACTGTTTTGTTTATCAGCATGGCTTCAAAAATTAAAATCCTAAAACTAAAATTAGCGATCTAAATCATAATTACAATCCCCTTATTATTTCTTTAAAAATATCTATTGATTCGAGTCATTTTATTAAAAAAAAATATTATGTAATAAGTCTTGTTTTAAAAAGACATTTATTATGCAAGCTTACATAATCAATGCTGCATATCGACCTTTGCTGTCAGTAGAAAAAAGTCAACAAAATTTGGGGTTGCAATATCTTGAGAGCTGAATTTTCAAAAATGGTTGATATTTTGATATCATTTTAAAAATGAGGTTTTATAATTGAAACCAGTCATCTTATAATTTGTATCAAATCTACAAACTCTACACAACAGACATATTTATAAAGCTGTGAAAGCAAAATCTTTTTGCAAGTCACCACAGTAAAAGTACTTGATTAAAAAAAATATTTTAAACTAACAAACTTTATAATTGTAAAGTAGAATCAGGTAAAATAAAAACCGATCCCAAGTTTTATATTGGGAACTGATTTTAATTAAACTGCAATAATTTTAAAATATGTAAGACTTTTTTTCTTAAAATTCCAGATTACAATAACGGATTAGAAAAGTTGAGTAATATTAAATAGGAAAACACTTTATTCTAAAATGAAATGTAAAATTTTTTCCTTCCAGCACTAATTACAGGTGAAAGAAATTGCAGAAATTTCTTTCAAGATCTGTTCGGTCTTAAGCGAAACGCCATCTGTTGTAATTGTTTCGAACTAGTCAGTTGCTCTTGAACTCTTGTTTGAGCCAGTCGTGGCTACCATTGCAATAGTGCAATGATTTTGGTTTGATTATTTACAATTATTAAATAAAGTATTGTTTGTTAAACTTCTAGTATTCAATGAACCAGGGCATTGTCGTACAAGATCTATGAGCACACATTCAAGTTTCTGAAAAGCTAAATATTTCTTAAGTTCAGTTATGCAAATTTCATATTTAAAGTATATTGTAATAAATAACAGAATTTTATTTTTAATTTGAGTTCAAACATGAGGGACAAAGAGCTGATAATGGTATTCTTAATCATCTTAAAACTAAAACGAAAGAAAGTATTAAAGGAAAGAACTATTACAACTCCTTAAAACAACTTAACTTGAAGTACAATTAAGTTATTTTGACTATCCATCAAGTTTCTAAATGAAATATTTAATAAAATTCAAATTTAGTACAGTGAAACCTCCTATTATGGACACTCCTGCAAAACGGACACCTCTCAATACGGACATATTTTTAATTCTTCGGTAATCTTCTATGAATAAACCATTATGTATATTCTCCGCAAAGCTGACACTCCCGTAACTGGATGCGGACAGTCATTTTGGCCCTGAAACGTTATTTTCTTATCTCTTCAAATCGGACACTACTTTTACTAAATTGGGGGGGGGGGAATAAATAAATAAATAACTATTTCTGTTTTAAAGTGCAAGGATAAAAAACTCAACTTTTCACCATTTTTAAAGTATGTAATTTTTTTGCCTTATCCATAACTAAAACTATTGTTAAGCTTTTTCACTACTGAAGAATCAATCTTTCTCCTGTCACATTGCCATATCTTTGTAAAGAAAGGAGAGAAAATAATATTGCTTTCCTAAAATAATTCGGACAGCAGCATCTTTTGATCTTTTCATCTGGACCACACAGGTTATGAGATCCCTCAAGTTGAAATGACATCTTAAATGGTCTCAAAGCTTCTTCCCTATTGAAAATTTCTTTAATTTACTTATCAATTTAAAGACTGTATTTGGGGTAGAAACAGTTGGGGTAGAAAAAGACCACAGTTGGGGTAGAAAAAGAGAACAGAAATATAATCTTTGAGGTTTTCATATAAATTAAACATTTATTCAGAAACTTGATAGCTGATCAATTGTGAATAATCAACTCCATAAGTCCTTATGACTTATAGGTATGCATTGCTTTTTTTCCTGTAAATTGTGGGAGGTTTACTTTCAAGAAGGTATTAACCACGTTCCCTATCAAATGATAGGTAAGTGTAAGGGGATGTAAACCTAATAATTGAATACGACTGAGGACTGGAAGCTCCTATTCGGAATCATATATCTAACTGGAGTATCTATGCTAATAGGAAAATTATATTCATTTATCTGTAGCTACATCAAGAATTATGTATTTATATCAAACTTCTTTATATATTCTTTTTTATCTTTCTTAAAGTTTAAATAAATATTCTTGTAGATAGTTATTGTAGATTATTTAATTATTTCTACATCTTTGAAAATATTCTAAAAACAGTTTAAGGTGTTAAACTTCGTTATTAGGATACCCTTCTCGTAAACGGACAACTCTCATAAACGTACAATTTTTTCGATTTTAAGAAAGTCCGCTGAGTAACTGAGGTTTTACTGCATATATAAGATCCAAAACCTGAAATAATAACAGTAAATGTTTGAAATAGAATAGGAAAAAAAATTATTTACCCTGAGTAGATAGTTGTTGTGAATGTGAGATAGACTGGTTAGAACTATCCATTTTGAATGAAATCTAAATATTGCACAAGGGTAATGAGGAAACCATTTATATGAAATCTGAAATAAAAGCAAGAAATGTATTTTAAAATGGGTATTTATATTATAGATCACTGAGCAATAATTTAAATCTCTTCTCATTTGCAATCTCTCACAAGATCAATATATTGAAAGGTTTTAACTCTACAGTAGATAAAGAACGGTAATTTTGAAACACGGTTGAATCTCAAGAATCCAAATCAAGAAACATACTTGAAATTATACTCAAATTCAAGTTGAACTTCAATACTTTCAGAAGATAAGAACAACTGTCATACAAAAATCTTTGGATTATTTCCTCTAAATTCAATAAATAAATAAAATAGAAGTATTAAGATATTCTTATTTATCATTCTTTACTTTTTAAAAAAATGCAGTTATGACAGTTATAGATTAATCAAGGAATAAGAACAACAAATTCTTAAAAAGTTTATCTTGAAAAAAAAAGTAGTTTTTTTATAACACTGATATATTGTAATAATAAAATAGCATAAAAAAATTAAATACTAACACTATTTATGCAAAATTTTTGTAACAGCAAATTTCTTTGTTCATGACACTTATACTAATCTCTAAAATTTAAAAACTGAACTGTAATTAAAACAATAAATTATACAGAAGAGAAGGCTACTAACAAGAAATACTGAATGTTATAAATATTGATTTTGTTAAAATGTTTTAAAGTATGTCTTCAAAATATAAACTTGTGGCCAAAGATGTTAGTAATTAGAGTAATAAATAGCATATATATACTGCTCTTTTTGGTTATATTTTTAGAAAATTTTTATAAAAATACCTAAACAATATTAAATTTCAATAATTAACTTTTTTTAAACAAGTTGACATGCTTAAAAAAAATAAAAATTAACATGATTAAATATCACTATGCAAATTAACTCATTCATTAAAAAACAACTTATAAATCTTACAGCTGTTAAAAACAATTTCTTAACACTCTTTGCAAAGCCGAAGTGCTCGTGTGTGATTCTAGGTGTTACCAACATGCACTGAAGAGCAAAAAAAAAAAAAAAAAAAAACTGGTATACCTGCCTAATATCGTGTAGAGCCCCCCCCCCCGCAAGCACACAGAAGTGCCGCAACATGACGTGGCATGGATTCGATCAATGTGTGAACTAGTGCTGGAGATAATTGACACCATGAATTCTGCAGGGCTGTCCATAAACTAGTGGGAGTAAGAGGTGGTGGGGATATCTTCTGAACATCATGTTGCAAGGCATCCCAAATATGTTCAATAATGTTCATGTCTGGGGATTTTGGTGGATTTCCGATACTCACGGTATACTTGTGAAATGGTCGTACGTGAAAATACTTAAATCTGTATAACCTGGCATTGTAGAAATAGTAACCGATCTAAGAACTGTGCCAGACACTCGTTGTCTTATATACGTGTTGCCGATCGCAGCGCTGTACTTTGATTGGCTCCATACCCCTTTATTTGCATACTCATACCTGTGCCAGTTTTTTTGGCTCTTCAGTGTAGATGTATCAATGATTTGACTGGTCAGGTCATGTGAGATTTACACTGACACCTTAATTCAAAATTAATTTTTATTGGATTAGAAAAAAAGATTACTTTATAAGATAAAAATTCATTTAACATCGCCTTTATTTTAAAATTAATGTTAGCTGCATCAATTTTTTCCCCTCTTTCGTTATGAATTTAAAAGCTGTTTCAGAAACCAAAATAAATTATAACACAATTTCAGAACATAACTATAACCAACCCCAAGACAATAAACTGTAATAACAATCAATTCCTGAATTCAGGATACATAAAAGGCTTATCATGTCACCTTCTCTACATTAATCACTGTTATATTTACAGATATTTTTTAGAAGCATTTGTGATTAATAATAATGGGGAAAATCCTTTTTTGTTTTCTGTTATACAAGTTGTTTTTTTAACAGACCTTAGATACATTTGTATCACTGATTTCAAATTTGCAATCAGTTTCTCTTTCCAAGCTAGACTTTTTAAAATGACATTTTTAGCCCATTTTTAAACAAAATTCTTCTGGAGTTAGGAAACATCAGAATTAATGTAATTGTATAAAAACCCATGCCTGAAAACATCATATGTCATTAGAGGCTCTACTCTATTATAAACCGTTTCCACATGTGCTTCTGAACAGGTACTTCTATTTAATTAATTTATATATATATATATTATACTCAAATAAGTTTAATATTAACAGTTTCTTTTCTTCAATGATCTGAAGAAATAGTCAAGTTAGATAATTTAATGATTTGGCAACATTGACAAGTAAGTCTTCAAATCATTAAATTGCAATAAAGCAGTTAATACTGAACTTATTCAGATGTAATTTTAGTCAATAATTATAAGAAAGCATAAAATTAAGCTAGTTTAGTCAAATAAAAGTACGCATTTATAAACATACAAAGAAACAGTTCATAATAAGGCATTTCTGGGCAAGGATTTCTATGCAATTCTTGTTATACATGTTATTAAATTTTGATATTTTAAGAAAAAAACTGTAGTTTTAGAAGCAAAACTAATTACAGATTAAAATCCCTACAGTGTAATTAGGCCAGTATTTTTATAAATACAGCAAAATATTTTGTTCCTCGAAGAAATTCAATTAACTAATTTTGACAGGAATTTCTTTTTCTCACAGCATTAAAAATTCTAATAGTTTTAATACAAAAATTTAGGTACAAGTATTTTCCCTCCTGGTAAAATTTCAGAAGAGTGAAACACTTCTAAAATGTAAGCGTATGTATGAAATATGAGTCTAGATGTATACTCACGAACTCTAGTCTGGACTGTGATAAAATAAAACAAAATATAAAATTAGCTTAAAAAACATTGGCAGGAATATAACGTACAAAGGAAGACCTATTTGAAAAATTATGTTAACAGATAATCCTAGAAAAGGCCAGCCAAATAAATACTTATTTTAAATTTAAAATATATATATATATGATTCATACTTGCTTAATTTCAGCTTCTTTGACTTTAACGCTTACTCCATATATTTATTTCATCTTCATCTATAGTCCAGATCATGCATTATGAGGCAGTAATTATTTTTGCAGAACATTAAGTATTGGTACATGCTGAAGGGCTTAAAATTTGATATTGATAGTATTTAGAATAGGATCCAAGAAGAAAACTTGCTTATCTATAAAGAGAAAAAAAGCATATTATTTCTAATATTTTAGTGAACTATAATAACATTACAAATAGTGCATAAATACATATGACATATTTTACATATAATAACAATATAGTTAATGATCTAAAGTGTAACATCTAATACAATGACTCTTTCAATGGTGATGTGGTATTCAATTATATAATACAAAGCTTGAGAAGGGGCAATCCCATTAACAACCCTTGAATTACTTACTTGAATATTTCAAACAAAACAATAGAAAATTAGTTTCATTTAATTCTTCAAACGTAATTTCAAACAAAACAATAGCAAATCAGTTTCCTTTAATTCCTCAAACGTTATGCCGAATTCTTTTTTCTTTTAATTTTTATCGGTTTTATCGGTCTATAATTAGGGGGGGGGAATGGAAATTGAATTAAAAATTTTCAAATTATAATGAAGATCCTATTTTTAGGACTAATTTTTTAACAGCTATGGTAAGAATGATTTGAAAGAGTACAATTTTGCTTCAAAAAAGCTTTTAAAAGTTTGGAAATCAAATAATTTAATGCTTAAGAGTAAAATTTAAATTTTTAATTCAATGGTATGGAGTATACTGTTGTATGGGTCAGAAACATGGAAACTAACAATACTTCTGAGTACAAAATTAAATAGTTGGCATAATAGATGTTTGAGAAATATTCTAAAACTATCCTAGCCTCAGACCATATCAAAGTCAGAACTCTACAGTAAAATCAGGCAAGAACAAATCACTATCAGCATAAGAAGAAAAAAGATAGCAATGGATAGGTCACGCATTGAGAATACCTCCTACAAGAATATCATCAGTAGCCTTAACGAGGGCACCATAAGGCAAACGAAAAAAGGGGCAGACCAAAAGGGGATGGACAAGCTCGTCCCAGGCAAACTTTAAGAGGCCTTTACCCTCGGCCTCACTATCTTATATTTTAGGTTAGATTTGTGATTTCTTGATTTTTCTTATACATAACAAACTTTTGATGATATAATACACTGCTCAAAACACTTAAAGGATATTGAGGTTGTGGGTTAATCTTGCACTTAGAGAAATGTTATGAGCATTCATACATTATCGACAGACTTAGTAGGCTATATGAGATAAAAATGATATTTGTTTGGCAGGAAAAAAATGCATTTATTGAGACCGCAAAAGGAAGAAAAAAAAAGCACAATTTGTGTCTAGGTGAAAAACAAATATAAAAAAGGTATTTCCTAAAAAGAAAATCGTTTTTAGCAGGGGGTATAATTTCCCTGGGCGGCCAGCAACATTGAACACTTTTGAGGCTGTCCCACTTCTCCAGAAGAGCTCTTTCCAGTTCTTGGAGAGTTTGTGGGGGTGGTAAACATCCAGCTCTCTAGAATGTCCCAAACATGCTTGATTGGGTTCATGTCTGGAGGACACACTGGACAATTCATTTGTATGATCCCTTCCTTCAAAAAGAAATCATGCACCAAGTTAGCACGATTTAGTCTGCAATTGTCGTCCATTGACATAAAGACATTTCCAAGTGAAGTAGAGTAAGGGACTACAATAGGACTACATGGATCAATGGAGATGCCAGCATCGACCATCACACCCCAACCTCCAAATCGTACAGCTTTGGGCGCAAACGCAGGATTGTTTCTAGTGCCATGTTCCCAACAGACGAAAACACACCTATTCCAATTATCAGGATGAACTGAAAAACAATACTCATCAGAGGAAAGAATATTGTGCCATTCATTTCTCCTCCAGTACACATGCTTTGTTGTCCACTCCCTATGGGCATGACTATGCTTTGCTGTTAACGTGACACACACCATTGGTTGGCGAGCATACAGACTTACAGCCTGAAGGTGATTTCGGGCAATTTGCGTCGAAACTATGGTGCCTCTAGCTGAGAGAAGGTGTTGTTGAAGAGTGGCATTCATACTTCGGTGTCTCAGAGCTGTTAACATTAAATGGTTTACATTAGGCGTTGTTGCACATTTACGCCCTTGATCTGATGTTTGGCCTGCATTTCCAATCTCCAAAAAACGGTGCCAGATCCTGGAAATCACATGTTGTGAAACCCAAATGTCTTCTGCCATTTTGGCTAGTGTTAGGCCCCTTCTAACTGGCCAACAACTCTCCAAGTTTCTGATTTGGTTAAATGACATAGTAGAGACATCACATTCATCGGAACAATGCACTGCCCCAAAAGCGTCGATATAGCATCAGATTTGCGAAAATGAAGCAAAGAATAAAAACATAATGAGAATTTTCAAGCCCTGTCTCCACCACTTCGACAGTTGAGTTTAGTTGAAGATGAAGGGCCTTTTAATTTCCAAATGACTGCAGACATAGAGATTCAATGTCAAGTATTAGCTTAGTAACCCCACAAATAAACAAAATGAGAGGTGTACAAACATACACAGTATAATTCATTAAATATAATGTGCAACAATGTTTTGTTTTAGGCAAATGCATTCCTAAAACTTCTGTGTCTACAAGTATAACTATGCTTAACTATGACACTTCTAAATGAAGCAATGATGGACATTACTATTTCCATAACTACAAGTCTAAGAATCATAATGTTGTATTTCTCAGCAGTTATATTCCTAGAGTTCTATGTAGAGCATTTATCAATCAGTGACACTTAGGTACTACTTGTGTCCATATAAGCCTATACATACATTTAGAGAAATTAATTTGTCCATAGTCAATAAGTGAAATAAGATGAACCATGAACCTCACAGAACAAGAAAAGTGAAACATCAAGAGGCTCATCCATACAAATATATATCCAGTACTTGTGTATAAATATATAAGTATTTATTGGTTATAGTGATCATGAAGCCTAGTTTGTCATGGATATATTTGTATACAGTGCGAAAAAAATAAAATAAACATCCTTCATTCTTCTAAGAGGTGTTGATAAGTTAGAAACAGTTGTCAGTGTGATATAAAATAATAGTAAATTGTAGCAATTCCCAAAAACTACTTTCAACGCTCGTCTAGTAACAAAACAAGGTGCAAATGCTACTAATCTCCGTGGGTTTGTCAATGAACAAAATGAGAATACCTCTGTAGCGGAACTTTCATTAGAATTATATCTGATGCTTAAAAGCAGCAAATATTTTCCATAAAGGATGCTAAATCCTCAAATTTGAATGTACAGTGCAAAAAAAAAAACATACGAACCACAATGAATAACTTTTGATTTAATGAACGGATTTTCATGGACTAGGACTCAATTGTAATGATTCGAGGGGGTGACTTTAAATATGCTAATCAGTTAATGCAGACGATATCTTATGTTACAAAACCAGACACAAACATGAACTTTCTCTGAATAAACATACTTTTTTTTGACGAAGTATGATTTCAGACCAACAAAATATAGGGGGTAGCAGTAATCTGGGAAGTAAGGTCCCAATAGGTCGGTCAGGAGAACACTCCAAAGCTTGAACTCCTTAATGTTAATTTTATTTTTTCAATATTTTACTATATCTTCAGAAATAAGATAAGGTCACATGATCCGGGTTGACAAGTTTTTGATAACTGACCCCTTTATCTTGTTTTAACCATCATGCCAAAAAATCCCTTTTGACAATTGACTTAATCCCAAAATTTTGTGTAGAAAATCAATATCTTCCAAAAATGTGAAATAATTAAGAAACAAAATTGCAATTAATCCAATATGTTGTCCTTAAAATATAGTCTGCTGTAGTTAACTAGAATATTTAAGGTAAAGTTTTTAAACCATTCAGATTGAGTCTAGATTTGAAAATCCGATCATTATATAGAAAATAATTTAGCATGCTTTTTTTTAAAATCATTATATGTAAATAAGTATTAGCAACAAATATTGAGAATCAGAAAGAGTTTCACAAGTTGAGATCAGATAATTATTGATGACCACCATAGTTTTATATGAATTATCCCAAGAAACTAAAGCGGTAAGATATAACCTGATTAAATACTTAATTTGCTTCAAGACTATATATAAAAAGGAAAAAACAGTCAACATGTTTCAAGCACTTCAAAAATAGGCGTCTATTTTCAAGACTTGCCAAACAGACGAGAATGAGAAGAAACAAAAGTGTTTTGACTTTTGTTTCCAAATCAATGTCCATGTTGACTGCCACTGAGAAAGGATACATATAAATAAATACATAAAAATAAATATTATATATATATATACACACACACACATCTACAAATACATATTTCCAAATTACACATGTGCGTGTATATAAATATATATTTAGTATATACTAATGTTCATTATGGCCACACCTTACAAAGGTAGTCTCCTGCTTTTCCGAGCATTAGCAACAACTGGAAAAAGCAGTTGCTAACACATGGCCATTATGACAGATAAATAGGAATGTACGATTATTTTAACCGGGAATATTTCTGTAATGCAGGGGTGATTGTGAGTCCAACTCAAAAATCCTGAAAATTTCTTGAGTGAAATCATTAATGACAGCTTTCAAAAAATTAATGTTTTTATAAATTCAAATTTTTGATATTTTTAAAACATGAAATTCTAAATAAATTATAAGCAGCATAATTTAAAAGGATAATTATGCATATTTTTATGTCTAATCACATTTGTTATTATACCAGAAAAAATACTGACTGAGCTGCCAAGTATAAATTCTAGTTTTAATTTTTCTGAATAAAATATACAAGAAATTTAATATATAAATGTGATCGATGATTTCTTGAAATTTCCGAACCTTGGGTTTCCGAAAACTTCCGGATTGTGGAAAGCAAAAAATCCAGATTTTTTCCGGAACACAATCACGCCAACTATAATTGCCAAGGTGCAAAATTGATTTCAAACAGGAAAATTTAAAAAATAACTAAAACATGTAGATCTTTGCCCGGGGATGGCTATGAGTTATGCCCTTCGAGTTGGTCCCTTTCTGTGAAGTTTCATGTGGGCCTCTGCCCGGAAGTTGCCAGAACTTGTTGATTATTTCACCATAGATCAAAATTCGAAAATCTCCCCTTTTAAACTGTAATGCTTTTTCAAGTAAAGTACAGTTGGATACTGCAAGAATAAACAATGTACTCTTATTAGCTCTGCATTCCTTGAGCTTAATGCTTAATTGTACGGAATTTTGACACATCACATGAATGTTGCAATGATGAGTATTTATATTTCTAAAGTAACTCTAAATTATTTCAAATATTCACTCAGTTACGTAAGACTCAAAGTGTTAATTTATTCATATGAAATCACGAAGTTGTTTCCACTGAGATATTACGAATATTTTTTATTTATTTCCAATGAGCTGCACAATCGGTCTTGCCGATGAGCAAACCTAGTGCGTTCTTCAGAGGTGGTACCCACTCTTTCAGGATCACCACAATGGGTGAGATACCGTTGGTCATGTTAATTTGGACGTCTAGTTTCTGCCACACTAGATGGCAGCACAGAGACTATTTGGATGCTAAAGTGCACTAGGAATTTAATTTTGCCGAAAATGCCAAGAGCCAATAAGGCCCTCCAGAGATCTTTAGCTTGCCGCATAATCATACGACATGGCCGCTGAGGATTTTCTGCATTCCGATAATCCGGTGTCTGGGCTGGGGACCGAACCCGCAGACTTGGGCTCAGAAGGCCGACGACAAACCAACTACGCCACCCAGCCACTATTATGAATATGTATTACTAGATAAGTATAATACAATACACGAACCTCTGAACTAATCTGTAATGCTTTTCAAAGTAAAGTACAGTTGGATACAGCAAGAATATACAACATACTCTTCTTAACTGTGTATTCCTTGAGCTTAGTGCTTAATTGTACGCAATTTTGACACATCCAACTTATCTGAATGGTGCAATGATATACACTCAGTTACGTAAGACTCAAAGTATTAATTTATTGCTATGAAATCACAAAATTGTTTCCACTGGAATTTTACGAATATTTATTACCAGATATATATACACAAGAACCCCTGAACGCAGTTCACAGATAATTTGTCACCATCATGAGATATTTTTTACTACTACTAAAAAAAATAAAAATAAATAAAGGTTAAAAATTCTCTTATCTTAACGTGCAGGTCCATTTTGCAATGATTGATGAAAAATATTTTTCTTTGTGCAGCCGCACTTTTCCCACAAACATATTCCTTGTATTTGACTTAGAACGCTTTTTTAATTTAATAAAAAAATCTACCTCATCAAAGAATGTTAGTTATTTACCAATTCCAGAGATTTAAATATTCGTCTTTATGCTTTTTCCTACCGGTGCAAAAATGATTTAAAAAAACATTCATACGATTTAAAATCACACATCGCAATTCCTATTTACCCGATTTAAAATCATGCACTGTGTTTTGTATTTGTACAATTTATATCAAACATTGTGTTGCATGTACACACAATTTAAAAGTCGCTATTATGCTTTGCATTCAGGTGACTTAAATATTATAAATTAGAATACATATTCACACAATTTTATAATTAAACAACAATATTAGTATTCACGCAATTTCAAAACTAAATATGAATTATTAACTTTTAAAGGCTTTATAACAAAAACTAAAAACATTATTTCAGTTAGTGAAATATAACCAAACATTTACAGTCAATTACCATTGATTTACAGTGAAAAAAATCAATAAAATGAATAAGCAAACAATTAATATAACTTAATTTTGAAAAATGAAGGTAATACTAGTATTTTTCTAAATTAATTTTATTTAGAATATTTTCACAATTTTATTTTTCATATCCTTTGACATAAAATCAATTTTAACAAATTAGATGAAAAAAATATTTATTTTTAAAACAATATCTGAGAAAATAATTCCATAATTATCAAAACTATGTATAGTTATGATTTTTAATTAATAATACAATCATAATTATTTGAAGTTTTTTTTTTTTTCTTTTCATTTTATTATTAGTTTTCTTTTTAATTTTGACGAGAAACATAAAAAAATAGTAGTTACGTTCCTAACTTATTTTTTAATAACTAAAAATATAACAAAAATATATATAAAACACATTTCTACACAAATATTTCGAACATAACTATAGCTAATGATTTTGAAAGCTTATGACAGCATAACGCATTACTATTCAATACTAAAAAATTATTTATGTTTATTGTCGTGAAATTAATTTTAAAGAATGTATTTAATAAATTTGAGTACATTAACAACCAAAAAAGATTTTCTTACAGCGATAAAGATCTGGGTTTGCGAAAAGAGAATTTTTTCTTATAATAAGACAGCGAAACTGATAGCAAGAATTTACGATAGGAACTTGTTTTGATTAGTAGATGCAATAAGCTATTTCACAAAATATACAGAAACATACGGAAATGTTCACGGAATCAATAGTATTCCACAATACTAAGAAATACAGTGCTGTGCTGTAGATTAAAAAAAGTCTTACCACAGGAAAATAAACAGAAATATTCCATAAACACTTAATGAATGTATACATTCCGTACCGCCAAAGTGGAACACACACACTTTAAAAGGGCGAAGGCAGTAAACCTCGCCAACGAGACAGACTCAGAGATCCGGCGTAGAGCCTTCGATCGGTGCTGCACACATACACACGCATTCGAAATATCCATGCTGAACTCAGCCACACATGCCATCCGTTGACACTGAATTTCATGGCAGCCAACGCACATTCGTTTCGCCGGGTTGCCAGTTCCTGTCCTCATCTTTTTTTATGCATTTTTTTGGCGGACTTTAATATATTTTTATGAATTCAGAAGGAAAAAGAGAATTAAGTAAGTATAATGAAAAAAGTAAAAAGAATTAAAAGGAAAATTATGAATGAAATATTTGTAATTTTGTTTCGTCTTCTTGAGAGGAAACAAAAATTTATTAATTAATCGAAGATGGAAAAAAAGTCGTGTGGAAAAAATATAAAGAATAATTTAAATAGAATAAGGGAGAATAGTTATTATTTTTATATATTCAAAAGGGGAAGAGAAGAATTTTGTGAGTATAAAAAACAAGAAAAATTATGAATGAATTTTGTTTCGCCTACTTGGGAGGGGACATAAATTTATTAATTTATTGATGAGAACAAAAAGTCTTGTATAAGATTTATGAAAAATAATTTAAATAAATAAGAGGAGGGGGAGATATAGTTTATAAATAATAGTTTATATATGTTTCTTACTTATTTATGATTTTTTTTAAATTAAAAAGAGAACGAAATGTTTTTGAATTTCTAAACTAAAAAATTTGAAAAAGATTTGGAAAAAATCTATACATTCATATAAACAAACAAATAATGTTAACCTTTATTACTAATATATTTTGAATGAAGGGAGGGAAGTACCAGAGAAGGGCAAAAAAATCTATAACCTCTCTTCTAAATATGTATGCCTTTTAATCGGATAAATCTAATCAATTTTTTTTTTTTAAAGAAAAAGAGTTAAATTTTATTCTAGCGAAATGTATAAGTGAACTATAATTATATTCCTTTATAGTCCTCTGGGATCTGATTCTTCGGTGATTAAAAATCACTAAATCATGAACAAGTATGCCTAACATAAAATAATATACAATTTAAATTTAAAAATGTCATAAAAGCACAGAGAAATCTTTTTCGTTACAGTACTATTTGTTTGTAAATTAAACTCGTGAAATAATGACTCATGAAAATTTGAAATGAAAATAAAATGAAAAGCAATAAGTATTTGGTATAAAAAATTTTTAAGAAAAATTCTAAGTTTATTTATAATACTCCAGCAATATATATATATATATATATATATATATATATATATATATATATATATATATATATATATATATATATATATATGTTTGGATAAAACATTGTACTTGCCTTTCAATAACTTATCAGTCACAATTGATTTATTCCTCTTTCAATTAAAAATTTTGTCAGCCTTTTTGTTTCAGAAGATGCATCACATCTTTATACAAGAATGAACCAATATCATTCTTGTAGAATTATAAAAAGAATTTATTAAGCACTTAGGAAACAATAAAAGGGAAAATATACAATATTTAGAACAATTTCTTTCTTTGCTGAAATTTTTGTTATCTTTCTAAAAAAATAAAATTAAAAGCGAATTACTCACGAAAATTTTATTGTGGGGTTAAAAAGGAATGAAGAATGATTCGTAGAGTAATAATTTTAAAAATATCACACAAATGTGCATATTTACTCGTATTATTTTTAATGTATTTTTAGAGTATCTATAATATTCCTATTTTTAATACAGATTTTTTTTATAGACAGCATTTTAAAAAACTTAAATTAAAACTCACTGTATATGAGAAATAGCGTGTTTTCACTTTTTATTTTTATTTTTATAAATGATTTTAAAATTAGAAAAATTTAGACCAACAAATATCGATCTGTAGATAATAGGAAAATATATATTCATAACAATTTATTGTTTTTAGCCATTACAGCAATCCTGAATATTGAAATGCGATGCAGTGTTTCGAAACAAAAAATTCTGTCTACAACTTAAAAAGAAATATGCACGAAAAATGAATATTAAAAGTAACTGAGATAATAAATTTGTTTACTATTGGTTCAAAAACCAGACAAAGCAACTTCTGATTTGAAGAATTTAATAATTTAAAGGAATAAATAACTCCTGATAATGGATCGGTAATATACAGGGTGTTTTCTAAACACCGCTCTTGACATGCAAATTAAGAATATTTGTTAGAAAGGAATTAAAAATATTCGACGTTAATAAACACGTATAAATAAATATTTGATATATTTAGCATGAGATACAGTTCAATTCTTTTTCGTTCAGTTTTCTGAAAAGACAAAAAAAATTTTTTACCAAAACATTAGAATTTGGTTTTTGGTGTTTTATAAGATAATCCATATGATTTGTTCATAATCACTTTTAAATAACCTACACTGTCAAAATCATTTCAGTTTTTATGAAAGTTTTTTATATGTATATAGAATATAAAATTGCAAGGATTACTAGAAAATATTTTTAGACTGATTAGTGCTTTTGACTTTGGGTTTATTTCAGATTTTTCTTTTTTTAAATAAGTACTTTGTCTATATCCACTTTCTGTTTATATTTTCTGAGTAATTTGGACTTAGGTTAACATTTTGTTTGTCTTGTTAACCATTAACTTGACGAAATTTGATGTGGTCAACCTTTCATCAAAGATGGATCATTTCGCGTGCTGCAATTTAGACTGAGGACTGCATTTCTTCTGTTGACAATAATTAGTAAAATAGCGAAAATCATATTTTTGCTTACATATAAAATAATATTTAAAACATGTTAGATTGAATAAGACATATTTGTAATTAAAAACTTTTATAATAGTTATAAAATAATTTGAATGGTAAAAATGAAAGAAATGTTACAATTTAGGTGATAAAATTTTTTTTTATCTTCTAATGCTTTTTTGCAAATAATACTTACTATAAATAACACAGAAAACGTACAAAATGTTTAATCGCAGCGTAAACTTTAACTTGAATAAACTTCATCGATAACCATACCACTCATAAGTTCGCAGTTTTTCTTGTTAATTTAATAACAAAAAATGTTGAAAAAGTGTTTAAGATTTCTGCTTAGTTTAGATAAGGCAGCGGGGCACATAAAATTACAGAAGAAACTGCAAGTGGCCCCACACTGTAAAATATCCAGATCTAATTACAATAAAAAGTACCGGCACTTACCGTAAAAACCATTTTTTCCGAAACATGTTACGGAGCAAATAATCTGATATACCTTATTTTTTTACTGCAATAATTACTGTAAAATCACTCACTCACTCTAATTAAATGAATGTTACTGTAAAAATTACGGTATTATAATTTACGGTAAAAATGGATTTTACAGAAAAATGGATTTTACGCCTTATGCACTCAAAGTGCCGGTACTTTATAACGTAATATGATTCAGAATATTTTACAGTACACGAGCCTCAGAATACCGATCCGTACAATAGAAGGACGAGGACAGTCAATGCTGCTCCTTTTTGACACAGTTGTATTATCTGTTGCTTTGTTTTAAAAATAGTTTATAAACATTTCCTAACTATTGAATTTGTAACTAAACATAATATTTTTGCTTACTTTATTTTAGCTTATTTTAGCTTATTTGCTTACTTTATTCATTGACTTTATTCATCATGAAATAGTTTGACTTGGAATTTTTTTCAATATTAACCCATTAGCGACCACAATCTCTTTTTAAGGACGCCTCTAAATTGGCAACATGAGTTCACAGGAATTATTGAATTGTAATTTTTTTTTTTTACTTATTTGTTAAATAATTGAAGTAAGTACTTTATTTACGTCACACTAGCTGCACAATTGCCACATTGGCGACGATCTGGGAAACATGCTTAAGGATGATACGAAGAGATCCCAATTTGTGATTTTTCAATTTAGACATAGATCTGCAGGGGAAGGAAATTTTCAATAGATCCCTGTTCCCGTGGTACTGCTCAGTGACCAACCACAGCATTTTCAATTCCTTAGATTTTATGAGCACGTATATCGGAGGGTCTTAGTGGAGTCGAGGATCGAACCCCGGCACCTCCAGAACGGAGTCCTATTCTCGAACCACTGGACTACCACGGCCATTTAATATTTGAAAGAAATCATCTTTAAATAGTTTCTACTTTAAATTTTTTCAATTAGTCATATATTAAGCGTTTGTTTGAATTTAATCATTAATAAAACAAGGAATTTTTAGGCAGGAATTTTTAAATTATTTTTTTGGTTAAATTTACACTATTTTAATATCAATAAATATCACGTTTTTAAAAAATTGAGACTTGCATATAAGTATTCAAAATATTTTCAATTTTTAATTCTAAATTGTTCCCCATTGTACATGCATAATAATAATAACATACATATAATATGGGGCTGAACTGTTATAATATATATATATATATATATATATATATATATATATTGACTTTTTTGTGGTTAAACAATACTTTTTCAGAGAAATTTAAAATTTAAGAATAATATGATTATAAAATAATAGAAACTAACACAAGTAACTTTAAATCAGAATTGCTTTGTGAGGTCCAGATTTTTATCCATCCAGATTTTTAAACTGAAAACTTCCTTAACCACCATGCCATCACAACAGGAGATTTTGTTCATGATATCGTTTGATTTCAATAAATGATGGAGCACCTTTGCTTCGATATCGATATTCAAGTCCGTCAATATTTATTGTAAAAACAAAAAGCATATTATTTTTATTTCAGCTGTCATAGAAAATGCATCAAAAAATTTTAAAAATATCAATCATCAAATCAATGCACTGCATCGATATTAATTACCAAGCTACTCAAATTAATCTGAATGAATATAAAATCGAGATTGACGTGATGGAAAAAAAGAAAGAAAGAATAAATAAAAAAATGAGAGGAAAAAAAAGAAGAGAAGTAAAAAAGAAAAAGGTAGTGAAAGAAACGAAAAAAAAAAGGCTAAACTAAATAAAAATTTATTACAGATCATTGATATCATTAGCGGGAGATTTTTTACGTCATATCGTTTGATATTGATAGATAACGAAAGAGTTTTGTTTTTGATATCCAAATCAATTTACGTCATTATTCAATGGAAAAATCTGTAACGTATTGACACTTGAACTATTAAAGATATTGCATTGTAAATTTCATAAATACAAGTAATGAAGGCATTGAAATGAATTTAAGTACTATTTGTTTAAATGTAAATCTACACCAAGTAGGGATAAATGTGATGTGATGTGAAAAAAAAAAAGAAAAAATTATGATTAAATAAATAAGCATTATTAATATAATTAGTGGAAGGGAAAAAGATTTAGTACGACGAAAGTAGGACTGGGCGATATTAGAAATTATATATCGTGATGCATCGTCAGTTTTGCATCGCGATATAGCGATGTATCGCGATATAGTATTTTTGAATTTCATTTACTTGTAAGGCACAGAAAGTCAGATTTCTATCAGAATTTCATACTCACATTGATTTAAATCAATTTATAAATTTAAAGATGTATATGTTTTGCTTAAGAAGATATTAAATAAATTTACTACAATGTACAAATCTTACTTAAAATGTTTATTGAAATGTTTGTTTAGAAATTCATAATACGCGTAAAACAAAGTGTTAAAAACTTTTTTTAAAGCGTTTTTAACAAATTAATATTTTCTTGTACTATTATGCATAAATAATTACATAATTATTCGATCGTAATGTTCAATTTCTAAATGAAACGTTAAAAATTATTTGTATGTTTAAAACAAAGTGCTAAATAAATTTTAGAAAAAAAAAACGCTTTTAAAACACTATTTTTTATTATTATCCTTTCAGTTATTATAGTTCATTTACGTCACACTAGAGCTGCACAATGGGCTATTGGCGACTGTCTGGGAAATATTCCTGAGGATGATCCGAAGACATGCCATCACAATTTTGATCCTCTGCAGATGGGATGGCACCCCCGCTTCGGTAGCTCGACGACCTGCACGCGAAGTCGAGCACTTTACGGTAGAACAGTTTAACGAGGACCAATACCGCACACCCTCGGTCCCTATGCAGACTGATCCAAGTGGTCACTCACCCGCACACTGACCGCAGCCAGTGATGCTTGACTTCGGTGACCTGCAGGGAACCGTGTCTTAACGATCAGTCCACTGCGGGACCTTATCATTTCAGATAAATAATTAAATTAAATTAAATAATGACCGAATTATGAACGAAAAACAAAGTAAGATTTAATTTCTTAAAAATAAAAAAATTGTGATATACGATAATATATTTAGCTAATTAACAAATAATATGAAAAGAATATTTTTTTAAAAAAATTATTATGCTCTCTAATAAAACGAAGTGCTAAATGATTTTAAAAAAATGAATAAAATACGCAAACCTTTCAAATTTTTTTGTATAAACAAAGTGGATTGACTTATGTCCAAATCCAATTGACAAAAATAAATTTTGTTTTAACTTTATTTCTAAAAGTAAAAACAACAAGATTTATAAATTTAAAATCAGTAATAAAAACTCATTAAATTATTAGAAGTTTCATCCAAAAAGTTTTTAATAAATTAAAAGAAAGTAAAAAAAAAATAACCTAACAAATTCAATTCTTTATGGGCTCCTAAATTAGATTGCCGATAATCTTTACATTTAAAAAATAAAAAGAAGTTTTTTTTAAAAAAAACTTATCTAATTAATGAAGAAACTCTTCTTTATATATTCTTTTCAATAATAGATTGCCTTCAGAACAAGATAACATCGGCGATCACGAAGTTAGTCCCACTGAAAATAATCTACAAGAAAAGTCGCGACAGAGAAGAAAAAGCTACGAGGTGCGAAAAGGAACATGCGATATAACGATATGTGTTCTAAAACTCTTGATTCTGATTCTACAGCTCACCAATCAAGGCCATTTCAACATAACGAAACGAACATCGTCTTTCACAGCGCGAGTCGACATCGGAACGTAAGAGATGAGTCTTATATCGCTATATCGTTTTCTTATATCCTTGCGTGTCTTATATCGCTATATCGTTTTGCGCTCGTTGTCTTTACTCGACGGCTTAAATCAGATTTCTGATGCATCTCCTTGAATGAAAGTCGCTGTATCGTCTTGCCGATATATGCGTTAAATCGATATGTCTCGATACATCGATTTATAGCCCAGTCCTAGACGCAAGTCGTAAATCGTAACAAAATGATATCGTAATTTTTTTTTCTTCTAGAAATCTATATGATATTGTCACTTGAAAAATCTATAACGTATGGTCACTTGAACTATTAAAGAAATTGTATTGCAAATTTCATAAATGCTAAGTAATGAAGGCATTGAATTGAATTTAAGTACTATTTGTTTAAATGTAAATCTACACCAAGTTGGGATAAATGTGATGTTAAAAAATGAAAAAATTACGATTAAATAAATAAACAGTATTGATATAATTAGTGGAAGGGAAAAAGATTTAGTACGACACAATTCGTAAATCGTAACAAAATGATATCGTAAATTTTTTTCTAGAAATCTATAAGATATTGTCACTTGAAAAATCTATAACGTATTGTCACTTGAACTATTAAAGAAATTGTATTGTAAATTTCATAAATGCAAGTAATGAAAGCATTGAATTGAATTTAAGTACTATTTGTTTAAATGTAAATCTACACCAAGTTAGGATAAATGTGATGTGAAAAAAAATGAATAAATTATGATTAAATAAATAAACATTATTGATATAATTAGTGGAAGGGAAAGAGATTTAGTACGTCACAATTCGTAAATCGTAACAAAATGATATCATAAATTTGAAAGCGTAACAATTTTTTTCTAGAAATGATAAGTTAGGAAATGCCCTAAATAATGAAATTTAGATACGAAGAAAAAAACAACAAAAAAAACACTCAAGTTGAATTGCATTTGATCCAATTAAAATTAAGAATGAAATTGTAAACAATCATTGTTCCGCTCTTCTTAATTATTCTAGCAAATAGAAATTCTTTCAACAGATTAAGTGTTTTCATTGATTTCAATTTGTCTTCTAGTGAATAGTGACCTTGACAATGATTCGCCAGATTTTGATTACAAACTTCCTCTTTTTTTTCAATTAAAATTGTCGTTTTTTAGCTGCTTCTTACTTTTTAAATAGTGGTGATTCTAAAAATGGAACGTAAAATCATTTGAATATTTTTGGAGCATAAGTTTTGAATAAATTAATATTAAATATTATTTTCTTTTAAATTTTATGAACGGTATTGCGTGGTAGTGTTGTAGCATTTAAAAAAGTCCAAATAGTTTGACTCAAAATGCCTTTTTTCCAATCTTAAGGGTAAAAGATTGGTTTCACGATTTATTAGTTGATCAACTGGCGTTATACAAATATTTTAATAAATATAAGTTTAAAATGTAATTTTTTTTGTATTTCTTAGAAAATTAAACTTTGATTGTTATCTAATATACAAACGCTTCACTTATTATATAGATTAAATCAATTCTCTCTCTCTCTTTAAATTTTAACAATAATTTATAAATTATTAAATTCATTATTAATTTATAATTAATAATACATTTAATAAATAATAATAAAATTCAATAATAAATAACAAAAATTTATTAATCATTAATAAAAATGTAATATTTTTTTAAAATTTATTTATTATATAATTATTAAACTTATTACCAACTATTATTTATTATAAATTTTTTTTTTGGTTTACTCCTAGCTTTATGTATTTAAAATAAATTTCTCTAATGATAAGTATTAACACTAGTAAAAACCGTTTTTTAGCCATTGAAAAATATTGAATTTATTTATTCGAAATATTATATATGCTATGTTTGTGTTTCATGGAGTAAGTTGATTTGGCAAGTAAAGCATTCATATATTCCAAGTTTTAAGAAAATTTATCTCTATTAAATAAAAGCATTTTAGGTATGATTTTTTTTCAAAATTTTTCAGTTTATTTACAACATTTAATAACAGAATAAAAATACTATTGAAAAAATTGACTTAGATAATGATAAATTAAATTAAGAAAAGAATAACTGTTGTATATTAAACGTTTTGTTTTCTTTTTCTTAGATTTTCTCTTTGTTAGCAAAATTTAATAATATTCAACAAAAAGATGAGACTGTAAATTTCTATTTTACTTACTTTTCCATGCTTTCAATTTTTCAAAAAATTATCTATATTTTTTTTTCAATCACAACAGGAAATAACCACATTATTCTTGTTTTTCGAGATTTATAATATATCTTCGCAATTCAATAAAAACAAGTTTTAGATAGAAATAAATTAAAATATTCTTTGGTTGTTGGTTCTTCATAAAAATGCAGGCATTCTTTTTTAATTAAATGAATTTTGAACTCTTAAATACATTTTATTTTCATTTCCTCGGTTAAATAATTTTTGAAAATGCATTGTAATTAATAACATTACTCCATTCTTAATACTCCATGTACGATAAAATTAAACACATATGTTTTTACACTTTTAAAAGAATTTCATTTTATTTTTCAAATTTTTATTCCAATTTTCCTTCTGATTTAAGAAGACATCGGAAAACATTAAAACCTTGTTAATTAAACTTGAATTTAAATTTTTTATTGACTTAAATATTCAAAAAAGAAATGGGAAAAAAAAGAAAGAAAAGAAATCGCTAAATATGTGCAAAAAACGAAATATGTAGTTTGTTTACTTCTTTGTGGTCGCCAGATTTCACTGAAATGCATTACATTAAGTTGAAGTAAATTTAGAATTCCACGGTAACTCTCATTACATGAAACTTTCATAACAATAATAATAATAATAGCTATTTTTAAACCAACCAAGCCTCGTTCACCGAATTGTGAGTCAAGTATTTATGATGGACATTTACTCTCAACAGCAGCGGCATCGTCTCTTTCACATACGCCACATCGACAGCAAAGGAATAAAATCTCGCATTTTCAATTACTCTTTTAAACATAATTTATAAATAAAATAAGATAAATATATTTATTTCTTCGTCTACTATTTAGCTTATAATACCATCAACAAATACGATAATTCTGAATTGAGTCAAAAGTTTAGTTTTTTAACTAGCAAGCGAACAGAGATATTTATGGCGTTAGAGTATGGCATGAATTTCATAGCATTCATCGTAATTAAAACGCTTAGTTTTTATCAGTTACGGTAGCTGATACAAATTGAACTATTTAAAACAAAGAATTTTCTGATTAGCATTTTCCAAGATTTATTCAAGTTAAGAACTTTAAATAAAAATTGAAAATTTAATATATTTACGGGTAGGTAATCTAGATTAATATTCTCAGATGATCGTGGTAGTTTAATTCTCATTCACTACGAAGTCCTGACCAGTTTTCTTATATATTTTATCTAATTTTAAAATCGTTCAGACTATGTGACGGGTTGGTATAGGGGTTTGCGCATTTGTTTGTGAATCATTTTCCGGGGTTTAATTCCTGGCAGTGATTGATTGGTCATTTACTCACACTATATTTTTTTACCATCGTAATTTGTAACGGTAAAGGTTGAATTTACAGCAATAATTTCTGGACTTTCCGGATAGCCAGAGCTTTTTACTTTTAATTTAAAGCAATTTTTAAAATTTATAATTAAATTGTTTAAAATATTCACACCATTTGCAATTATGTTTAATGAATTATATTTGTAACTATTTTTAATGAAATTGAATATTTTATCTAAACTACAATAGCGTAGTGGTTAAGGTTAAGAGCTGTAAATGTGTAAGACCGGAGCTCTATTCCCGATCGTGGCTTCAAGCCTAGTTTCAAAATGGTAGTTGTCAACTTGTTTGAAAAGTAAAGGTGGTCGATGCACAGTGCTACCACCATGCCATGACTACTTTGTCTACAACCGACTATTGCAGGACTGCTTTAATTGTTTAGGTTTAACTTATGGCGCAATTCTGCAAGAAAATTTCTTCGTGTAATTTAAAATATTTTTTTCGTTTTTTTTTTTAAATACCTACAGTTTTACAACCTACCTATCTGTTTTATCTGATCCCATCTGTTTTACAACCTACAGAAGGGGCAAAAAATGTTATGTTCATAGCGCATAAAACATCCCTATGCATAAACGTATAATTTACTCATGAGTCCAGAATGCATTAACCATCATCAGTTTTTCAAATTATTCACTATGATAGGCCATTTAAAAGAATGTAAAATTACCATGATCTATTTAGGTTATTTTGTGTGTGGACTATATAGGTCTGTGTTCAGTATCAAAAAATATAAAAATGAAAGCAACATTAGTACAGAAGGGAACCGATTATCCGGAACGATCGGGACCATCGCTATTCCGGATAACTGATTTTTCCGGTTTTCTGAATCGCTACAAAAAGCCGTTTTTTTATTGTTAAACACAACTAAAAAAAATTTTTTTTTGGAAATAATCTTAAAAAGAAGAAAAAACGATGGAGCAATACACTAATGATTATTTCCAAAATGATGGTAAGGTAAACATCTTTCAAAAAAGAACGAAAAATCCTAAAATTTTATAAGGAAAAAAAATTTTTTTTTTTATAATGGTGGGAAAATTTATCGAATTTTGTTCCGGTTATTTGGTTTTCCGGTTTTCTGATTTCCGGATAACGGGTTCTGTACTGTATATCATTATCAAACCGTAACCTATCGCTATAAAATAATTCATTGAAAACAATACTGTTAATTAAAGATGTATAATTAATTCTGAAATCTATCTGATGTGAATTTCGGAAGCAAAGTTAATTTAAAAGTGAATAATTTTCTGAAAAATTCAATTGCCTAGTTTTTATGTTGATAGTATCACCTTAATTTGTTTTTCTTAGAAACGAACTGTAGAAGATGTAAAACACTATTTCCGATTTCAACATATTAAAATCCGTTATGTCCTGGTTGAGAAATCTAAAAAAAGACCATTTTTGGTTATAAATAAAAAGTTGATTTAAAATAGTCTTTTTCCTTTGATATTGGAAAATGATAAAATTTACAGAAGTGAAATATTAACTCAAAAACGAAAATAAATTGTGAATGTCTTCATATACAACAGGGTGGCTACAAAATGCAGATAAAACTCTGTCTTTATTTAATAACTCGGCGTACATTATGTACTTTTTATCATTAATGCCATTATTTAATCATTAATGTCATTTATTTTATTCTACTTATTTTATTTGCTTAATCATAATTTTTTATAATTAATGCATCCATGCGCACACTGAAGCTGCTGCAAATTATAAAACCAAAGAATTAAATCTAGTTAAAAAAAATTATTACACACTAGTAAAAGTAAAATAGGAAGCAAAACAAGAAACAAACGGACAAAAATCCTCAAACAGGTATTCAATGTTAACCTTTTTAAGCAGAATTTTTACTAAACATGTTTTATACTTTTTCATTATTTTGTATTAGTTTAGTTAAAATAAGTGAAAAATATTATACTTAGCATTTTGATAATTTACGGTTATGGAATACAGTACGAAACACCGGTGTCTTTTTCTGAGTTAAAAGTAAAAATCTTGCAAGCACGGCTCTCTTCCAAGCAATAATTTTTCAGAGTTACATTTATTTGCAGTTATTTAGATAGGCGAGAAACAGTTATTCAATTCAAAAAATTAAAACTACCTTTTTTGGGTTTCATATTTCAGTACAAAAATAATTCTGATAATCTAACAGAATTTTTTAGTAACTATTAGACTGCTTTTTTTATACTTAAAAAATACCAAAGTATATTTTAGCTTATAATTAGAGCGTCAAAAAAAAACATATAAAAGGAACACTGGTGTCCCATTTGCGTCAAAAGGTTAAAACTTCGCGTTGGATGACTATATCGTGCAAAATTACTGCAGGCGTAATGAGGTGCCAAGCTGAACTATATTATCCAACCTATTTTATTTTGATTTTACGATGCTATAGTTTTACTTGAATGGATATTTGATTAATTTTAGCATCTTATTAAAGTTACAGCTATGAATTTGCTCAATATTATTGTTCAAGGAAGAAACATTTATCTTTGTGGTTGTTGTTGTTGTTTCAATTGCCACTTGTCAATCCAGCAAGCTAGCTTGATTAAACCAAGCGTGTTTGAGGCAGAGAGTGCGTTTATTGTTTTTCAGTGGCCCCCTTTATGACCAAGAATATGACTTCAGCCAGACACACGTCACAACCCGTTTATAGACGGACCTATTCATATATCCATTCATTAACAGATCGTAATTTTGACCTGAACTAGAGAACGACCAATCTCCAATTCAGTACCCTCAGAGGTATGACTTGTTATGGGAACATGGAGGACTTTGAGACCCGACAGATTTAACGCGCACCAGTCACCATTTACTACTAGAGAAGTCGTCGGCCGGTGGGAATCAAACTCACTACCACCTGAACATAGGTCCAACGCCCTACCAACCAGGCTATCCCGGCCTCTACATTTATCGTAGTGAGTTTTAATAAGTA
This sequence comes from Parasteatoda tepidariorum, assembly GCF_982258835.1. Lineage (NCBI taxonomy): Eukaryota > Metazoa > Arthropoda > Arachnida > Araneae > Theridiidae > Parasteatoda > Parasteatoda tepidariorum. The sequence continues at coordinate 34,982,394 of NC_141766.1, forward strand.
TTCTAGCGTGCTCATGAAACAAGAAAATTAAAAATTCTGCAAAATGCAGTAGAAATTAACGTAAAATGTTTTTAAATTGTTATAAATGAAAAATTAAAACTTAAATAAACAAAATAAAATAAAGTGAAAAAATTTATAAATATGAAATCTGTAAAACATACAGGTCTGGATAATCATAGTATCGTAAAATATAGCTTGATTCCGAAAGTCATAAAATCTTAAACAGAAACTCAGAAGTTTCAGCAATAAAAATTTATGTTCTCTGAAAATAGCATGATTATATACTATTGATACTAATATTTTGTAATTTTAATAAAACAAGACATTATATGTAGTTGATTCAAGCTTTCATTTTAAATATGATTCAATTGAGAGTTTAACTATTTTAAAACTACAAAGTACTCTATTTTGATTTTAATACGTCTCATTCTTAGTGAGTAATAAAGTGTGCTATCGTTAGTACTAGGTAATTGCTTTCTTTAGCATTGGGTTACTACGGCAATAAAAACACCAAATGGCGAATAAGTTAAATTTATGTTTGCGGTGAACTTTTTGAAGCAGACGCATCAATCACGGGTGTAAACAAACTTTGAACTGTTTTCAATTATTTCATTTTATTACAATGATCGATAAAAAATTTAAAAAAAAAAATTATAAATCAAATTTTTTTATTAATACACTGTAAAAAAGTGTTTTTCATAATTGAGCAAAAATATGCTGAAAGAGTTCCCGAAACAAATAATAATCGGATGTGAAATCCCCATTTATTCCAAACTGAAACAGTATAAACCCATTTTTAAACAAAATCGATATTCTCAAAAATGTTGTTGTTTCTGTAGTTTTACGTTGCACTAGAGCTGCACAACGGGATATTGGCGATGGTCTGGGAAACATCGCTGAGGATGATCCGAAGACATGCCATCGCAATTTTGATCCTCCGCAGAGGGGATAGCACTCTCGCTTCGGTAGCCCAACGACCTGCACGCGAAGTCGAGCACTTTACGGTCGAAAGTCTAACGAGGATCAATACCGCACACTCTCAGTCCCTACGCAGTCTGATCCAAGTGGTTACCCATCCGCACACTGACCGCAGCAAATTATGCTTGACTTCGGTGATCTTCTGGGAACCGTGTCTTAACGATCAGTCTACTGCGGGACGTGATATGGAGGGAGAAATGTGTGTTCGTTAGCTGCCGGCGGGATTTGAACCAAGGACCTCCGGATTTGTAAAAGAATGCACTAATCACCATAGAAAAAGTGTAAATCCTAGTCTAGAGTTGGTTAGGAAGCTTTATATAGCAGTCGAATGAGACGACTTGACCTACTAATTTCCAATTTCAATGGTACAAAGGCTTATAATTTGGAACTTATGGTCCCAATACCTTAGTCAGGAGGTCAGTAATTTTAATTTCTCTTTTTGCTTATGCATTCTTCCCTCCATATTACTTTGAGTCTATAGATTTTGCTCAAAAATTAGAATATGCTTCTTCAATTTTGATGTTGTTATTGTTGTTGTTAATTTACGTCGCACTAGAGCTGCACAATGGGCTATTGGCGACGGTCTGGGAAACATCCCGGAGGATGATCCGAAGACATGCCATCACAATTTTGATCCTCTACGGAGGGGATGGCACCCCCGCTTCGGTAGCCCGACGACCTGCGCGCGAAGTCGAGCACTTTACGGTAGCACAGTTTAACGAGGACCAATACCGCACACCCTCGGTCCCTACGCAGACTGATCCAAGTGGTCACCCACCCGCACACTGACCGTAGCCAGTGATGCTTGACTTCGGTGATCTGCTGGGAGCCGTGTCTTAACGATCAGTCCACTGCGGGACTCTTCAATTTTGAATAAATGGGGTTTTTAAATTCGACTATTTGTTTCAGAGCTATTTTTTTCACATTTTTGCTCAATTTTGAGAAACCATTTTTCACAGTGATACACAAGAAAACTTTAATAATATTTTAATATATTATTAAAGTTTTATTTTCAAAAAGTTATTTATTAAAGAAGACTCTGCGACAAAAAATTTACAACAATACTTTACGTACTAATTTTTGCAAGTTGGTAATAATTTTTAAATATGATTGTAATTAAATGCGGGTGAATTATTTAAGATGTATTTTTTTTCCTATACACTAACTCATCAGCAAAATATTATGCAAATTAATTGAAAAAACAGCCAAAGCTTTATATTATTTTTATAGTAATACAATTTTATTAATAAACGACTAACTGATAAAAAAAAAATTATGGTTCAATGCAATAGATAAATATTTTTTGTCAAATCATTGTACTGTTTCAGTCTGTACTATTGTATTTACGTTTGTTTTATTATTAGTTTATAATTACTTAAATCTTTCTAAGGCAAATTAATTGCATTTTCTATCCCTGTTGTCATAACACGATCACCCTCTTGCTGCTGAATATGTTGATTTAATTATTTTTGAATTTTAGCCTGTTTAGATATTTATTTGTAATTGCACTAACAATCTTTTTGTAGAGAGGGCTTCAAAACTACCATTCTTACTATATACTTTTAGAATCTTTGTCAAAAATGAAGTTCTTTTTTGTATTTCAAAAAACGCAGAGTACTTTCAGTGAAAAAACATAACATTGATTCATCTGTTAAAAAACAAGAACAATCAAGAATACTTGTATTTAGAGATTTTAATTGTCTAGTTGCCTTTTATACTTTTAAATGAGTTGAAATAGTTTTCAGAAAACTTGGATTGAATCAGGTTGTAGCATAGCAAAGTAACATTAAAATAGAAAAATAAGAGGGGAAATATATCCTTGCAAAATGCAACTCTATTTTCCACAGTATTGATTTTCATTTGATTTATTCCAATTGCATAAAGATGTTAAAATTGCGTAATGGAGTAATATTTCATGCAATAATCATTTCAGATCATTATTATTATTTGGTAGGAATTTTCAAGTAGCAGTGTAGTAGATATCGACAATGCCAACCTTCATCTATGAAAAGGTACCCCATCATAAAATCAAGTTAACATGTCTTATATACTAGTGAATTGTAATTGTAATTTTGTAGTGGTAGATACCCTACACAATGGTTTAAGATAATTATTAATTTTATTTTAGTAAAAATTTTAATGCAACATTGTTTCAAGTTTATTTTTTTGTCAGAATTTTTTTCTCGCAGTGATTTAAGATTATTATTAATTCCATTTTGATGAAAATTTCATTGCAGTATGACTTGAAATTTATTTTGTGGGCAGGATTTTCCTGTAGCAGTGATTAAGATTATTATTAAGTTTATTTTGGTAAAAAGTTCATTACAGTGAAGCTTTAATTTTTTTTTTTTTGGGGGGGGGGATATTTAAACAGCAATCTTTCTCATTCTTATCTCAATAATTTTTTCTTATGTTTAAGTCATCTTAATTTATTCACGAGAGTAAAACTCAAATACGAATATTTATTTTACATTTTCAGCAATTAAAAATGAATAAAAAATAAATAAAACTTCCTACAAATATTATCCTTTTCACAAAGGAATTAAAGTAACTAGTGTCGACTTAAAAAAATACCATATAATATTTGAAAATCTTAGATAAACAACATGCTGCGAGTTAGTTATACGACATCATGCAGTATTTTCTAATAAATAGAATCATCACATTGAGAAAAATTATGGTCAAAACCAGCAAAATATGGTAAAATTTGTCGTTTTTCTTGCTCTATGGGAACAACAAAAAACCTCGGAAATTTTTACCAAAGTGTAATAAAAGCGTTCAGTTGTATTAAAATTTGGTAAAATCTGGATTTTTATCATGATACCTTAGCATAAAACCCTTTATTGGGTAAACTTAGTTTTCAGTTTTGTATTTTTTACTAAATGTGTGCTAATAAGAACTATAATTTTGAAAAAAAGAATTTTCGGTAAACCATTATCATATGAACCGAAAAATTACCAAATGAATGGTTTAAATATCGTATATTTTGCATTTATTAACCAGAATAACGTTTTTTCTTTATTTTTTTTATTTACTATTTTTTTTAAACCAGAAATGTCATTACTATGTAGTACAATAAATTTACCTGAATTTTTTCTCCGTGCAATAAAAATCTTTCATATATGTTTCTGAGAAGTCTCCCCCCCCCCATTATGTTTAGAAATAATTTAAAATAAAGTTTGTACACCACATAATGCAATTATTACATTTGACTCATTTTTCTTAATACCTGGAGTTATTTAAGCAAATAAAAAAATTTTTTATGTAAATGTGAAACTTGTTTAACCAGAAATAATTTCATGCTTTTTATTATTTTTTTAATATTTAACTAAGTAATGATTGAAAATTTTTGACCTGTACGAAATGAAATTTTTTATATTACTTAAAACTATGCAATTTAAAAGAACTAAATACAAAATTTGTGAGTCATAAAATTTCACAAATTTCCTCAATTCTGAATTTTTATTTTTCAAAACATTTTTATCCGATTTCGTTTATATTTTTAGATTTTGTTATTCCAAATAATCTAGTTTGAAATATTGTAAAAATTTAAATCCCTTACAATTCAAAATTTTTTTAATAAGCTAAATTTTAAAATACAATAAATTAAGATAAAAAAGTTACTTTTAGCATAGGACCATTTCGGAATAAACGAGTTTTATAATTGCGTGCAAAAGTTTGGGATTAACTTAAATAATTATTTAAGAAATGTAGCGAAATGGGCAAAAAGAAAGTCAATAGAAGGGGGTTCAATTTTTCGACCACTCTCCTGTCTATAACATTACAGGGACCATATTGTCCTGATTTAATACCCTATATATTAATGCATTTTCAGTAAGGAAATAATAATGAAGAATTATTGTATACGCGCTATTTAAAAACTACAAAGAAAAAAAAACTTTTGAAAAAACTTTATTTTACAAATTGCAAATGTAAAGGGAGTAAAGTAAAAAGTTCTCATAACCAAAGAGTTTAAAAAAAAAACGCTCATTGCTAACAAATTAAAGTATTTAACTAATTCCAACTCTTAGACACAATTTTTATTATTTTACAAAGGGGGTAAAGCATAAAAAATTCCTATAAGCAAAAAGCAAAGAAAAAATGCTAATTGCAAACAAATTAAAGCATTTTACTAATTCCAACTCGTAGACACAACTCTTAATATTTTACAAAGGGGGTAAAGTATAAAAAGTTCCCATGAGCAAAAAGCAAAGAAAAAACGCTCATTGCTAACAAATTAAAGCATTTTACTAATTCCAACTCGTAGGCACAACTTTTATTATTTTACAAAGACGGTAAAGTATGAAAAGTTCCCATAAGCAGAAAGCGAAAGAAAAACACTCATTGCTAACAAATTGAAGTATTTTACTAATTCCAATTCGTAGACACAACTTTTATAATTTTACAAAGGGGATAAAGTATGAAAAGTTCCCATAAACAGAAAGCGAAAGAAAAACACTCATTGCTAACAAATTAAAGCATTTTACTAACTCCAATTTGTAGACACAACTTTTATAATTTTACAAAGGGGATAAAGTATAAAAAATTCCATAAACAAAAAGCAAAGGAAAAAACGCTCATTGCTAACAAATTAAAGCATTTTACTAATTCCAATTCTTAGACACAACTTTTATTATTTTACAAAAAGGGTAAAGTATGAAAAGTTCCCATAAGCAGAAAGCAAAGAAAAACTCTCATTGCTAATAAAATTAAAGCAATTTAACTAATTCCAACTCTCAGACATAACTTTCTAAATCAAACAACCTACAAAAATATTTTAAGTGGAGCAGTATCATCACAAAAATGTGCTTTTATTTATTACAACGCATTAAATATTTTACTCAGTGATATTCATACTCTTCTACTTATTTATTTAGTTTCTAATGTTCCTAATTATGTTCATATTTAAATTTACTCTAGGGATAAGGGGAAAAAATACCTACTACGTTTTTTTTTAATCCACATACTTAAAGCATACAATTAAAATATTTTATTTTAGTTACAGAAATGACTCCATTATAAGCGAAACAAAACATCGTTTTGGAACATTTTAAGTAACGACAACCGTACATCAATTAGGAAGGCGTGAGACCATTTAATATTTGAACAAGTAAGGGACGAATATACCCTCCTACGATTGTCTTCATAAATTCAACCTCAGTTGAAGAATAATAAAATAAAAAAAGAAGAAAAAAAAAGAAATGGAAAGAAATAAAAAAAAATGTACTAAAGAACTCCAGAGTCCTTAATAATCCTGAGTGGGGTAATTTAGATGTATAAAAAAAGAAGAAAGAAAGTAGGGACGGGGAAGAAAGCAGATGTGAAGGGGGTGGGGGTTTAAAGAATACAGGAAGAAAGAGGAATTACAGGTAAAGAACTAAGAAAATCGGATCGTTCTTTTTTATCTTCTTGTCGCAGAGTTTTTACGACTTATTTTACAAATACTTTAGGAATAACAAAGAGTTTTTTTTAAGCGTTTTGTGATTGTTCTTTTTTGAAAAATGTGAGTTTTTTTCATGAAATTATGTAAATGTTCATTAGAGGTTATTAAGTATGTTTATCTCACGAATCAAAATACTGTTTGAGTTACATGCTTGAAAAATACATAGGGGGAAATAAAAGGCAAATAAATGAACTCATTCGAAATAAATAATTTTTTTTATTTAAAGTTATTGGGTAAAACTATATTTTATAAAATAAATGAGGAAAGTAAACTTCAAATTTTGTTAATTTTTTTAAGAGTTTTGTGATTGTTCTTTTTGGGAAAATGTGAGTTTTTTCAAGAAATTATGTAAATGTTCATTAGAGGTTATTAAGTATGTTTATCTCACGAATCAAAATACTGTTTGAGTTACATGCTTGAAAAATACATAGGGGGAAATAAAATGCAAATAAATGAACTCATTTGAAATAAAAAAAAATTTTTATTTAAAGTTATTGGGTAAAACTATATTTTATAAAATAAATGAGGAAAGTAAACTTTCAAATTTTGTTAAATTTTTTTTAAGAGTTTTGTAATTGTTCTTTTTGGGAAAATGTGAGTTTTTTCAAGAAATTATGTAAATGTTCATTAGAGGTTATTAAGTATGTTTATCTCACGAGTCAAAATACTGTTTGAGTTACATGCTTGAAAAATACATAGGGGGAAATAAATTGCAAATAAATAAACTCATTAAAAAATTATATATTCTTTTATTTAAAGTTATTTGTTAAAACTATATTTTGTAAAATAAATGAGGAACGTAAATCTCAATTTTTTGATTTTATTTATTTTACAATGAACGGGAATAATTTGGAGTGTTGAAATTGCTATATAGTATGTATGCTTACATTATAAATTGAAATATTAATTGCAAATAAACAAATTCATTTGAAAGAAAAATTAAAGTTGGAACTAAAAACTTCCTCAGAGGTTATTAAGAATGTGTATTTTGAATCTCACGATTCAAAACAGTACAGTATACAGTACAGTACAGTATATAAAACAGTACAGTATATAAAACTTAACAGTATTTTGAATCTCACGATTCAAAATACTGTTTGAGTTACATGTTTAAAAAATACATAGGGAAAAATAAATTGCAAATAAATAAACTGATTTAAATAAATATTTTTTCTGTTATTTAAAGTTAGTGGTTAAAACCATATTTGTAAAATAAATGAGGAACGTAAATTTAATTTTTTTTTCTTCTTTTTTGCAATAAGCAGGAATAATTTGGAGTGCTGAAATCGCTATCCAGTATGTATGTATGCTTTCAGTATGAATTGAAATATTAATTGCAAATAAATAAACTCATATATATAAAAAAATAAAGTTGGAGTTAAAAACTTCATTAGAGGTTATTAAGTATGTTTATCTCACGAGTCAAAATACTGTTTAAGTCACATGTTTGAAAAATACACGGGAAAAAATAAATTGCAAACAAATAAATTCATTTAAATAAATACTTTTTTTTATTATTTAAAGTTATTGGTTAAAACGATATTTTGTAAAATAAATGAGGAAAGTAAATTTCAAATTTTTTTTTGCTTATTTTACAATAAGCGGGAATAATTTGGAGTGTTGAAATCGCTATCCAGTATGTATGCTTGCAGTATAAATATAAATATTGATTGCAAATAAATTAATTTATTTGAAAAAAAATATTTAAAGTTGGAGTTAAAAAATTCATTAGAGGTTATTAAGTATGTTTATCTCACGAGTCAAAATACTGTTTAAGTCACATGTTTGAAAAATACACGGGAAAAAATAAATTGCAAACAAATAAATTCATTTAAATAAATAATTTTTTTTATTATTCAAAGTTATTGGTTAAAACGATATTTTGTAAAATAAATGAGGAAAGTAAATTTCAAAACTTTTTTTGCTTATTTTACAATAAGCGGGAATAATTTGGAGTGTTGAAATCGCTATCCAGTATGTATGCTTGCAGTATAAATATAAATATTGATTGCAAATAAATTAATTTATTTGAAAAAAAAAATATTTAAAGTTGGAGTTAAAAAATTCATTAGAGGTTATTAAGTATGTTTATCTCACGAGTCAAAATACTGTTTGAGTTACATGTTTGAAAAATACATTGGAAAAAATAAATTGAAAATAAATACTGTCATTTAAAAAAAATATTTTTTTATTTAAGGTTATTGGTTAAAACTACATTTTGTAAAATGAATGAGGAACGAAAATCTCAATATTTTTATATTTATTTTACAATAAGCGGAATAATTTGGAGTGTTGAAATCGCTATTCAGTACGTATGCTTACATTACAAATTGAAATATTAATTGCAAATAAACTAATTTGAAAAAAAAAAATATATAAAGTTAGAGTTAAAAACTACATTTTGAAAAAGAATGACGAGCATAAATCTCAAAAACCTTTTATTTATTTAACAAGAAACAGTAATAATTTGGAAAGTTGAAATCGCTATCTACAAATATGCTTCACATTATAAATTGGATAATAAATTGCAAATAAATAAATTCGTCTGAAATAATTCTTTTCTTTGAAATTGATGTTTAAAACTATATTTATTTTAAAAAATGAAGATGGGCGTAAAGCTTAAAAACCTTTTATTTATTTCATGAGAAATAGGAATAATTTGGAATTTTAAAATCACTTCCCACTAGTTTATGTCATTCAGATGAGTTTATTTACTTACAATTATATTATAAATTATAAGTAAATAAACTCATCCGAAATAATTTTTTTATTTAAAATTCGTGGTTAAAACTATATTTTGCAAAATAAATGACGAATACAAATCTCAAAAACCTTTGATTTATTTCACAAGAAACAGGAATAATTTGGGACGTCGAAATCGCTATCAACTAAATATGCTTCACATTATAAATTGGATTATAAATTGTTAATAAATAAACAAACTTATCTGAAATAAATTTTTTTATTTGAAGTTCGTGGCTAAAGCTATATTTTGTGAAATCAATGACAAGTTTAAATCTTAAAAACCTTTTATTCATTTCACATTATTTGGAATTATTAAACATAATTTGGACAATTGGAATCACTATCAACTATATTACTTCGTCTTATCTCTTAATATATTGATTTCTCTATCAAGCAATTTTCATCCCAGAAATTTACTAAGAAATCTTGGGTCACTAATAAATGAATTTAAATTTTTTTTCATTCATAGACAAATTTTATTTTTTATATTGAATATTTTCTCTTTTCTCATAACGTCATTAATTAAAGAAATGCGTCTCTAACGGATTAAACTTTTTTCCTTTTTCATTCATAGACAAATTTTATTTTTATGTTGAATATTTTCCCTTTTTTCATAATGTCAATTATAAACGGATTTAACTTCTTTCTATTTTTTTCATTCATAGAAAAATTTTATTTTTTTATATTGTTTATATTCCCTCTTTTCATAACGCCACTCGTAAGCGGATGCGTTATTAATAAACGTATTTAACTTAATTTTTATTTTTTCATTCATAGACAAATTTTTATTTTTTTTATATTGAATATTTTCTTTTTTTTCATAACGTCATTACGTCACTAATAAACGGATTTAACTTTGTTTCCCATTTTTTCATTAATAGACAAATTTTATATTTTTCATTGAATATTTTCCCTTTTCTCACAACGTCACTAATAAACGGATGTGTCACTAATTGACGGATTTAACTTTTTTCCATTTTTTCATTCTTAGACAAATTTTACTTTTTATAATGAGTTTTTTTCCATTTTCCATAAGAGTAAAAAAATTAACAAGACAAAAAATTTTAACATAACTTCTACTTATAACCATTGAAATAACAATTCTAAAAACAAAAGATATGCTTGTTAAAAAATGAATAGGAAAACCATGCTTAAACATGTAGTTAACAAAAGGGTATCTGAACTTAATTTTTTAAATTTTCGAAAATATATGAAAAAAGATATTTCTTTAAATAATGTATACAAGAACAATATTAAAAGAAGCTAGTATCATTTTCCGTGTATTTGAATTTAAAAAAAATATTATCTGTTACGCGCCACTAGGACGTTACATTAAAAGTATCTATATTTTTTTTTAAAGAAAAAGTCAACAAAAAATTAACTCATAATACTTCTATACCTTACTCAACTCAAGCAATCAGATAGACTCATTAAGTTCTAGACAGCTAATTTACTCTTATAAGCTTAAGGAAAATGACAGGGGCTATTGAATCGAAAACATATTTTGGCCTAAAACTAAAGATGAGTATTACAGACGTTTCGTGAGTAGACTATCTTAAAGAAATTCTGGGTAATTGTCGCACAGGGAAGGCGACTATGTCCTTGACTGAATGATAAAATTGCTAAAAGGATAACTCGGTGGATGATAGGTTTTACTTAAAATGAGCAACACGCATTTACCCCTTTAAAGGGCCTCACTATAACCTGTATTTGACGTTCACTATACCGATGTTGACTAGAATTATAGTTGATATATAGGTGACGTGTTTATAATCTAGTATTAAGTGAAGAAGGAGTTGGTTTTTATCATATATCAACCGACGAATTTATGACAAATCCATTAATTGTTACTATCAAAAGGAATTTTCGAAAATAATTAGGTTATGATTAACAAAACCGGAGGCAAAATGTAACTAAAAAAATGCTCAAAGGCTTAAAAAATAAAGACGAAATTTAGTAGATTGTGTGGTTGGGTCTCTAGAAAAAAGATTTTTCCTTAAGTTATATCGAAAAATTATAGGTGTATTACTTACAGAAAAATGCTTCTGAAAATGAAAGCACTAAAAAATAAATATATACATCAAAAATACACTTTTAACAAATTGTGAAGTTTGTAAAATAGTAAACTGAAAATAGTAAATTGTATATTTTGTAAATAGTAATGACTGTTGAACAAAATTAAACTATCTATACTATAAAAAATGTTGGTGAGTGTGTTGAACTATAATAGTATAACCTGTAACTATAATAGTATAACCTGTATTTGACGTTAACTATACCGATGTTGACTAGAATTATAGTTGATATATAGGTGACGTGTTTATAATCTGGTATTAAGTAAAGAAGGAGTTGGTTTTTATCATATATCAACCGACGAATTTATAACAAATCCATTAATTGTTACTATCAAATGGAATTTTCGAAAATAATTAGGTTGTGATTAACAAAACCGGAGGCAAAATGTAACTAAAAAAAATGCTCAAAGGCTTAAAAAATAAAGACGAAATTTAGTAGATTGTGTGGTTGGGTCTCTAGAAAAAAGATTTTTCCTTAAGTTATATCGAAAAATTATGGGTGTATTACTTACAGAAAAATGCTTTCCAGATCCGAAAGTGAAAACACTAAAAAATAAATATATACATTAAAAATACACTTTTAACAAATTGTAAAGTTTGTAAAATAGTAAACTAAAAATAGCAAATTATATATTTTGTAAATAGTAATGACTGTTGAACAAAATTAAACTATCTATACTATAAAAAATTTTGGTGAGTGTGTTGAACTATAATAGAGTTCAAATTTGTTGCCACTTGCAATTTTTAAATTGAACCATATTATCGTACTTCGTAAACTTGATTACTCGATACTATTCTACATTCTTTAATGTTCAATATTAAGTTATGGTTCAATTATAACGAATCATATGATCTTACTTCTAAAAATTGATTACTCGATATTATTTTAATGATCTTACTTCTAAAACTTGATTACTCGGTACTATTTTAATATTCTTTAAGGTTTAAAATTCTATTAATGTTTAATTAAATTAAACCATATTATCGCACTTTTTATACTTGATTACTCGATATAATTTTAATATCCTTTAAGGTTTAATATTGCATTAATGTTCAATTTAATATTTTTAAAGTGCAGCAAATTTGCACCGTGTTAGAATTCAAGGCACCAATATTATGGTTGAAACTTTGATAGATTTTTCTGAAAAAGGCCTCTCTATAACTTGTATTTGACGTTCACTATACTGATGTTAAGATAGCACTTTGCATATAGGTGACGAATTAATAATCTAGTATGAAGTGAATATGAATATGAGCATCTCTCAACGAGCAAATTCATAACGATTTAAACGCGTAAAGTTAAATGACAAATTAAAAGCTAAATGTGATCATGAATTCACAGTAAATTAAGAGCATCGCCTATTAGCACTATATATTTTGGTTTTATTAACAAGAATTGCAAGCTTTTTTTTTCCTTTCCTACCAGAAATGTTATTACTATACAGTCCGGTAATTTTTACCAGAATTTTTTCAATTATTTTTTAATTATTTTCTATTCAATCATTTACTCAAATCTTAAGTGATATAAGCATATCAATAATGTATTAGATATTCACTATAGTGAAGTTAAAATAGCAGTTTATATATGGTTGACGAATTAATATACTAATATGAAGTGAATATAGACATTTATCAACGGGTGAATTTATGACAAGATAAGCGTATTAAGTTATATGTCAAGTTAAGGCTAATCATGTTCATGAATTCACAGCAAATTCGGAGCATCGCCTAATAATACTTAGCCGTAAGTTGCATCTAAAAGCTTTTGAGAGTAAAGCTTTTTATTGTAAAGCTATTTATTTCGAAGCTATAGCAATAATCTATAAGATCGATTAAGCTTCTCTATCACAATTCCCTTCTTTATCTGAAGTAGGTCATTTTTTTATGAAAAATACTTCCGTACGTTTCTTTTCTTTTAGGACTTTATCTAGACTCAGCATAGCTATTATTTTATTATGGAAAACAAAAAGTTCTAAAGTTAAAAAAAATAAAAATATTTTCTTTATGTTATGAAAATTGTTCAGACAACTATTCATAATAAAGTGAACAAAAATGTTACTCAAAAGAATATTATGACAAGTATTTAAATTAAAACTTAACACAAACTTAACTTATCATATCTGAACCTTGAGCCTATGTTTTCTTTTAACTATTGAAGAAGATCACAGAAAAATTTTAAAACTTTAAAAAAAAAAAATCATTATTTATAAAAAAAATTATTATTAAGTTAACTTTTGATTTATAAATTCCTTAAATAAGTTCATTTAGCCAAGTTGAAAAGTTAATTAAAAAGATATGCAAATGAATTTAATGTATCATTTGTAATAGTTTTCTAGTTTATAAATATTCACTAAAGAATCTTCTAACAATAAGATGCTTACCTATTTTAAAGTGCGCAGATTAGGTATTGATATGTTGCTTTGTTCGTATAATGGTTTTGTACAATTTAAATATTTTGGACAAATAAATTTTTTTTTAAAATTTATTTCTTCAACTATTACGCCATAATGTGGTGCATAATTTTAACTACAATACCTGAGGCTAAACATACATAAAAAAATAGAATCATATAATTTATAACTTATATACTGTAGAAAAATCCAAGTCGAATTACTGTATTAAGTACCGGCACTTTGGATGCATCATTCGTAAAATCCATTTTTACCGTAAAATATTATCCCGTAATTTCGACAGTAATATTTATTTTATTAGAGTGATTCAGTGATTTTACGGTATTTATTACTGTAAAAATTACGGTATATCAGATTTTTTGTTCCATAGCATGTTCCGGTAAAAAGGAATTTTACGGTAAAAATTACCGGCACCCTCAAGGCCGGTACTTCTTATCGTAATTTGCACCGTAATTTTTTACAGTGTTATTAACATTTACTTAAAAATAATATTACTGTCTATCTAGGATACAGTAAAAAAAAATTTTTTTATCGAATATAAGTAGGAGACGGAGTCGAGTTTTCAAAAAAGTCCGAATCCGGATTTGGATTCGAGTGAAAGAATTGAAAACTACAGCCTCCATAGCTTTCGTATCGGCTGAATTAATAATCTGTCGAGCATGAAAAACGTTGCTTTTAAAAAACGTTATATAATGGAATTATATCTGGTTCTAAAACCAAACGTCATATAAAAATTAAAAAAAACAATATGTTATGTAGATTTATCTATGTTTTCCTGCATTACAAACGGGTTTTCCCCATGTAAGTCCAACGAAAATTGGTGTACTAAGGAAAAGCGTAGTTTTAAATGTGGCTGGTGAAAAAGCCGTTAAAAAAAACGGCATAAAAAAGTCGGTAGATTTTCTTATAATCTAAAATACACTATATTTATCGAAATTGATAATACTTTCCTTGATTTAGAACAAATCTAAATTGAAAATGTACAGCTCTTTTAATCGGTATCCTAAGTAATCACTTTTGAACTAGCTTTTTTTGATGTTGCCATTAAAAAAATTTATTTTTTCTTTCATCTTTAATTCAACAAATAGCATAATTTTTATTTTTTTCACTCAATGAGAATTAATTAAAAATATATGATAATTGATGATTAAAATACAGATCCAATTTTGAACTACTCTTAAAAGAATAGTTTAAAATATCGACTAGTAACTAGTTAAAAGCAAATTCTCCCTTCTTTCAGCAAATTTTTACAAAACAATTTTTTGAATTACTCTGAAAAGAATGGTTAAAAATATCGACTAGTAACTAGTTAAAAGCAAATCTTCTCCTCTTTCAACAAATTTTCATAAAACAATTTTTTGAATTACTCTGAAAAGAATGGTTAAAAATATCGACTAGTAACTAGTTAAAAGCAAATCTTCCCTTCTTTCAGCAAATTTTTACAAAACAATTTTTTAAATTACTCTGAAAAGAATGGTTAAAAATATCGACTAGTAACCAGTTGAAAGCAAATCTTCCCTTCTTTCAGCAAATTTTTACAAAACAATTTTTTAAATTACTCTGAAAAGAATGGTTAAAAATATCGACTAGTAACTAGTTAAAAGCAAATCTTCTCCTCTTTCAACAAATTTTCATAAAACAATTTTTTGAATTACTCTGAAAAGAATGGTTAAAAATATCGACTAGTAACTAGTTAAAAGCAAATCTTCCCTTCTTTCAGCAAATTTTTACAAAACAATTTTTTAAATTAATCTGAAAAGAATGGTTAAAAATATCGACTAGTAACTAGTTAAAAGCAAATCTTCCCTTCTTTCAGCAAATTTTTATAAAACAATTTGTTATTAGCACGTAATTTGCCTAACACTGTCATCGTCATTTAAAAATGTGCAGAATTAGTCAGCTGTGTAAAAATGTTTCGTATTAATCTTGAATAAATATAAAATTACGTCAGATAAAGAATGAAAAATCGTGAAAGCTGTAACAAACTAAATACAACAGATTAAATTCGATGTCTTAATGCTAATATTTAATGACGTGATAATTAGTTTGAAACCCTAAAGATATTTTTATTTTTAGGCGGACTCCACAGGAATTGAGAATTTTAAAACTTCTCTAA
Source organism: Parasteatoda tepidariorum (assembly GCF_982258835.1). Taxonomy (NCBI): domain Eukaryota; kingdom Metazoa; phylum Arthropoda; class Arachnida; order Araneae; family Theridiidae; genus Parasteatoda; species Parasteatoda tepidariorum. Next base: position 34,998,162 of record NC_141766.1, read on the forward strand.
CGCAGTGGGGTACAGAGCTTCTGCAATGCAGTGGGATACAGAGGCGTATAAATGCTCGAGGCAAAGAAAACAATTCTGGTAAAATTACCGTACTGTATGATAATGTATTGAGAATTTTAAAACTTCTCCAATGCAGTGGGGTACAGAGGCGTATAAATGCTTGAGGGAACGAAAACAATTCTGGTAAAATTACCGTACTGTATGATAATGACATTTCTGGTAAAAAAAGAACGCAGAATTTTGTTCATATACGGCATTCAAATCATTCATTTGGTAGCCTTTTCTTTCATATAGTAAAGTTTACTAGAAATTCTGTTTTTCAAAATTATAGTTCTTATTACCACCCATTACAGAAAATATACAAAACTGAAAAGTAAATTGAACCGAATAAATGGTTCTTATGCCATCATGATCCTGATAAAATTACAAAATTTTACCACATTTACCAAATTTTGTCACAGCACATAAAACCATTTTATTATTATTAATGCTACCTAAATCATTACCAAAGAACTTCGGTAAAAATTACCGAGCTTTCTGATGCTCCGATAAAGCAAGTTTTATGGTCAATTTTACCATATTCTGGTATTTTTTTCTCAGTGCAGTAGCGGGGTAAAAGAAAAAAGAATGAGGAAATTATTTCCTGGTAAAAAAATTTTTTATTGTTTCAACAAAATATTTTTAATTATTCTTAAATGTAAAAAATATTTAAATTTTAATGACCTTAAACTTTATTGTTAATTTTATTTGAAAAACTTATTTTATTCTTTATAAAACATTTTAATAAATTTAATATCATAATTAAGCTAGTGATTAAAAGTTCTACCTTTTTCAATTGGGGAATGGATGCCCCCTTTGGCTGAATGTCTGAAGCCGTTGTATCGATCACCCCCTTTTTGCCCGCCACTGTTTCAATAATTCCATTTTTGGGCTAAATATTATTATAAATCATTCCGTGATACGCCGGTAAATATTATGGGCTGTTCTATGCTCATAAATAACTCCAAAACTGGTTCAGATTAATTTCATTAGTATTTTTTATAAGTTTCAAATTTTATTAATGTATGCTCATTAATATTTTGTACAATATAATTTTGTGAAAGATATATCATTATAATTTTTTGATCATCAACTATTTTCAATCGAGAAAAAATTCTATCTCTTCTTCCAATTTACAAGTGTAGAATATGGGTTTTCAAATTTAAAATTCGATCACAACAGGAAGCTGTAATCAATAAATAAAAGAAAATAAAATGGTACAAGTTAAAATGTACAAAAAGCATCGGTGGAAATTCATAAACATGTTTATCATCCTCACAACAATCCTGGGAATTATGGAGATTAAGGCTCCACGATTTCGTGACCAACGGCATGATAGTGGAAATATATTCAGCGTTGCGCACAAGCCGCCTTTTGCTGGCGTTAAATGTCCCCAATTGTTCACATATCATGGGATAAAATTCCCTAGCGCTGAGTTAACCGAGGAAGTTTTTGTATTTTCGACTCCTTAAAACGCAAATCAAATAATACGATGGATAGTTTGCATCAATGCTTAATTCAGGAGTTCCCTAGTCTTCTGGGTTAAGTTCAACATTACAAGACTATGTAGTCGAAAAGTAAGAGCTGTGAACCAAAAATGGGTCGACTCTTCAACGCAGGTTATAAAATAAAAATTCGGCAATTTTTTAAACTAACCGGTAAATTTGGTGTTTGATTTGATGCTAATAAGCAAATAAAGAGCCGTGATGGCGCTGGGGATAGAGCGTTCGCCTTCCAATGAGGTGAACCGGGGTTCGATCCCGGAGATGGCTGGTTGATACGAATTCCGCATCCGGGCTTGCACCGACCACAGTGCTGACGTGAAATATCCGCTGTGGTAGACGGATCATGGGTTAGAGTCCCCTTACCGTCAGGATAACCGTGGGAGGTTCTCGTGGTCTTCCTTTCCATGTAACGTAAATACGGGTTAGTTCCATCAAAAAGTCCTCTACGAAGGCAAATTTCTCCCAATACTTGATCCAGGAGTTCCCTTGTCTTCTGAATTGGGTTCAATATTACAAGGCTACGGAGTTGAGCATTATTTGTCGTAAACCCAAAAATTGGGTCGGCTGTTCAACGACGGTTATAATATAAACTTCAGTAATTTGTTATATTATTTCAAATATTATGTTTTAGCAAAGAAGTCATGTAGATAAAAATATTTAAAAAAAATTATAACTGTTTTTTTTTTCTCGACACTTTGACTTGAATCATTTTCTTTAGTTTAATTTAATGGCATTCTTATTTAGTGACCGCGTTTTCCATTAGTTCTATGGAAGAATGAGTTTGTGTTTGTTTCATCAGATTCTAACTTGTATTATAATTTGTGTCATTGTTTAAAGGTAATTCAGTATATATTGTGCAAATAAATTCGTTTATTTTTATAGAAATGTCATAAAAATTTAATATCCAGTTTAAATGGATCAGAGTCACGTGATTTATACGGATACAGTGACCCTCGACACATCATCCTTTTCAATATAGTTTGACATATAAGCCCCGATTTACTGTGATTTATTTCTTTAAGAAATTTAGTGTTAAATAAAAAAGAGAAACCTGCTGGAATTAATAACAAAGATTCACAATGAAAATTTTATTTCACAAAAACAACATAAACAATGGAAAAGATAAGACTTCGATACAAAAATTCAATCTGCGATGATTTTTTTCTTCTTCTTTTTTCATTTCTTTTAAGTTAAAACAAATGTGTGAGGGGGAAAATATCAATGTGAAATCTTAAGGGGAGAAAAGGGCGGGGGGATGAGGGGCGGTCTGAAAAAATAAAAAATAATTAACGAATTCTCATACCGAAGAACCGGAGTCGATTCATCTTTTTTTTCGTCTTTTCGCCAAAGAAATTATGATGCGAAAAAAAAAATAAAAAAAATGAAATATAGTAGTTAAATACTCCCGAGAAGTTAGGGAAAAGGAAAAAATTGTAATTGTGAGAAAAAATATTTTAAAGAAGCGAGGAGAAAAAGATATAGAGCGATCTTTTTTTTCTTTATTTTATTCACCATTTTGAATGAAACTGCCGTAACATTCTTTTTACTTTACGTCGTTTGTATTGTTTTTTCTTCTTTTTTAAGTAAATGGTTGAAAATGTTTATTCACTTCTGCATAAAGAAAAAAGAGGTATCGAAGATTTTTGAAAGAACAGCAGATTTTAACCTGTTGGTTAAGTTTGATCCAAATAAATTTCTGATTGGTTAAGAATGTTTTGTACGAAAACTAAAGTTCAATTAGTTTAAGTAACGAAATAAATTCAATTAAAATCCAACTTCCGAATTTCCGAATTTTTTAAATGACTTTCACTTTTCTCCTAAAATTTTCAGTAGATAAATAATGAACTAAGCCATAAGTGCGAGTGACATGTGCCAAAACTAAATCATAAGTGCATGTGCCAAAACTAAGTTATAAGTGCATGTGACATTGCCAAAATTAAGTCATAAGTGCACGTGAAATGTTTCAAAACAAAGTCATAAGTGTGACATGTGCCAAAATTGAGTCAGAAGTGCATGTGACATGCGCCAAAATAAGTTATAAGTGCATATGATACGTACCAAAACTAAGTAATAAGAGTATGTGAATTGCTTGGCTTTTTTTTAATTGTTTTTCTTTTCATTTTCTGATTGCTTTAAATAAATATAAAACCAGAAACTGATTTAAAGATTTTGAAACATTTTACAGTTCTTTAGCTTATACTGCAATTTATACAATCTCAAAAAATTAAGAACGAGAAAGAATGCAATATAGTTACAATCTGCTGTTACTTTAACATAGTAATAAGTTTAAAATTATAAAAATTCACAAACTTCATTATCTTGTATTACGGTTCATCTTAAACGCAAATGATTCGATTTAGCTGATGAAATATTAAAATAAAAAAAAAATAATAAAAAAAATTATAAGATGACTAACATTTTAAGAAAATTTAGTATAAATATGATCATTAAAAAGAACTACGAGGCCTCTTATTTCATATATTCATAAACAATTTGCACTATTTTACTAAAATTTTCTCAAACCAAAGAGATGCCGAGAACAAAAGTATGGTCACAACTACCAGAATACGGAAAAATTAACCATGTTTCTGGATCTATGGAAACACCAACAAGCTCGTTAATTTTAACCTAAGTGTTTTGGTAATGATTTTGGTAAAATTAAAAATAACTGTTTATTATAAATTAATAAACAGTTTGCACTATTTCACTAAATGCTTTTCAAACCAAAAAGATGCAGTCTGAGTATATGGAAATCGGATGATTAGACAAAACATTGTTTATTAGTTCAAAAGCAATTATCTACTTACATGAGTACTACACTAAGAAGAAAAGTATGGTCAAAACTATCAGAATACGGTAAAATTAACCGTGTTTCTGGATCTATGGAAACACCAAAAAGCTCGTTAATTTTCTCCGAAGTGCTTTGGTAATGATTTTGGTAAAATTAACAATAAAATATGGTTTTATAATATGTGATAAAATTTGGTCAACATTTTAAAATTTGGTAATTTTATCCTGATACTTTAAAGCATGGCATTAAAACCATTTACTAGATCAAATTTATTTTTCACCTTCGTATTTTTCATTAACTGTGGGATAATAATAACTATAATTTTGAAAAGTAGAATTTCCGTTAAACCATTACCACATGAACGGAAAAATTACCAAAACAGGTATAGATAAATTTCTTATAGAATAAAATTTAAAATTGAATGTATAATGAATGCTATGAATAAAACAAATGGAAATTTTTCAATGTCCCCGTCTTATTAACACGTGACCTTTTTCTTTAACCAGACAAAGGTATAAATAAATTTCTTATACAATAAAATTTTAAAAATGAATGCATAATAAATACTACGAATAAAACAAATGGGAATTGTTTAATGTCCCCGTCTTATAACACGTGGCTTTTTTTTAACCAGACAAAGGCATAAATAAATCTCTTATACAATAAAATTTAAAAATGAATGCATAATGAATACTACGAATAAAACAAATGGGAATTGTTTCATGTCCCCGTCTTATTAGCACGTAGCCTTTTTTTAACCAGACAAAGGCGTAAATAAATTTCTTATAGAATAAAATTTAAAAATGAATGCATAATGAATACTGTGAATAAAACAAATGAAAAATTTTTAATGTCCCTGTCTTAATAACAAGTGGCTTTTTTTCAACCAGTTGACACTTTTCAATGTTCACCATTTGATTGATGATTCAATTAATTGTATCACATTGTATGTGTTTTACTTCAACTGACTGAACATTTCTTTTAAAATATAATTAAACTTTAATAAATAATATAAACTTTTGAACTATTTCTTGACTATTTGAGCTAGTGCCTATTATTTTATAAATTCATGAACAAACTGAATGTGCTCTTATGCATAAAATGATATTAAAAAGGTAAGTAATCCAGAAATATAGTAGTAATGTAAGAAATCTATGTAGCTTAAATTCAGGGGCTCCCAATTCTGGGTAACCACTAAAATTAGGGTCACAGAATCTTCTGATATGGGCAGCTATAACTTTAAAAAAAAAATAGAAATCAAATTATTAATTTTTTAAACCTTGAACATTCTTCCTGGCAAGCCATAATTCCTTAAATATTTATAAGTGCAGTTTTATGGTTTTCTTTTTTATAAGAAACTCACACAAGTTTTAATTTTAATTTTTTTTAAATATTGTCAAGCTTCCAATATTTTTCGGAAATAAAACGTTTCCCTGAAGATTGCTTTAGTAATTTCCCATCAGATTTCGTGACAGAAAATATTAATATACAAAATGTTATATAAATACTGCGGTTTAAGCATTGATGGGTTTAAAACGAGTTTAGACGATTTTAATTTCTTTATTGTTTTAAAAAAAACGTATTATTAACATTTCAAATTGCCAAATAACTGATATATGGAATGCTAATTTATGTATTACACAGAGAAAAAAAGTATTATCTGAACTACCAGAATGTGGTAAAATTAACCGTGTTTCTGGCTCTATGGGAACACTAAAAAGCACGGAAATTTTTACCAAAGAGCTTTGGTAAGGATTTTGGCAAAATTAACATTAAAATATTGTTTTATAATGTGTTAAAATTTAGTAAATGTGACATAATTTGGTAAATGTGGTAAAATTATGGTAAAGAGCATGGTATTAAAGCCATTTATTTGGTTTAATTTACTTTTTAGTTTTGTATTTTTACTAAATGTGTAGTAATAAGAATTATAATTTTGAGAACCGGAATTTTCGATAAATCGTTACCTTATGAATGGAAACTATAACTATATGAATGGTTTAAATCCTTTTTTTTTGTGGGGGGGGGTTTATAACCAGATATCTCTTTACCATACAGCACGGTAATTTTACAGGTATAATTATGATAGTTTTTTTTACTTTTAAATTAAATAGAATATCATTCTAGTAATAATTTCCTTATAATCCTAAATTAAATATTTTTACACGAGAAATTTAATTTTTATCCTAAGTATCAGTGTAAAATTAAATAATACTTTAATGTTTAATTACATATTACCGATAACTCATATTTATTGTTAGTTTCAATGAATTAAAGATTACTATTTATATTTTATTTGAAACATATTTGACTGCGAAAAAATAATTGCTGAAAAAAATGAAAATAAAAGATTTAAACGAAACAAAAGGTGAAACTTTTAGAAATTTATTAGTTTTCATTATAATTTAATTACCAAGTATTTTAATTTGTACAATTTTTAAATTTTTGCAGTCCATATTTCGTAAAATTAAAAAAAAACTCTCAAGCATTTCTTGGATGATGTATTTTCAACACATTTGCTCATACTCTTTTAATGAATAATTTAAAATGTAGACAACAAATTTATTTTGATTTTTTTTTTTTTTTTTTTTTTGATTTGAGCGTTTTCCCACCGGGAATAAGTTCAAATACAACATTTATGATTCCTAATTTAAATTCAGAATGAAGTATTCAGTTCACTTACATACTTTTCATTTATTATACAATTAGCTAAATTTAATATACAATGTACTTATTTTGGTAGATTAGTGCGTCATTAATAATTTCTAATCTTCATTCATCAACGCTTGTTAATTCTTACTATAAATTAAATCGTAAATTTTTGTTTTTTTTTGGAAGTTGTGTTTAAAAACAACTCATAGTAAAAAGATTCTCTTTCGTCATTAGTGAAAATATTTATTCCGGTTGATTGGGGCTTTTTAATGGCTGACTTCATTGATAAACTTCAAATCAACTTTAACTTTTATTCTTCATTCATAAACAGAAGTCTTAGTTTAAATTAAATCGTATTTTTTTGTAAGAAAAAAAGTTGTTTTCGAAAACAACTGTTGTAGAAAAATTCTAACTCGTAATTAGTAAAATTATTTCCTAAACAATTTCAAGACTGATGTAATAAGGATTTTACAATTTAAAACTTTTTGCTGTTTACATTTACGACGCAAAAACGATTAAGTCGGTAAATAATTCCCTTGATGATAGGGAAAAAAACATTAAGTAGGGATTTTATCTACTCAGCAATTACTTAATTTAATCCTTTATGAAAAGCTGAATTCGTTTAAAATATTTTTTAAAACTTAAATGTTTTGTTTAATATTTTCAGCTCTCTTTCTTTAATTCGCTAGTTATATTTAATTATTTTTAATGAGCTTAATTTTAAATCTTTAAATTAAAAATTAAATGCTATTTTAATGCTTCGTTTATTTTATTAATAAATAATAAAATAAGGATTTGCAGGAGAATGCTTGTTTTATTCATAATTAGCATTATATTTCAAATAAAAGCAATTTTAGTGGCTCATCAGTTTATTTTCTTTTTTTCTCTTTTCAATTTGCATCGAAACAAAACTAAATAATTCTTAAACTAGATTCTGAAAACATATTTAATTTTTTTTTAAATAATCATTTTGTTGATAAATTACTTAAAAATTGTATAAAGTTAATTAGGTTAACTGAATTCATTGAAAATATTCCTAATAAAGAAGATTTAAATTTGATTTACTGTACTTGAGGTGTGTATATAAGTACGTGTTTAATAATAGCAGTAAGAAGAAAAAAATGTCTTTCTGTTGCATGAGATCTTTAACAGATCTTAGATCCTTCTTTTATCGGTGATTTCCAAATCTGCAATCGGTTTATTTTTTTCAAGTTACTCTTATTTTTTTAAATGGTATTTTTAGTCTATTTTTTGTCGTAATGTAAAATGTTTTGTCGAAACGTCATACATAACAGGAGGTAACGTAAATGTTAAGACGAGTTTTTAGGAGATTTAGGATTAAAATTGCATCATCAGGATTAAAATCGCATTGGAACCTATACCTGGAAATGTCGTCGTGCGCTGCTAGGGGTACTTTCACGTCATGAACTGTTTTTTCGTGTGCTTTTGAACAGGTCATAATGAAGAAGCACCGCTAGGCGAGTACGACATTTGCAGGCATGGGATCCTTTTGCTATTTTAGTCCTGATGATGTGCCCTAACTCCTCTAGAAGTTTGTCGCAACATTTACGCCCCCCCACCTCATGTATATAATGTTTTTTAACCTGTAGAATTTTGTAAAAAAAAAAACTAAAATCTTAAAAAAATCTGTAGCTGAAAGTGAAAACCAAATCCCCCCCCCCCCTAAAGTAATTGATGATTAGTTGCAAGAATGTGACTGGACTTCAAAATTCATTGGAAAATAATCAAAGTTTATAAGACTTTAAAACAAGTTTTATGGTACCTTTAAGCTTAACCGTTTAATTAAATATTTTAAAAGTATTCATCAACTCATATATAGTTACTAAAAAGTTAATTTCTCTAAAAAAGTTAACTTTTTTAGGGAAATTAACTTTTTTAGGGCAATTAATTTCCCAAAAAAATTTTTTTAACCTAAAAAATTTAATTTCCCTAAAAAAGTCATTTTACAAAAAAGTATGATGACGAGTCTGCAAGTATGGCCCAATATTAAATTTTTAAATATTTTTATTTAACTTGAATATTTGTTTAGAGTTTAAATAAGCTAACTAAACAAAATGAATGAGAGTAAAAAGAACTGAATGTTAGTTAAAATATATAAATAAATAAAGATCTGCTTTAATACCTATTAAGAAAATGTATTGTACTTGTACATAGGTATATAAAGAACCTGCAATACTTATTAAAAATGTAATTGAACATGACCCCGAAAAATTATACTAGTTTTACGAATATCAAAGCAACATTTTTTCTTTAGAAGGAATAATAAGATCGATCAGCGCGATAAGCCCAGAATATAAATAATAGTTACCAATTTACTTCAATTCTAAATTTTTATTATTATTTATACAATATAAGATCTTAACAGGAAATATAAGATCTTAACAAGAAAAAGGGTAATAATTAAACCCAATGGCATACTAAATACAAAATAATAAAATTTATAGAAAATAAATTTTAGTTGCTAGATTGATTATGTAAATTTTATTTTCTCGCTATTATATTTATTTTTATCCCAAATTAAATATTTTTATCAAGATAGTTTTTTTATTTGTAAATTAAACAGAATCTCATTCCAGGAATAATTTGCATATGATCCTAAATTAAATATTTTTACATGATGAATTTAATTTTTATAAGAGGTAAAATATTTTCTTTCCGCGATAATTTTCAATAGGATTTCAAAATTAAGAATTTTCCTTTTTCAATTATGACGTTGGTTCAAGCTTCAATAACGCAAGACTGAATAAACGTAGAAAAATTGAAAAGAATTGCTATAATATTTAAGAGAATTATAAACTCATTTGAAAAACTTGACTTGATAAGGGAAAGAAATCATTTCGATAGTTTTCATTATTTATCCCAAACTAAATACGACTTCAAAAAAAAAAAAAAAAAAAAAAAAAAAAAAAAAAAAAAAAAACATTTTTATATATTTACCCTAAATTAAACATTTTTCCCACGGAAAATTCTAAATTAAATAATTTCATTTCGCGATAATTTTTATTTATAATTCAAAAATGAATATTTTAATGAGTTGATTATAACACGACCATATCTCAAGTTTCAATAACATAAAGAATGAATAAGCCTTAGGAAATTTAGGAATACCTCCAGAATTTAAACTCTTGTAAGCAAGAATATTAAAGAGAATTATAACTAATTTGAAAAGCTTGATTAAGCAAGGGAAAAAATCATTTCAATAGTTTCATATTTATCCCAAACTAAATATATCATTTAAAAATTACTCTTTTATTCATCTTAAACTAAATATTTTAATGGTTTGATAATAACACGACCATGTCTCAAGTTTCAATAACATAAAGAATGAATAAGTCTTATGAAATTTAGGAATATCTCCAGAATTTAAACTCTTGTAAGCACGAATATTAAAGAGAATATATAATTTGAAAAACTTGATTAGGCAAGGGAAAAAAAACATTTCAATAGTTTCATATTTATCCCAAATCAAATATATCATTCAAAAATTACTTTCTAATTTATATTATGAAATATTTTTTCCACAGTAAATTTGCATTTTTATCCTAAATTATATATTTTCATTTCTATTTCAAACATAAATATATTCATTATTGATTATGACACAATGGCTCAAATTTCAGTTATACGAAGAATGAATAAGCATTAGAAATTTCAACTCATACAAGAACAAATATTAAAGAGAATTATAACTCATTTAAAACGCTTAATTTTCTAAGGGAAAAAAAACTCATTTTGAAAGTTTTCATATTTATTGAGAATTAAATATATCACTCTTAAGTAACTTTTTTTATTTATCCTAAATTAAATATTTTTTACAGGGTAAATTTAATTTTTATCTTAAATTAGATTTTATTTTCACGATGATTTTTATTTTTATTTCAAAAATAAACATATTCAATTTTCGTTGATTGCAAGACAATAGCTCAAGCTTCAGCGATACAAAGAATAAACAAGGGTTAGAAACGAAAGAATATAAAAATTAAAGAGAATTATAACTCATTAAAAAAAAACTTGATTACATATAAAAAAAAGTCATTTTGATAGCTTTTAGATTTATTACAAACTAAATATAACTTTCCAAAACAACTTTTTTATCCAACCTTAATTAAATATTTTTTCCCAAGGTAAAATTAATTTTATCCTAAATTAAATATTTTCATTTCAAGATAATTTTTCTTATTCAATTCTAACCATAGTTCAAACATTAAAGTTGAATAAACGCTATCACCAGAATTCAATCTCATACTAGGAAAATAAAAAATATCATGAAAATTAAAATTATAAAATGGTAGAGAATTGCGAATAGAAGTTAATAATCATGTGAAAAACTTGACTGAGTAAGGAAAAAAGAACGGTGAATCAGGTTTTGGTATGCTTGGGGAAAAGAATTAGATAAAAAGCTAGAAGATTTCTACAACTCCTGTATCTAACGTCGCCAAAATCGGAATGCCAAACGTTCAACGACTGCAAGCTTTCCTTACTTGTTACGGTTGGCTTGGCGCATACGAAGGGGCTTATTCCATATTATGAAATTTCTATAATTGGTAGAGAAACAACGAAGGGATTTACATAACAAGTAGAAGATATCAGCATGGATTATTTTCATCTTTCAATTTTGCAATAAAAAGCAGCGTTCCCATAATATAAACCTAAAGAGCTTAAATTAATAGGAAGAATTTATAAGTTTTTTTAGTCAGCTTTATACTTTTATTTTATTAAATTTAAAGAACGAAAAAAACTGGAAATTCTATTAATTATTTTGGAACTACATATTTCTGAGAATTGTTGTTTTCATTTTGTAATTACTAAAATGAAGAAGATATCAGTATGGATTATTTTCATCTTTCAATTTTGCAATAAAAAGCAGCGTTCCCATAATATAAACCAATGCTGAACTGAAGAGCTTAAATTAATAGGAAGAATTTATAAGTTTCTTTAGTCAGCTTTATACTTTTATTAAATTCAAGAAACTGAAAAAACGGAAAATTATTTTAATCATTTTGGAACTACCTATTTCTAAGAATTGCTGTTTTCATTTTGTAATTACTAAAATGAAGAAGATATCAGCATGGATTATTTTCATCTTTCAATTTTGCAATAAAAAGCAACGTTCCCATAATATAAACCAATGCTGAACTAAAGAGCTTAAAATAATAGGAAGAATTTATAAGTTTTTTTAGTCAGCTTTATACTTTTATTTTATTAAATTCAAAAAACGTAAAAAACTGAAAATTATATTAATTATTTTGAAACTACCTATTTCTAAGAATTGTTGTTTTCATTTTGTATTTACTAAAATGAAGAAGACATGAGCATGGATTATTTTCATCTTTCAATTTTGCAATAAAAAGCAACGTTCCCATAATATAAACCAATGCTGAACTGAAGAGCTTAAATTAATAGAAAGAATTTATAAGTTTCTTTAGTCAGCTTTATACTTTTATTTTATTAAATTCAAAAAACGGAAAAAACTGAAAATTATATTAATTATTTTAGAACTACCTATTTCTAAGAATTGTTGTTTTCATTCTGTAATTACTAAAATGCACAGTAATTTTCATCTTTCAATTTTGCAATAAAAAGCAGCGTTCCCATAATATAAGCCAATGCTGAACTAAAGATCTTAAATTAATAGGAAGAATTTATAAGTTTTTTTTAGTCAGCTTTATACTTTTATTTCATTAAATTCAAAAAACGAAAAAAACTGAAAATTATATTAATTATTTTAGAAACACCTATTTCTAAGAATTGTTGTTTTCATTTTGTAATTACTAAAAGGCATAGTAATTATTTAGAAAGCCTTTTGATGCAAGCCAACGCTAAGCGACAGAGCTTAATATAGAAATAATTTAAAAGGTTCTTGATTAGAGAACATTTTCTGAAGAAAAGGTTTTATTATACATTACATATTGTTTATAATGAGTACAGAGTAGTTTAAGTTGCATGTCTGTTTAGTGTTTAATGACAAGCATATAATTTCACAGACTTTAACGCAAATTTCGATATCAGGTTATTGCCAATAATATGTAAAAAGTGCAATGAAGATTCTTCACATGAAAACTTGAAAGAATCTGAAACCTCTGTTTCAAAAGTTTAATTTTTGTTAATATTGACATCAGATAATTATGAACGACTCAAAATAGACCTAAAACTAGTAAATAAATTATATTTTAAGAAAAGAAATTTTCTTTAGTATTTTAAGTCTAAATCTCTAATCAAATATACCAATTCAAATTAATTGAATTATAAAATATGAATTATAATTATATACTAATTATAAAATATGTATTTATTTCTGAAATAACAAATGACACATTTATTAAAAAAAAACAGACAAAAAATTTACTAAACGCTTTAGGCGTCAGCCAGGATAGGTAAGAAAAACTTAAGTTTTTAAAATAAAAAATTATAGCAGTTGTGCTGTATATATGTGTTAAAGGAAAAAAACAGTTTATTAAATAATTATTTTATAATTTAATGATTTTTCAATTAAATATAATTATTAATTTTATTAAATTTTATTAATTTAATAACTTTTTGCTATGCACTGCATATATTTCTTTTCTAATGGATAATCTTAATTAGACAAACAAAAATCTTAGACAAACAAAAAAATTAGACAAACAAAAACGTCTTAAATACATTGTAGTGATTGGCCACATGACATACATATTTTAGAATCCTTGTTTAAAAATAAATTCACAAAAATATACACTTTATGGTCTACAAATTAATATTTCAACCAAGAAAAACAAAAATGCTATCGAAATCTAAGAAATTCCTACTGAAAAAGGAGAGACTAAAAACATCAAAACCTGTTTGACAAACTTAAGAAATGTTGTAGGGATATTGTTATAAATACCCCTACGTTTGACCAGGCAATCGATTTGGTTCAAATTATCTTTCATACCGCCTTCTGCTCCGACGATTCTGAAAATTTCGATAGCGTTTTTGTTTTTTCCATGCCTGCTTAGTAATATGAGACCATTAAAGCGCATACTTTTTTGAAAAGGATTCCAAAAATAGATATTAAATGTGTACAGTGCGCAAAAAAACCCACCCTGAATAACGTTTGATCTAATGATCGGATTTTCACGCTCCAGAACTCTATCTTAACGATTAGAGCAGGTGACCTCAAATATGCTGATTAACTAGTGGATACGATATTTTAAGTTACACAAAAACTTATTTTCCCTGAATCATTATACCCTTTTTTTCGATGGATTCACATTTCTGACTCCCAAAATATAGGGGGCAGCCGAAATCGGGGAAATATGATCCTAATAATTTGGATAGGAGAGCGATCCAAAATTTGGACCCCCTAATGTTAATTTTGCTAGTTTGCGTATTTCACCATATCTCTAGAACGTTTATACAAATTGAAAAATTTTTGCACACAATTATAAAATTCGTTAATCCAAAGATTACTCAATGCAAAGAATACATTTTAGCAAATATGTTTTAACTTTTTTTATTTTATTACATAATAATCGACAAAAAATTTGAAAAATAAGGTATAATATTTTTTACATCATTATTAAAGTATCTAATTATGCATGGCAAAACACAAAAATTGAGCGAAATCGGTTAAATAGTTCCTTAGAAATCGAGTATTAAATATACGACTTAAAATTCGATTTCTTGGGGGGGGGGAATTCGAAATTTAAAATTCGATCTCTTAGGAACCATTATACCTATTCAAAAATTCTGTTTTTGTAATTCAATGTTTTGTAATTCAGTTTCTACATTTCCTGTCACATATCTGTGATTCAAGTAATTCAAAGTTTTGTAATTCAAAATTTGGAAATCAGTTTTTACATTTCATGCCACATATTTGTGATTCTAGTAATTTAAAGTTTTGTAATTCATTGTTTTGTAAATCAGTTTCTACATTTCATGTCAAATATTTGTGATTCAAGTAATTCAAGGTTTTGTAATTCAAAATTTGGAAATCAGTTTTTACATTTCATGCCACATATTTGTGATTGTAGTAATTTAAAGTTTTGTAATTCATTGTTTTGTAAATCAGTTTTTACATTTCATGTCACATATTTGTGATTGAAGTAGTAGAACAAAATCACTTTTTAATAACAAAAATAGAGTTTTAATAAATGAATAGAACTGAAAGTACCGTAAAAGGGAATAAAACATTAGATATTATATTGAAAGGGAGAGGGTTAAATTGGAAATCCTATCCCAACACGGACACGAAATAGAAAAGCTTCGCGTGATAACTTTTCTCTATAATACACTGGATCTCTGTATACCAACGAATTCACGAGGTGTGACCTGTAAACTGCAAAAAGAATTACGTACAAGGAAATCCGTGTGATTTTACTCACAAGATCTTAATAGCATTTTTTCCATTACACACTGTAGGTAGACAAACTATTTTTTTTTAATCCAGAGATTTTATTTTATTGGAGTTGCTTGTAACCCGGGCTAGAATGTAGATGATAAATGTATTTTTTTTTTAATTCTGAGAACATTGTTTTTTTTTCTTCATCGTTATCGGCATAAATCGGTGCTTTTTTGATCGACTTTTCAGATTTTTTTTCGTTTTTAATAAATTTTGAATGATATTTTTCATTTTAAGCACACTTTGCTCGTGAATTAATATTTTTCTTTATAAATTAGCATTGATTCTGTTTTGAGTCTTGTTATTTTAAATATACTCCAATTACAAGTATTGATACTGAACTGAGTTTTTCAAGATATAAAGAACTTGCCTTTGAAACAGACAATCTTTCAGTTTGAAAAATATTGTAAAAAAAATAATTATATTATCCAATTCTGATTTTATTGAAGTAATTATTTTTCATCATTATAGGACAGACATATTCAGTGCTTTTTGTAATTTTTCCACTTTTTTTTAAAGTATTATTTCCTTTTTCTCGTTTTTAATTATCATTTTCTTTCGTTTTTAATTATTATTTCTTATTATAAATAATATTTTTGTTTATAAATTAGTATAAATTCTGTATTGAATTTTGTCATTTTAAATATACTCGAATGGCATATGTTAATGCTGAACTAAGGTTTTCAAGATATGAAGAACTTGCTTTTGAAACAGACTATCCTTCAGTTTGAAAAAAATTAAAAAAAATATATATTATCCAGTTCTAATTTTCTTGAAGTAATTGTTTTTCTTCATTATAGGACAGGCATATTCAGCGCTTTTCGTAATTTTTCCACTTTTTTTTTTTTTTTTTAGTATTATTTCCTTTTTCTCGTCTTTAATTATCATTTTCTTTCGTTTTCAATTATTATTTCTTATTATAAATAATATTTTTGTTTATAAATTAGTATAAATTCTTTATTGAATTTTGTCATTTTAAATATACTCGAATGGCATATGTTAATGTTGAAGTAAGTTTTTCAAGATATAAAGAACTTGCCTTTGAAACAGACAATCTTTCAGTTTGAAAAATATTCTAAAAAAAATAATTATATTATCCAATTCTGATTTTCTTGAAGTAATTGTTTTTCTTCATTATAGGACAGACATATTCAGTGCTTTTTGTAATTTTTCCACTTTTTTTTAAAGTATTATTTCCTTTTTCTCGTTTTTAATTATCATTTTCTTTCGTTTTTAATTATTATTTCTTTTTATAAATAATATTTTTGTTTATAAATTAGTATAAATTCTGTATTGAATTTTGTCATTTTAAATATACTCGAATGGCATATGTTAATGCTGAACTAAGGTTTTCAAGATATGAAGAACTTGCTTTTGAAACAGACTATCTTTCAGTTTGAAAAGTATTAAAAAAAATATATATTATCCAGTTCTGATTTTCTTGAAGTAATTGTTTTTCTTCATTATAGGACATTCCTTATCGGACATATTCAGTGCTTTTTTTTGGTCATATTTTTCCCTTTTTAGTTTTTTTTTTTTTTTCATTTTCAATTATTATTTTCCTACGTTTTTAATTATTTCTTATTATAATTAATATTTTTCTTTACAAATTAGGATTAATCCTGGATTTAATCTTGCTATTTTAAACAGATTCGAATAACAAGTGTTGATGTTGAACTAAGTTTTTCAAGATATAAAATATTTCTCTTGGAAATAGACAATCTTTCAATTTAAAAAATAAATAAAAAATTATGATACATCGCAATTCTAATGTTCATCAAGTGATTTTTTCATTATAGGACATATTCAGTGCTTTTTTGGTTATTTTTTTGTTGTAATAATTTTTTTAATAAATTTCGAATGCATTTCAGCACATTTTGCTTGCGAATTAATATTTTTCTCTTATTAAATTAGTATTAATTTTCAATTGAATCTTGAACAAGTGTTGATGTTGATTTAAGTTTTTCAAGATATTAAGAATTTGCTTTTGAAAATAATTTGATAATAAAATAATTTTTCGTTATAGGACGGACATATCCAGTGCTTTCTTGGTCATTTTTCCACTTTTTAGTTTGTTTTTCTTTTAATTTGTTTTCTTTTCACGTTTTTAATTATTATTTTCTTTCTCTCTTAATTATTATTTCTTAATATAATTAATATTTTTCGTTGTAAATTAGTATTAATTCTATATCGAATCTTGTTATTTTAAATATACACCAATTACAAGTGTCGATATTGAACGAAGTTTTTTAATATTTAAAGAACTTGCTTTTTGAAATTGACAATCTTTCAACTTGAAAGATATTAGAAATTGATGATACAATCCAATTCTGATGTTCTTAATGTAGTTATTTGTTCATTATAGGACAATCATTTTCGGACATATTCAGTGCTTTTCTCGGTAATTTTTTTCACTTTTTAGCTTTTTTCCCCTTTTTAATTGTTTTTTTTCTCTTTTTGCTTTTAATTATTATTTCTAATCATAATTAATATTTTTCCTTATTAATTAGAATTAATTCGGTATTGAATCTTGTTATTTAAAAATGCTCCAATAACAAATGTTATTGTTGAACTAAGTTTTTCAAGATATAAAGAATTTGCTTTTGGAAATAGACAATTTTTCAATTTGAAAAGTATTAAAAAAATGAATGATACAATCCAATTCTAATGTTGTAAAAGTAATTAAAAAATTATAAATTCCTATCTATCTTTTTCAAGCTTTAATTTACATTTTATTTTATTCATAAACTATTTATTTTAATTATTATTTTATTTTTTACTAAATCAATAAAAACAAGTTACAATTTATAAGTTTTTCAATAAAAAAATTTATAATAAAACATTTTTCCAAAACTTTTTGAGCTCTTCAGTCTATATTTCAGGATCTTTTTCAATTTAGTAGTTTTTTTTACACATGCAATATAATATGTCCAATTTAGGAACTTTTTACTTCAGATTTTTAAAGATGCTTCGAAAAAAGTAAAAATTAAAATAGATAAAATCGTGCGAATACATAAATCAAGCAAAATATACCTCGTTAATAAAAAAAAAAAATTCTTTTAATAACTATAATACTTTTTTTTAAATTAACGCACTAGTTCTACTTAAAAATTTTACTTGCTGTAGGAGTACAATCAATTTGGATCTAATATCATCTAAATTTATAAAAAAAAATAAATAAAAAAATTTATGAGAAAAAGAAAACATATGAGTGGTCCTGGGTGATATTGCTTTAACCTTTTCGCAATCTGTTCATTATAATAAATTGACACAGCACAATTCGGATAAACAAATTTGGAAGAAAAAAAATGTCCCAAAACCTTATTAATTTTTATATGCCACCAAAAATATTTCCGTGCTGCATTTCTTTTTTTTTCTTCTTTTTTTTAAAAACTTTTTGTGCCATTACCTCACGTCATTGTTTTTAAAGCTCTTAAGATCTGATACAAAACAAAATTATTCTTGTGATGTAATCTCTTATTTTAGTTTCTCCTTAGTTATTTATACACTGGTTATCATAAATTAAGGAAAATTCACAAAAATCGCGATAACTCAAGAAATTACACATGGAATTTTATGAAACTTACCCACAATATACAACACATAGTAAGGTATTAAACAACATAAAAAGAAATTATCAGACATTAATAGTAGTATAGAAATTAGCACATGTATAAAATAAACAAATTGGAAGTATCGGTTTGCAATAGAAAAAGTACCTTTAATATGGAATATGATTGCCTCTAGAAGCAATACAGCACAAACAGCGATGTGTGATGCTTTCAATTATGCGGTCTATCAGTTCAATAGGAAGTGAGAGCCATTGCTCTTGTAAAGCAGTTGCAAGCGTGGCAAGGGTCTGAGGGGGCGGATTGATGGCAGATACACGCCTCCCTAGAGCATCCCAAACGTGCTCGATAGGATTCAAGTCCGGGGATCGAGCTGGCCACTCCATGCGAGTAATTGTTTCCTGTTGAAGATAATCATCAACAATGCGAGCTCTGTGTGGTCTTGCATTATCGTCCTGTAACAGGAAGCAATCACCAATTGCCCCGGCATATGGGCGCACATAAGCATCAAGGATGTTGTCTCGATAAACCTGAGCATTCACGGTTCCCCTTGGAAAGACATGGAGGTATGTGCGCCCTCCTAAGGATATGCCTCCCCAAACACAGACACTGCCTCTTCCGTATGCATCTCTTTCACGGATGTTTGATGGATGATAACGGGTCCCAGGTTCTCTCCATATCAAATAACGTCTACTGTCACTTTCTAGACTAAACCTGGACTCATCCGTAAAGAGAACAGGCCTCCATTGATCTGACGTCCAGTGGACATGTTGTCGGGCCCACTGCAAACGGTCTCTCCTATGGCGTGATGTGAGCGGCACGCAAATGGCTGGTCGTCTCGCATACAGACCACCTTCGTGGAGCCTTCTGCGCACAGTTGACGTTGACACCAACCTTCCGGTGGCTGCAGCAAGAGAGGATCTAAGATGTGTCGGAGTAGCGGTTCTATTCCTGCGTGCACTTAATGTCAAATATCGGTCATCGGCACTGGTCGTAACAGTTGGCCGTCCTTGACTGAACCTCCTAGATGCCGAATCTGTGGTTTGAAATTGCCTCCAAAGTCTATGAACCACAGATGGACTCACATTTAGCCATCTGGCCACTTCTGATTGACTCTGCCCTGCCTCTAGTCTCCCGATGGCTCTCCATCGTAGTTCTTCAGGCAAATGATGCCTAGAGGTCATTATTACGAATTGGCTATCTCAGATTTTCAATGTCGCAATCACAGTAAAATTTGTGTGCTTTCTCTCAAACTTGGACTTTTATGCTCCAGGCAGATGACGTAAGCCGAGTGCAGCGCCACTAATTTGCATATTGCAATTTTACTCAGCTACTCTTAGTGGACAACATATGCAAATTTTGCACGGTTTGGCTTACTTTTGAAAGAGTTATCGCTATTTTTGTGATTTTTCCTTAATTTATGATAACCAGTGTAGTTTGTGTCACAAAATTGTTAGTAGCTGTCGCAAAAATAAACGGAAAAAATATCTATCTAAATAAGGAAAAGCTATTTGCTATGTTGCAGTCGGTCAAGAGAGTAGAGTCAAGTCCAGGTGTTTAAATTGCGATGGAAAAATGGTTTAAAAATATTCATTCCCTTATAAACTCGAAGGTGGAATTTCTAAGCTAAATTTAATCGGAATTTTCTGTCTCGTATTTTGCACAACAACATGTTAATTTTATTATATGATTTGATTTGATGCTAATAAGCAAATAAAGAGCCGTGATGGCTCAGGAGGTAGAGCGTTCACTTTTAAAGGTGGTAAACCGGGTTCGAATCCCAGCTATAGCTGGTAGATATGAATTCCGCATCCGGCTTGCCCCGAGTGCTGACAAAAAATATCCTCAGGGGTAGACGGATCATGAGTCCTCTTGCCATCAGGCTAACCGTGGGAGGCTTTCATAATTTTCCTTTTCGTGTAACGCAAATGCGGTTAGTTCCATCAAAAAGTCTCCCACAATGGCACATTTCTCCCACTACTTAATCCAGGAGTTCCTTTGTCTTCTGAATTGCGTTCAAAATTGCAAGGATACGAAGTTGAACATTGGTAATCGTAAACTGAAAATTCGATCGGCTGTTCAACGACGGTTATAAAATTAAAATTAAAAAAATAAGCAAATAACAAAGCACATGACTACGTCATAGCACTTGACACCATATGAAATAATTTTGAAATGTTAACGAGACAACTCAAAAACATAAATGAAAGATTTTAATTTCACGTAGAATAAAAGTCTGGTAAAATTTCCGTACCGTATGGTAACATTTCCCTTCTTTTTTTTTAAAAAAAGAAGAAAAACATAATTCTTGCTAATAAAATCAAAATATATGGACTTCAAACTTGTTAATTTTTCAGTTCATATGGTTACGATACACTAGAAATTATGATTTTCAAAATTACAGTTCTTATTACCATGCTTTCCGTAAGAAAACAGAAAAGTAAATTTTGCCGAATAAAATGTTACTACATTTACCATTTACATTTATTGCATACTACATTTTATTGCATATTATAAACTCTACTTTACTGTTAATTTTACCAAAGCACGTCGGTAAAAATTCCGAGTTTTTTTTTTTTTTTTTTTTTTTTTTTTTTTTTTTTTTTTTTGCTCCCCTAGGACTAGTTAACCCTTTTGTGGTAGTTTTGTCCATTTTTTTTTCTCAGTGTGTGTGCTTGCCAGATTTTAGAAAATAAATAAACACGTCTCTAGGACATTTTTAAATACTTTTGTACTTTAGAATTGTTTCAAATGTGTTGTATACAAATAAATTTCCGTTAATCATTTATGCTTAAATAGGACATTAATCATTAAAAGAACATATACAAAATGTAAATTTTCATTTCTTTATTTTTTTTGGCAAATATATATTTATAATATTATATTTAGTTAAAAACTCTAAGAGATAAAAGAAGTAGAAGAAATTACAAACCAAGTCGAAAGTAAAATCCATAAATCGTAACAAATATTCACAAAAATAAAATTGGCGAATAATAACGAATCTAATGTGTTTTATACAAAAAAATTTTTATCGAGCATTTGTGCTGAAAGTATTTCATTAGTCATTTAACATACACAAAATTTATATCTTCATTTTTTAACTGATTTGTTTTGAAGCATATATTTTTATAATTTTGGATTTATTTAAAAATCCTATGAGGTAAGAGAAGTAAAAGGAAAGTAAAAATCTCAATAAATAGTCCCAAAAATGAAACTTACGAATTAAATGTACACAAATTAATTTTCATCAATCATTTGTGCTAAATGTAGGTAATTATTTATTTCAAAAAACTTGCACAAAATTTGCATCTTCATTTCTTAATTGATATGTTTTGAAACACATTTATTTACAATTTTAGAATTTTCAAAATCCTGACAGATAAAAGAATTAAAAGAAAATTAGAAAACACACTTAAAGTCAAAAACAAAACCCATAAATCACAATTAACATTCCCAAAAATAAAATCTACGAATAATTACGAATTAAATGTACACAAATTAATTTTCATCAATCATTTGTGCTAAATGTTAGTCATTAGTTATTTTTAAAAAAAAAACTTGAACCTTCATTTCTTAACTGATTTGTTTTGAAACATATTTATTTATATTTTTAGAATTTTCAAAAACTCTAACGTCTGAAAGAATTAAAAGAAAATTAGAAAACACACTTAAAGTCAAAAGCGAAAACCCATAAATCAAAACGAATATTCCCAAAAATAAAATTTACGAATAATTACAAATTAAATGTACACAAATTAATTTTGATCAATCATTTGTGCTGAATGCAGGTCATTAGTCATTTAAAAAAAACTTGCACAAAATTTGTACCTTCATCTCTTAACTTATTTGTTTTGAAATATGATTATTTATAATTTTAGATTTATTCAAAAACCCTTATAGAGATAAAAGAAATAAAAAGAAAATTATAAAACACACTTGAGATCAAAAGCAAAAACCCATAAATCACAATAAACATTCTTAAAAATAAAACTTACGAATAATTACAAATTAAATGTACACAAATTAATTTTCATCAATCATTTGTGCTGAATGTAGGTCATTAGTCATTTTTAAAAAAAACTTGCACAAAATTTGTACCTTCATCTCTTAACTTATTTGTTTTGAAATATGATTATTTATAATTTTAGATTTATTCAAAAACCCTTATAGAGATAAAAGAAATAAAAAGAAAATTATAAAACACACTTAAGGTCAAAAGCAAAACCCATAAATCACAATAAACATTCTTAAAAATAAAACTTACGAATAATTACGAATTAAATGTACACAAATTAATTTTTATCAATCATTTGTGCTGAATGTAGATCATTAGTCATTTAAAAACCTATACAAAGTGTCCACTTTCTTTTCTTAATTGATTTGTTTTGTCACAAACATATTTATAATTTCAGATTTATTCAAAAACCCTAAGTGATAAAAGAGTGAAGGAAAAGAAGAAATTACAACTCTAGTCAAAAGCAAAATTCATAAATCATGACAAACATTCGCAATAATAAAATTTACGAATTTACAACGAACAATTTAGTTAACAACGAACTTTCATGTGGCTTCCACTAATGAGAAATGATAATTTTACAATTATCTTATTTAAAATATTCTAACCGACAATATCTCCTAATTACTATCTGATAAATTAGAAACAAGACTTTTCTGTCATTTCGTAAAAGTAAGAACGCTGAAACATTAATACTAGCCGACGTATGGAAACAGCCCCTTATTTGTCAAACGCGCAAACTCAGTGTTACGGCGATAAGACCTCGTTTTGAATAAATGTTCTGAA
Organism: Parasteatoda tepidariorum; assembly: GCF_982258835.1. NCBI lineage: Eukaryota > Metazoa > Arthropoda > Arachnida > Araneae > Theridiidae > Parasteatoda > Parasteatoda tepidariorum. Next base: position 35,021,899 of record NC_141766.1, read on the forward strand.
AATGACTCGCTAATTCCATCTAGTGCCGTCGCCAAAATGGTGTAATTTTTCCTCAAAAGGATTTCATTTCGATTCTTTCATACTCTAGATGTTGCTTTGTTAAGCTGCAACAATGAGAATTGATTAGTGAAACGAAAGAACTTTCGAAAACATAACAAAACAAAGCTGTTTGAAATATTTTGGATAAGAAAATTTGCAAAATTATCATGAAAAGATTGTTTTCAAAATTTTGGTACAAATCTCCAGGACAAATCGAAATACATAATGGTATTTGCTGAAAGGTTGCATGGAAATGCTAAAAATAGTTAGAACATTTTCGTATTAGTTGAGAGAGAAATGAGAATATAATAATGATAGGTGATGATAACTCCTATTAAAAATTATCTTAACTATGACGTACGCGATGTTTAGATAATAATTTGTACTGGCATAGGAAAATTTATGAGTTAAGATAAAACTCATATAATAAAGATAAATATAGAAAACTCGTGTGAAATTTTTTTTTATGAATCTTCAAGAAAAAAAAAAGACAAGGATAATAAAATAGTAATAAATAATGATAACTCCTGATATAATAATTATAAATTATGATAACTCTCGATATAGTATTTATAAATCATGATAACATTTAATATAATAGATATAAAAAATAAAAATTCATGTGAAAAATTTTATAGGAATTATGAGAAAAACGAAGATGATAAAATAATGATAAATGATAACTACTCATAAAAAACTTAATCTGAGTTATGAAAAAAAAGACAAATAATGGTGACTGTTAAAATGATAAATAATGATGAAAAAATTACAAATAAATTATAATCACTCTAAATATAATAGTCATAAATAATAAAAATGTACATGAAAATTTTTATATGAATTATAAGAAAACGAAGATGATAAAATAATGATAAATGATAACCACTCATAGAAAACCTAATCTGAGTTATAAGAAAAAAATGACAAATAATTATGATGGTACTACACTAATCATAAATGATGTGATAACTAATATTAAAATTTTCGAATGAGTTTTATCCGAAAACTCGAAATTAATTTAATCTCTTACACAATCATGTTTTCTCTCACAATTTAAAATATTACTTTTTAATAAAATGACATATATTAATATAATCTTTGGATCACATTATTTTACGATGGCAATTTGTAACAGTTAAAAATCTAGCTTCGATATTTCTTTAAAAAAATACATTTGTAGAATTATACAACATTTTAAAATTAATAATATACTATCTCAATACGCCGAGATCTTAAATTTATTATTTGTAGATTCGTCAAAATAATAAAAGGGGTGAGGATAGGTTACCGAATTTAAAAATCATTGCATAATGACTAAGAAAAATTCTCTAGTGAATAGTAGAAATTGACAATGAAATATCAATGAATAAAATATCCAGGAAATAGCGATGAATAAAATATCGATAAATGTCATGAAATATCGATGCTGAACACCACGATAACGATATTTTAAAAAATATTCTCACATTATATCATGAATACCATACCGTATAATAAAAATGGAATATATGATAGTAATAAAAAATAATATCATCATCATGATCAACAATGATTATATCGCGAATATTATTAATAGCTGTAATAATCGAATACTATATAATCCGGAGTGCTGATAAATATCATTTTGGCAATGGAAATATTAATATATTAGTATATACTAATTAATATATTAATAAAAATATATAAATTTGCAACAAATTGCGATACATCGTGAAGTATATGCATCTCTTCACGATACATCACAATACTAAAATTTGGAAATATCCTTGCTGATCAACGAACGACTGATTCACAGAGATATTTTTATTTGCTAATCAACGGAAAATTAATTTTATACAGTTATATAAATTGGTAAACAGTTTTGATCTACACTGTAAAAAAAACCTGAAAAATTGTGGTAAAAAATACCGGCACTCAGGGTGCTAGTACTTTTCATCGTGAAATTTATCTTTACCGTAAAAATTTACGGAACAAAAAATCCGATATACCGTAACTTTTACAGTAACAATTACTGAATTACTGTAGTTTAGTAGATATTACTGTAAAAATTACTATAGAAACTTTTAATGTAAAAATAGATTTTACGGTAATAAATACTGGGACTCTGAGAGCTTACTTTTTACTGTAATTTTTTGTAATAATACTGTAACAGGAATTTTTTACAGTGTATATTGACTTCAAATACTGTTTAACGACGTTAAACCTCCAAAAAAAGGTTTTACTTCAGGAACAACACGTGCCGCAAGAAAACTATCTAATCAATAGGTTGGAACGAATAATAAGTTTAAATGACATAACAAGATAGAAAGTACGATTTCGAGAACTTACCATAAAAACAATTGCACTTCATGTTGATGGATCTTAAAAGGAATGATTTGACAAACAAATGGAAGAATAAGTGCATATTCACGAAAACTGAGCATTATTATTTCTTCGGAAATATCACGTAAAATAATAATGCTAAAAATCGGTTAAATTTTAATCGAAAGAAAGAAAAACTACGAAGTATTATGAATTATGAATGGATTACAAATTCATTACAATTAAAGATTCAAAGAAGATTATTGCTTTAAAAATAAGCTATAGTGTTTAAAAAAAATGAAAAAATAAATAAAGGTTCAATTTACAAGTCCCAAAACACATTTTAATTTAAATTCAACTCAGCTTACTGTTGCTAAATTTTTCTTCTTAAAACCATTATTACATTTTATTCTATTATTTATTACAGTTTTCTTTCTTTTCTCGTGATAAAAATAATAACTCAATAAATGAATTTTGTTTTCCGGGTAAGTAATAGCCAAATGCACACTGAGAAAAAAAACATGGCCAAAACTACCAGAATATGGTAAAATATACCGTGTTTCTGGCTCTATAGGAGCATCAAAAAGCTTGGTATTTTTTACCAAAGTGGTTTTGGTTATGATTCTAGTAAAATTAACATTAAAATATGGTATATAATATGTGATAAAATATGGTAAATTTTGTAATTTTACCGTGATACTTTAGAGCATGGCATAAAAACATATATATGGGTAAATTTAATTTCTGTTTTGTACTTTTTATTAAATTTGTGGTAATAAAAACTATAATTTTAAAAAACTGGAATTTCCGGTAAACCTACCAAATGAATGGTTTAAATACCATATATTTTGGTTTTATTACTAGAATATGTTGTGTTTTTTTACCAGAAATGTCATAATACCATACAGTACGTTAATTTTACTAGATTTATATTCTCAGTGTAATAATTATTGTTATAATTATTTGATGTTGTGGTGCTTTCACTGTTTCGAAACTTTCTATTTTTTAAACCAAATTATTCGTTTTTTGTTTAGTTATAGCTAAATAATAATAAGCGTTAGAATTATTTGTTATTGTGCTTTTTTAGTGCTACGAAATTTTCTATTTTTACATCCACGTTTTTTTTTTTTTTGCGCAATTTGTTAATTATAGCAACATTATAAATTATTTGCTGTTTTTTAGAGTCACTAAACGTTTCTATTTTAATAACCCTTTCATTGTTTTTCGCATCAAGTGTGTCTGAAAATGTTATTGTTAACCAAACAAAAAATTAAGAAACAAGTCAGTTCAAAAAACTTTTAAAATTCTCATTTTAAACTTGTGAGGTCATTTTTAGTAATTTAAAAACAATGCAAACGCATTACTCAAAAAAATACTCTTTGTTCCCACAAAAAACGATGAACTTAAAAGTGTAAATGTTTGCTTGTGGCAATCATAGCAACCCTTATTTTTCATTACTGCTTTTGGTGGGAAAATGAAGAAAAATATAAATTAATTTCCCTTTATATCTCCCCACTTTCTACATAAAGTGAAAATCCAATCAATAATGTAATATATAATTATTATACGTTTTTATTTAATAATATTTGTGATATTCCCTGATACAAAAAAAACTGAGGGCCTTTATAAAATAATAAAAAAAATATCTCCAAAGAATAATACTCTCACCAAATGCGTTGGAATATATGTAATTTAAATTTATAAAAACATGGGTGTTTTCGGCTGAAAACAAATCAACTGTTATTATACAAATAATCTCACATCAAACATTAATCGGGAAAATAAATATCGGGGGATCAAAAGAGCTTTCCATACTTTTTAAATAAAAATGCTTACATCATCAAACGAAACATCGTCTTAATGTAGAAATAATTCGTATGTAGTAATCCATGCGTATTCAAGCGCCGAGGAAAGATTATTTTAATTTTATTTTATCAATAACATTGCTAAAATAAACTGAGAATTGTAAAAATGAACAGCGTGTTTCCTGTTTATTTTTTATCAATGAAAGCTTTTTGTGATTATAGGTTAAGACTAATTCTGGCCAAAGCGGTAGGCGGTAGACGCTATTCTTACGTATAGTGAATATTTTAAACACCAGGTTTATGCCTTTGTGCACAGCGAAAATATTATTTTTGAAAAAAAACTATCGCTTAATAATATTCAATTTCAGTTATTTACTCACTATATAAATACTTTTAAACGTTTCTCAGCTAACATATTCTCGCGGTAAAGAAAATAAATTTTTTCTTCTTTTTTTACTACTTGAATCGAAAATTGAATTCATTAAATTGTTTTCCCATTTCATTTCATTTTCGTATGTAAAAACGAAGCTTTTTTTGTTGAAACGAAAAGATTATGAGTCACACATCATACAACATTTTATTATTTTTTTAAAAGAATAATAAAATATTATATGATGAAAAGAGCTAAAATTTATGCATTATATATTGCCCGCTCAGGTAAGGCAATTTAAGGTAGTTTTTCGAAGACTTCGTCGTTATATGAAAATGATGCTTTTTTAAGTGAAGAAAAGTCACAGTTTTATGGAAATGAAAAGCATTTGTGGTCTAATTTTTTAATATTTAATAACGTACTCCAATGTTGCATTATCTGGGCTCATAAGAATTTGCAAAAACTGAGAATAAGGCAGTGATTCTGATAATTTTCTTCTAAGAGGAAAATTTTCTCCAAATTGGATATTTTTGAAAAGGTTTAATAACTTTTGAAATTTGTCCGTTCTAAAGCACAGGTAATTCTTCATAACAATATGATATGTATAGTTTAAAATCATCGTTTTGCTTACTGTGTAAGGCACTTAAACTGTGGCTTTTTTATTTCCCTTGGCAACAGTGCTTCGAAAACCCATATTAACGCAATGTCACGGTTTGATTTTTTTTTCAAGTTTAAAGGTTATGCCAACAAATTAAAGTCTTGAAAAGAAAATTAATTGCTGCGACAAAAAAAAAATCAGCCTCATTTAAACAAGATTAACTTTAAAAATGTCGACAAAAGCTTGCGCAAGTACCCATAAAACCAAGGGGAATATTTACCCTATATGTTATTTCATGCATGATTATATGTGGGAGTCTAATTCGAACTTAGAAATTTCGATGAAATGAGACGTTTCTCGGTTAATATAATTTTTAGTGAACTAATTCCGTCTTACATTTTAGAAAAAAAAATTCTTTTTAAGTAAGATAAATCGGTCCAAGATGCGGTCGAGTGTTGCACCATGTGCAATTGGATGTAGCATTGGATGTTGTACAAAGAAATAAATTCAATGGTCCAAGGTACAGTATGGTGTTGGACCTTTGACCATTGGATATTATTTTTTGGACAAAATTCATTTTGAGTTCTTTTCTTCTGCTTTGTTCATTGACTATGGGCATTCAGGCAACTAAAATTTAATGTTCATGCAGCCTTTATTAGCTAAAATAAATCGAGTAAATCATAAAAGCACTACCAAAGATTATTTTAAAAAAATATTTTCGAATTGTAAATATTGTAGAATATTATGAAAATATTGTAGAGCTTTGCTAAGAACCTAAAACATGTTTAATTATTTTAATGGCGTAGTACAGAGGAAAATATATATGTGCTAGTTGGGCACATAGCATACACTTTTTCGATTTTGTTAGACCGAACAAAATGTAATTCTAAAAAATGGTATTTTACCTAAAAGAGAAGGAAAGTTTGATACTGAAAATTTGACCTTTCTGTTTTTGGCAGTAATTTATACAGTTTTGTTTTCCAATCAAATAAAAAAAGTTTAAAAAAATTCTCTAGTTCTGGAAGATGATTACAAATACAAATAGTACCTGTCGTTAAATGGAATCAACTACTCGCATTGAAAACAAAATTGCTCCACATCAATTGCGCAAATAATTACTAAATAACACACTTTATTATTTATACATCATGCATAAAAAAGAAAAAGATTGGAAGGAATGAAAAGAAAAGAAAGAAAACAAAGGAAAAGAAAAAAGGAAAGGAAAGAAGAAAAAAAGAAAAGAAAAGAAAAGAAGAAAAAAAGAAAAGAAAAGAAGAAAAAAAAAGAAAAGAAAGAAGAAAAAAAAGGAAAGAAAATAATGAAACTTTTTTCTTTCCTTTTTACAATTGATTTCTAATTATGTTTTTGTTTTTAAGGATATAGATGCATTCTAAAAAGTAATTTTATCTTAAATTTAAAGTAATTTTTAATTCAAAATACCCTGCAACGGATCTTAGCGAGAGCCTCTAGATTTTCCAACGTTCTGTTTTTTTTAAAAATTTAACTCCTAGTTATATATATGTATATGCTTTGTTTCATTTATTTATTTACTGCCAAATGCAATGAGAAACCCAAAGTATGCATGATACAGAAGTTAAAAGCACCGAATTCAAATATTAAGTGCAGAAAAGGTTTAACACACCATGTGAATAAATGATGGGAGAAATCATTTTCTGGCAATTTTATTTTCTATTTTTTTCCCTCACGTTATACTGCGTTCACACAGTTTATCAACTCACAACTGAAGAATAATACCGCTATGATAAAACAAGAAAAGAAAAAGGAAGAAAAAGACAGCCAGATAAAATCAGTGAGAGTAACGAGGAACGTCCGATGAATACAAATCAATTTTATACAATACCAATAAGCTCTATCTTTTTGCTTTAAAAAAAAGATGGAATAAAGTTTATGTATAAAAAAGGATATAAACAACGAAAGTGCAGATGGTATAGTAAGATTTATGTTCGGAAAATCATTTCAGAATATTCGATCTAATAATCCTATGGTCTAAATTTTTATGTGTTATCTGAAATTTTACGAGGAACTTCAACATATTAAAAAAAATATTAAAAATTACAAAAACTACCCAGCATTAGAGAGTAGATCAAAAAGTTATGAGTAAAAAATTTGGTGCATGGTTGCCAAAATTTTTGGTGTTGAAAAAAAACTAAAACTTTTTACAGTGCATGTAGTCATATTTTTTATTTACTTTGCACTGCTAAAATTTTATTTATTAGTTAATTAATTTTTTCGTTTGTTTGTTCATTGACAACACGTATTTTCATATGCATTAACATCAATTTATGACTTCATTGCAAAAACATTTCGTTCAAAAAAAAAACAAAAAAAAACACATTTTTAGAAATATATTTGCGCAAATTTCTTTAAACATGTCTTATAATGTCGAATTTTAATAATTTTTTGACAGTTCTAAACATTTAGTTTACTCTCAACACCAAAAATGGTGGCGTAGTGTTCCAAATATATATATATATATATATATATATATATATATATATATATATATATATATATATATATATATATATATATATATATATATATATATATATATATATATATATATATATACGACCACTAATGTGTAATGTACTAAAGGAATATAAATTGAAATTCCTTTAATACATTATACATTAGTAGTCTTAAAGAATACAAAATAATTAAAGAATGAAGAAGAGAGAAAGAAGAGAGAGAAATAATTGAAAAATTATCGAGGTTAATCAAAGCGTCAGTAGAGTTAAAATTATCTAAAAATTTTTTTTGCTTTCGGAGGAAACAAAAAAATAATCCGAATAACTGTTCAAAAAAGGGGTTTTGATGATTTTAATTCAATTTTTGCTGTGAGATGATCATGATTATGAACCGTCAGGATTTGCTATATTCATTGAAGTTCTGCAATAGGCTAAGGAGCAATTTAGTTCAGCCAACTGTTTTTTTTTAGTTATGTATTTTACTTTTAATTTGATTCAAACTTTTTACAGTAATGATAAAACAAGTGTTTTAATTTTCCAAAATTTCGACACCTTCCGAGATATAGAAGTGGTGTGCATTTAAACTTTTGTAAATAATAATGACAAAAATTTAAAGTAAAAGCATTTCGATATATAAAAGAGATAGAACTTAATAGAACCAAGTAATTTTTTTCCCCTAACTTTTGCAATTTTTAACTTTTTTTTTTTACCAAATGTTCATTTTTGGTTTGTTGAAGAAAGATGACTTTCATCATAAGCTTAAGAAAGATAAATTGCAGTTAAATTTTTAAAAAAGCTGCACTTATATCAAATAGTTTTGAAAGAAATTATTAAATATCTTAAAATTTAAATTTTTTTTATTGTATTACTTAAAGAAGTTTAAATTTAAGGCGTTTACACTTATGTCATTACACTTATAATCAAGCAATAATTGAAGAATTGAAATGGTAGATAAATATTCAAAATTTTCAATTTAAAAAAACAAATAATATTCTGAATAATTTGAGAATCATCGAAAAAACAAACTGAGTTACATTTATTACCTCTAACACATTGAAAAATAGTTTTTTATGAGACTATTAACAGGAACTTTATCATGCATATATAGTTTTAATTAATTATTCAAAATGACTATAGTTTTATCTTTTTAAAAAATTTACAAAATATTGCTTTAATTTCATTTATTGTAAAAATAATATTTAAAAAGATTATAAGTATTGTTTAAATAAAGAAAATAAAATGCTGAGTATTAAGATTTTTTTATAGGTATTATATGCAGTATTCGGCGAAATATCTTGTTTCCAGCGTATATGGCACTTTATTTATTCAAATAAAAGAAATCATATATAATTTGATATATTACTTGGTTTAATTATCCAAAACGTATTTAATCTTTGAAACTTTTCTCAATAAGTAAATAAGTAAAAGGAATTCGGAATAGAAATAAATTTTTAAATTAATAAAAGTAAAATATCTAAAGTTAGATTAACCATATTTTTATTTATTTATTTATTTTTGCAGAATTATAAAGACTGAATAAAATTTTAAATATCCGGTCAGTAAATTACTTAAGCAGTAGCAAAACACCATTCAGAACTTCTATACAGTATACAAATATCATTATACAATATAAAAGCATCTAAGCCATACAGTATATAAAAGCATTAAAGCAAATGTTTATCAAAATATTCTCTCTCTAAAATTAAAGGAACAAATAACACTGTTATCAGATCGAAATGAATTACAGGTTATCTCCTAATGTCAAAGTATGGTCAAGTTTTCTGAAAAAATTTTAAAAGAAGTTCAAAAAGTTTTCATAACTTACTTCAAACTTGTTTTTATATTCAACAATAAAACTCGAAAAGGATACTCAAATACAGTTATTTACAAAATTGCTTTCACTAAGTATTTTTGATTTTTTATAACTGAAAAATTTCATTTTGATTTCACATATTATTTTTAAAGCAATAATTGATACAAAATTTTAGTCACTTGTGGGATATATTCCAGATTTTGTCTCAATATGTTTTATTTTCATTAAAAACGAAATTTAAAACTAAAAACAAGAAATCGATTCCAAAATACTACAATATGCAGAATCTTCTAAAAATTTTCCCATTTTGTTTTTCTAATTGATTAGTGACCACATGGAAAGTGAGAATTTTAGAGTTTTAAATACCAAAGAAAAATTTTGTTGGTCAGAAATATATTTAAGAAATTGATTTAGAAATATTCAGAATTACATCATTTTGCAAAAATAGAGTCATTTAAAAGGATCCAAAAAATATTTTTAAAATACAAAAATACATTTAAAAATATCCAATATTTTATGAATTCAATAATTTATTATTCGAAAGAATTATCGAAGTGATAAATAACAGAGGAAAATAAAAATTAATATAAAGAGAAAGTGGCGGCAATTTCGATTTACTATTTCTTTTTAACTCAACTCCCAGCAAATAAATCTTGTTCTTAATAAAGCAAGAAAATATCTCTCTTTTGAGAATTGTACAATGAAAAATTAAGAAACTAATGGTTTAATATATTATTGTTCGAAATTTACTTGCAATTCAAATGAATTTCAAAGAAGTCAACGAGTCAAATGTGTTTAAATGAAATCAAAAATACAAATGAATTTCACTGAGATTGTCAATTAAAATAAATTAACAATTGAAATGGATTTCAATAGAATCAACAACTTAATTCAATCATTATTTTAATTTCGTCTTGTAATATTATAAATATATTTTTGTGTCAAATGGATTTTAATAAAATCAAAATTTTAAATACCTCTCAGAGAAATCATCAACTCAAATAAGTTTTAATAAAATCAACAATTCAAATAAATTTAAAAGAAATCAGCATTTAAAATAAATTTCAATGATATTAGCAACTCAAATTGATTTCAAAAGAATCACCAGCTTAATTCAATCAGTATTTTCAATTAATCTCGTAATATAATGAATATATTTCTGGGCCAAATGAATTTTAATAAAATCAAAATTTTAAATACATTTCAACGAAATCATTAATTCAATAAAATCAACAATTCAAATGAATTTCAAAGTAATCAACAATTCAAATCGGTTTCAATAAAATTAACAATCAAATGAAATTAATACAATCTTTTTTATTTATAATAACTATATTTCTGTTCCAAATGAATTTTAATAAAACCAAAATTTTAAATACATTTCAAAGAAACATTCATTCATAAAGAAACATATTTCAAAAAAATCATCAATTCAAATGAATTTCAGAGAAATCAACAATTCAAATCGATTTCTATGAAATAAACAATTCAGGTGAAATTAATACAATATTTTTATTTTCGCAAGCCTTCAAAGAATACAAAGTATTACATTTCTATTAAATATTTTTGATCCCTATCTAAAAAGTATCATACATATTTTTGTCAACACGGATTAGATATGGTTATAAATAGATCTGTTATCGATAATCTGCACTGAATAAATGAGACAAATACTTTATCTCGTATCTGACTTAAAAGCTTATAATTGCATTAACTCGTGTAGGCAGTGCACTAAAAATATTATTTTAACAAAATTTCGGTCATGAAGGTCGGATAATCTTTAACTAAGTCTTTAATCTAATCTTTAATCATTAACTAAGATGGTTTAAGTTTTAAAGCATCGATCATTTTTTTAAGTTCATATCAGCGAATTGTTGTTTTATCTATTGAAAAAGGAAGTATTAATAAATTTTACAATGCTAAGATGAATAGTTGTAACAAAATATTAATTTTCCTTAAATAGTTGTAACAAAATATTAATTTTCCTTAAATAGTTGTAACAAAATATTAATTTTAATTTGTAACAAAATTTGTAATTTGTAACAAAAGTTTTAAAATTTTGCAACGAAATTTTCTCTTCGTAAAAACCAAATAAATTTAAATTTGAAGCTGAAAATTTAATGTATTCCGTAATAAAGAAGTAAATTAAAAATGATTCAAATTGCGTTTAATATTATATAACAGATAATTATAACCTAATTTCAAACGTAAGTTCAAAGCGCATACAGCGAAACATGTTAAGTTGACAATCTCTGCATGATGATCACCTGTGTAAATTGATCTTAATTATCAAGAACGAAACTAGCAAAAACAATATATATTTTTCCTTTTGTAAGTTGAACACTTGTCTATGTTGACTGTCAAATTGATGGCGCAAAGTGGTCAACTTGAAGATGTTTCACTGTATATTTTTACCTCTTTTTATATAGTTTTTTCCAGTGAACTAATAACAACCCTATTATGGCTGTTTTAATAAAGCAATTTATTGGATTTGAGACGTTTTAAGTTCTGAACCACAGACAATTTAACAAGTACATACAGAGAACTGCTGTATTAAATAGAAAAGAAACGTTAATAAATTTAACAATGCGTGTAGTTAAAAAAAACTAGAAGAATTTTTATATTTTGAAATATTTTTAAACAACTCCTTCAAGTAGTAAAAATGAAACTGCAACAAAAGTTTTAAAACTGTAGAGCAGAATTTACTTATTATATAAATCAAATAAAATTTTAATTTGAAACAAAACTTTTAAAGTTATACAGAAATAAAATTCTCGAGTTAGTTAAAAATTATTAAAAGTGCGTGTTATAATTACAGTGTTACACAATTCCAAATGTAAGTTCACAACATGTTAGTAATGCTGTTTTATATATATATATATATATATATATATATATATATATATAAATAACGCTAAATTTCCATTCCTTATTGGACGATTATAATTATGAATAGCTATGTATTAAAAAATGGAAATGAATTAAATGAAACTAATTAATGAATAAATATGCATTAAAAAAACACTAAAAATGGGTTTCAATTTATACTTGGGAACACCAAAAAGTTCGGTAATTTTTAAAGGAGCACTTTGGTAATGATTTTAGTTCAATTAACCATAAAATATAATGTTATAATATGTGATGAAATTTAGTAAATATGGCAAAATTTGGTAGTTTTATCATGATTTCTTAGAGCATGACATAAAACTCTTTATTCGGTTTAATTTACTTTTAAGTTTAGTATTTTTTTACTAAGATAAAATAATTTGGAAAAGGAACTATAATTTTTAAATCCAGAATTTTCGGTAAACCGTTACCATATGAACGGAAAAATTGCCTAATGAAGGATTTACAAATACCATATGCTTTAGTTTTATAACCAGAAATGTCCTTATTATACAACTTGGTAATCTTATGAAATTTTTTTCCTCCCTTGCAGGGTGCGGGACTTTTTACCGTAAAACCCATTTTTACTGGAAAGTATTACGAATAAAAAAATGTGGTATACCGTAATTTTTACATTAATAATTACCGTAAAATCACTGAATCACTCCAATTAAATAAATATTGTAGTAAAAATTAAGGTACAATATTTTACGATAAATGATGTTGCCAAAGTGATTTTTTTTAATCCAGAATTTTTTTTCAAAGTGTATGCCATATTCTATTTATAGATTTACAATTTTTTCCTCAGGGTTCCTTTAAACATTTTACATGAAGACCCCGAGACTCGTAAGTTGCAGGTGCTTCAAAGTTATGTAGATGACGCCAACTTCATTAGAATTGAAGGAACTTGAAATTCTCATCAATAATTACAGAAAGTCAGAAAAGGGTCAGCAAAATAATGAACCTGGTGCACATTTCTAAACAAGTCAAACATGGTTTGAGACTCATTTCATAACTAAAAATACAATTAAAGCTATCTGGTTTTGTTATAAGTCGATAATTGTTATACAATATTTGTTTTGAAATTCCTTACATAATTTATGATCCTGTTATAATAAATTTAACATTGAATGTGAAATATGTCGCATTACACACAAGAAAAGAATTATTTTTGTTCTAATTAAACTATAATGAAAATTATGCATGAAAAATAAATATTTTGAACTCAAATCGTTAGAAATGAGGTGAATATGTTGTAAGCTCTTTGCGAATGTTACTATTACTTTGCAATGTGCCAGGCTATTTGAAAAAGTCTCTAGTATTTTATAGCACCTTGATATTTTTCACGCATATTATAATCAGCCCATATGCTTTTAGACCTGTTTCTATGAGACTTGTGTTAATACCGGCACTTTGAATAGAAAAGGATAAAGAATCAGACTATTTGAACAAAGAGAGATATAATTTATAATTATCTTACAAGTGTCTAGGCCCATCGTTAACGTCCTGAAACGAATTAGGCTGATGGAGCAATTAGTTATGTATTTCCTTAACAGCTTAAAAATCTGGTCTCCAATGAAATTAGTCCAAAATATGTTTAGGCTGATTAGATAGTACGAGAGACTCTTGCAATTAACCTGGTGCTTTGACAGTTTGCTAAGAGACTAATTTTCTGATTCACCTATCGTATATACAATAGATTTAAAGTAAAGACCCTTGAAAAACTTTTGTTAGTTTGGCTATTCTTAGAAGTATAAATAAAATATTTCACAGAAACTTCTGTTGTTGAGCTTATTCAAACTGTTCAAAACATGATTACATTGTGTCTTTTTAAAAATTTAAAAAATAATACATAAACCAGTGATGCGAACTTGCCCCGAACAGCAAATATATATTTTAAAGTGGCAGTTTATCAATTGTGATTCTTGGTTTAATAAATTCAATTTAGTAGATTTTTATCCACCACTATTTCCAAATAATTCGTGGGCTTATATAATTCACCACTTTAGAGTACGTATGTCATGTTATACCTTTTAAAAAGCAAGCAAAAATAATCAAATATTTGCAAAATTTACTTTGTAGTTATTTACCGTTTTTATAATTATTTTGGCACGACCGGAGCAGTTGGCATCTCTGCATAAACTGTAAGTAAACCGACATCGTATGCATATATTTCCACGCTTTTTTGATATTGAACAAAATAAAGAAATAAATAAAGAGCAAGGAGTTTAATTGATCAGTGAAAGCTTTGCAACTACACACCCAATTTCACTGAGATTAATGAACTTATATTTAATTATACGTAATGGTAAATATTTTTGTTAGTTTAAGAACGAGTATTTTAATGCATGGTCTTCGTAAAAACGTTTGGTAAGAGTCTGATTTTTTTTTATTATTTTATGACACATAGCATTTAGTATAAACATTTTAATAGAAAAACCTGACTTTTTTAGTTACTTATAAGCAATAAAACATTATAGAGGTGATTTTTCATCGGTAATTAAACTGGAAATTATACATAATTATGCTTATCTCGAAAATTAGAGTAATAAATCTTTTAGCATTCTGTCGAATCTTGCAAAGAGAGGATACACTTTTTTTTGATAAGCTTATAAGGCTGAACTTGTTTGAATGATAGGTCTAAAATCTGTATGGCATTTCAAACAGGGATGGCAAGTTTCGTCCGCAATAGAAGATCCTATCACGTCGATTTCGCCCCGGAAGAAGTAGGTTTCTTCCAAATATATCTAAGCCAAAAAAAAATGTCTTAAACAGTTAATAATTGTATTCGTAAGCTAGTTTATAATCTGGTTTAAATTTCATTATGCTAGATATTAACAAAATTAAAATCTAAATTCAGTAAAAATATAATGATATTCAAAAAAATAATAACTTTAATAAAAAATACTTGTAGCAGCAATCAGAACAAGTGAAAGCAAATAATTCTGTCTTCAATTATTATTTTTATAATTTTTCTTAAACAGAATATGCAATTTAACAATATACATACAATAATATAATTAAATATTGGGGTACTTATTTATTTAAAAAAATAAAGATGGCATAAATCCCATTTGTTATAGCAGAACTTACATATAGATTTAAAAATTCTGTATAAATCCAAAAAAAATTAAAATAAATAATTTTTTTTAAAAAAGTGAGAGTGATAAAGCTTTTAACAATATTAAATTTTATTTATTTAAGTCTAAACTATTTTTGTAAAAAGTTATGTAAACAATTGTATTAATCATTTTTGAAGTTTTTAGCATTTCATCCAAATTTTTCCATATCTTCCGGGTTTTTTCTCTCCAGTTTTTTTCAGTATTCTAGATGAAATAGGTTTTTTCGGGAAGAAATCCCAAACCATTTAATTTCAAAACTATCATAATAACAATAATTATTTCTGTTTTTCTTAACAACATTGAAAAATCGAATTAGCTTCCTTTTAAATGAAAGAAGTTAAAATAATACAAACAAAATATTAATGTAAAACCAAAACCCTTAATAGACTGAACAAAATATTCAGTGTACTTATTAATTTTATTTCGCTATTCGTTTTAAAATTACATTCTTTAATAAATATACCGTTTATAAGGTTTATAAGGTCAGGAAAGTTTCTGTAATTAATTAAAACTTTTATTGTCCAATAAATTAATATGAAAATTAAAAGGCCTCATGAAGCGTTTGACTTTAAAAACAATTCGGTACACTTTTTTTTCGAAAATTAATTTGCCAATGTTTCCAACTTTTTTTACCCGGAGAAAAGAAAAATTCTGATAAAATAACCCTACTGTCTGATCATGATATTCCTGGTAAAAAAACAAAACAATAATTCTGGTTGATGAAACCAAAACATATGATATTTAAATCATTCATTTAATAATTTTTCTTTGATACGGTAACGGTTTACCAGAAATTCTAGTTTTCAACATTATAGCTCTTATTACCACACATTTACAAAAAAATTCAAAATTGAAAAGTAAATTCAACCGAAGAAATGGTTTTTTATGCCATTGTCTAAGTTATCATAAAAAATTACCAAATTATTGGAAAAATTTACCAAATTTTATCACGTGTTATTTTATTGTTAATTTTACCAAAATCATTTTCAAAACGTTTCGGTAAAAATTACCGAGCTTTTCGGTATTCCCTGAGTTAAAACACGGTAGATTTCACCATATTCTGGTAAGTTTGACTATACTTTTACTTTTCTTATCTCAGTTTAATGTGATCTGAATCAAGGATTTTCTCCAAATTTTTTATGAATTTTTTTCCTGCTTTATCTTCTCTTGTTTTCCGTTTAAATTTTTCCGTAGGAAAATTTTACTTTTTATGTTATTTAAAAATTAAACATAATGAAAAGATAATTACTCTATGTATACATAACTGATAATAATAATATTGCTTAAATCTCTACTAATCGTGCAAAAAATAAATAAGTTTGCATCCATTTTTAAATCAACGAAAAGTTATTAGAATTGTTTACATTTTTAAATTAAAAAGTTCGTTTTTTTTCCTTTTTAAACGCAAAATTCATTCTTTCTTAAACAATAAAGAATTTATTATTTCTTTTAATTGTGGAATATTTCAGGTATAAATATGCATTTTTCGTGGTATAAACCTACCAGATGAACTCTTAAAATAATTTGAAAAACATTCAAAAATAAATTCAAATGTACTGATTTGAAAAAATATCAAGAATGCTGCGTGAAAAAATTGAGCAAAAACGCTCATTTAGTTTTTTTAAATTTTTTTAACTTTAATATATTGTTTGACAATTATTTCAAATTCAATGAAAATATTTTCCTAAAAATTAAATGTAATTTTAGAGAAGAATTTTGAAAAAATTTACCAATTATTAGAATTAAAGTAAGCAACGAATACTAAATCGGTAATTACATGCAAAAACAAAAAATTACAGCTGTTTCACATTGAAACCAAATATATATATATATATTTCAAATGACGTTACGATTGCAATCTTGATACAATTAGTTTGTCTACCAAATTTAGATCTATTTGATCTAATAGTTTTTGGTAATAAAAATCCGAACACTTGATGTTATTTTATGACCATCCTATAAAATTTATATCTTTCTGTAATGTATAACCTTTCAAAGGTGATAAATGTTAATATTATTTAAAAAGTTTGTTTTGTTCAAAACATAACATTTATCATACATTCTTATTGGCGCATAAATAAAAAAAGGCGCTTACGTTAACTCTCAAGTAAAGTTTCATCTTGCAAAATAGTTAAGATGAAAATTCGCAGCTTAGTTTAGTTAGACAGACGTAAAATGTTTATGTTGGATATGAAAGGTTAAAATACTTTTTATCACCGTCGATGAACAGTTGTTGCGTACAGTGGATTTAAGGCATTGATTAAAGGATATTTAATTAAATGTTGATTAAAGGTTAATGGCATTGATTAAAGGTTAAAATATTTTTATCGCCGTCGATGAACAGTTGATGCGTACAGTGGATTTAAGGCATTGATTAAAGGATATAGGTTGATTAAAGTTTAAAAAGGCATTGATTAAAGGTTAAAATATTTTCATCGCCGTCGATGAACAGTTGATGCGTACAGTGGATTTAAGGCATTGATTAAAGGATATTGTATTAAAGGTTGATTAAAGGTTAAAATGGCATTGATTAAAGGTTAAAATATTTTTTATCGCCGTCGATGAAATGTTGGTGCGTACAGTGGATTTAAGGCATTGATTAAAGGATATTTTTCAATCAAGGATTGAGACAGACTAGACAAATTGAGGAACATTTACCCGTATTTCTCTTATATACATGACAACTTCTGACGGTTTGTCCGACAATCTATGATCTACACTGTTAAAATTTTCATTCCAAAATTATGGTAAAATAACTGGCAGCTGTCTGTCCATCCGATTAACAGCAAAGTTTACGGTAAAGAACATTTTTTTGCTTTATGGTTTTGAAACCATTTACAAAAAGTACGGTTATAAAACCATGAATACAAAACTATACGGTATTTTAACCATTTACAACTAGCATTTTTCAAAAACGCAAAGAGAAAAATTAATTGTTTAACTAGACATAGGATCTCGGCTTTTCGTAAGGTAATGGGCATTGGAGAGTGCCGGACACTGGAAGTTCTTCACGTGTTGAAGGTAATAGAGGAAATATTGTGGTATCACCACTTGGACTCGAACTCCAGTTCTGCCGGTCATGAGATTGACAGATAAGCCAGTTCGGCTATGATATGTACGCAGTTGCAAAGAACCAAGAAGCTTCATAAGGTGGTTCTAGTTGGTGCGATAAAATTCTGGCTGTTTAACCGTATTAGGTGAAAACAGTTAATAAAAACTTTTTCTCAAACTTAACAGTTTGACTACCATTTTATTTACGGTTATTTGACTGTTTTGATTAAATATGGTAAAATAACCATTCAATAAATTGTTATTTAATCATTTTTTCCAGGAAATTTCAAACAGTGTATTTTTCATAAGGGGGCTTTTATGTGATCACTGTAGCCAACGTATACTGAGAAGAAAAAATTATGATCAAAACTATTGCAATATAGTACATTCTGGTTCTATGGGAGCACGAAAAAGGTCGGTAATTTTTACCGAAGCGGTTTGGTAATGATTTTGATAAAATATCGTTTTATAATATTTGATGAAATTTGGTAAATGTGGTAAAATTTGGTAATTTTATCGTGATACCTTAGAGCATTACACAAAAACTATTTATTCAGTTAAATTCAATTTTCAGTTTCTAGTTTTTTTCATGATTGTATGGCAATAAGAACTATAATTTTGAAAACCAGAATCGACGGTAAGCCGTTACCATGTGAACTAAAAAATTATCAAAGCGATTTTAAATATTTTCAAAGACAATTTAGTGTTTTCAAACATTAATTAATACTTGAGACGGTAGTAAACAGTGTGGGTTAAGACAGTAGTTATTCAGAAGAAAAATATTGGTGCAAATTTTTCCCAACGAAAAACTAGGAAATCAACAAATTCCATAAGAACAAAAAAAAAACATAGTTTTGTTCATAAAATGAACCGTAAGAATAAATAATTCTTGAATTTTGGCACATTTTTCAGAGAAAATTAAGCTTCGTCTTCGTTGAATAAGAACTAGAAAAATGTTTTTCAACTGACTCACACAAATTTTAGTGATGCGCATAAATTGATTTGAAAATAATCAATCAACCATCAATTAAATAGGATAAAAATAATATTTCACATAGCAAAGGTATTATGTTATCGTTAATTCCGTTTCCTATCAAGTTATCAGTTTTGCGCCTGGTGGAATAAAAATATGTTTAAAAAATTAATTGCTTATTTTTAAACAGTACAAACAAAAAAATGTAATTTTAAAAATTAATTGCTTCCTGCTTAAGATAAAACTAAAAAAAAAAAAAAATTAAAAAACAACAAAATAAGTCAAGCGATTTTTTGTTGACTTTACTTTTCTATCATCATGCAAGACGAGATAGTTAGAGCAAAAAAATATTTATTTTTAATCAAAAACAAAATAAAGAAACTTCCCTCCGGCTTTGAATAATCGAAAATAGAAAGAAAAAAAAATTCTGTCCTCATGTATATGCGTAATACTAAGAATACCCTCTAACAAACGATAATGTTATTTTTCGTTCCATACAAAAGACGGTTTTTAAATTGAGATAAGTGAAAAACAGAAAGATTTTGATAAAATTTTCAACAAGCATTGGTCTCTCCGTTAAGCATATCACGCAAACTCAACCGATAAAAATACGGCATAAGCATTTCAGCAAAAAGAAAATAATAAACAAAGAATAAAGTCAAAGTCTGAAGGCGTTTCAACTCAAACGATTAGATAAGCAGAGAATAACAACAGACATTATTATTCGTAGTAATGATGGAGATATTCAGTAAATGCATATAATTAGATTATTAAGAGTTAGAGCTTGTTTGTTTTATATTCCATTGTTGTGATAA
Organism: Parasteatoda tepidariorum; assembly: GCF_982258835.1. NCBI lineage: Eukaryota > Metazoa > Arthropoda > Arachnida > Araneae > Theridiidae > Parasteatoda > Parasteatoda tepidariorum. Next base: position 35,042,164 of record NC_141766.1, read on the forward strand.
TGAATTGATTGTAATAGAAATTGAAAGTTCAGAAATGAAATTGTATTTTATATAAAAGAAAACAGAAACATTTTAATAGAGCAAAATTTTGGCAAACTATGAAATTTCAATGATTAGGCAAAAGAGAGATTCCACTACCTCTGTGTTAACCAACGGAGAATAATATGATACTATTTTCTTTATTAATTAATTAATTAATTAATTAATATTTCTGATTATTTTTGTTTTATCTTATTCATTAAACTTTGTTCTATTAAAGCCTTGTATAAAATTTAAAATTTTTAAATTTAAGGAAAGAATAACAACAGACATTATTATTCGTAGTAATGATGGAGACATTAAGTAAATGCATATAATTAGATTATTATGAGTTAGAGCTTGTTTGTTTTATATTCCATTGTTCTAATAATAAATTAATTATAGTAGAAATTGAAAGTTCAGAAATGAAATTGTATTTTATATAAAAGAAAATAGAAACAATTTAACAGAACAAAATTTGGCAAATTAAGAAATTTCAATGATTAGGCAAAAGAGAGTTCTACTTCCTCTGTGTTAACTCACGGAAAATAATATGATAATATTTTCTTGATTCATTAAGTAATTAATTAATATTTCTGATTACTTTTTTGTTTCATCTTATTCATTAAACTTTCTTATATTAAAGACCTGTAAAAAATTTAAAATTTTTAAATTTAAGTATAAAATAACAACAGACATTATTATTCATAGTAATGATGGAGACATTAAGTAAATGCATACAATTAGATTATTATGAGTTAGAACTTGTTTGTTTTATATTCCATTGTTCTAATAATGAATTAATTATAGTAGAAATTGAAAGTTCAGAAATGAAATTGTACTTTATATAAAAGAAAACAGAAACAATTGAAAAGAACAAAATTTTGAAATTTCAATGATTAGGCAAAAGAGACTTCTACTTCCTCTGTGTTAACTCACGGAAAATTATATGATAGTATTTTCTTGATTCATTAAGTAATTAATTATTATTTCTAATTATTTTTTGTTTCATCTCATTCATTAAACTTTCTTCTATTAAAGCCCTGTAAAAAATTCAAAATTTTTAAATTTAAGTATTAAACAACAGACATTATTATTCGTAGTAATTTAAGTAAATGCATACAGTTAGATAATTATGTGTTAGAACTTGTTTCTTTTAATATTCCATTGTTGTGATAATGAATTGATTGTAATAGAGATTGAAAGTTCAGAAATGAAATTGTATTTTGAATAAAAGAAAATAGAAACAATTTAATAGAACAAAATTTTGGCAAATTATAAAATTTCAATGATTAGGCAAAAGAGAGTTCGACTTCCTCTGTGTTAACTCACTGAAAATTAAATGATAGTATTTTCTTGATTCATTAAGAAACTAATTAATATTTTTGATTATTTTTTGCTTCTTCTTATTCATTAAACTCTGTTTTATTAAGCCTAGTATGAAATTTTAAATTATAAGGCTGTAAGTTTCGAAGTTGGAAAACAAAAATAAAAATTTGCAGGAGTTTGAATTGAAATAGAATAAATCAATTCGACTCCGGTTTTATAAAACAGGTTAAAAAAAAAAGAAAGTTTTCAATGTTATAAAAATTATTTAGACAAATATTTATAATTAAGTGAACAAAAATATTGCTCGAAAAATATTATGACAATTATTAAAATTACAACTAATTTCATATGAACATTTTTGAGCCCATGTTTTATTACCGTATTATAAATAAATAATCTTTATCCAAAACTAAATTTATTTCACTAAATTATGTCAGTTATGTTTAGTTTTTTTAAAAAAAAGTATGGAAATGAATTTGAAGCATCAGTTGTAATAGTTTTCTAGTTCATGAATATTCATAAAATAATCTTTTTGTAACAAGATGCTTTAATGTTGTATATGTAGGAGTATGCATGTAAGATATTGATATCTAATTTTCTTGCACAGTTTTAATATTCTGTAAATTTCTTCTACTGTTATGTTATGCTCGTTATGTTACGTCATATTATACTATTATGTTATTATGCTATCTACTATTATGTTTCTTCTGCTATCATCTACTATTATGCCTTCTATTGTTATGTTATTTATTTCTTCTACTATTATTACGAAGTGTAATTTTAGTTAAAATATCCTAAACTTTAATTACAGAGAGTTAATGTTTGTGGTTCAACATAGACACTTCATTTCCAAAAAAAAAAATATTAACATAATGAAAAGTTCTCAATCATTTTGCATACCATACCTTATTTCTTAAATTTATTTTCACAGTACATTAAAATAAATCTTTCTCTAAACAATAAATATTGAATTACTACCACATTTACTATTATCCACTATTATATCTTCTATTGTTATGTTATTTATTTCTTCTACTGTTATTACATAGTGTAATTTTAATTAAAATATCCTTAAATTTAATTACAAAGTGTTAAGGTTTGTGGTTCAACATAGACACACCATTTCATAAAAAAAATTAACATAATTAAAAGTTCTCAATCATTTTGCATTCCATATTTAGGATCTTAAATTAGTTTCCATAGTACATAAAAATAAATCGTTATCTAACCAATTAACATTGAATTACTACTGCATTTACTATTATCTACTATTATGTCTTCTACTTTTATGTTGTTTCTTTCTTCCACTATTATTACGAAGTGTAATTTTGATTAGAATATCCCTAACTTTAATTACAAGGTTTTAAGATTTGTAGTTCATTGACACACCATTTCAAAAAAAAAATAAGGAAGAGTTTTCAATCATTCAAAATTTAAGGAAAAGTTTTCAATCATTTTGCATACCATATTTAATATTTAGGATCTTAAATTTGTACATAACAATAAATCCATAAAAATAAATTTTCCATTGCAAATAAAAATAAATCTTTATCTAACCAATAAACATTGAACTGTTGAGTAAAAATTTCGTGAAAACTAAAAGTTACTGCAAGATAAAATCAATCTATTTATTCGTTTTAGAAATGGTTTTCGATTGAAAGAATATTTTTTTTTCAGAAAATAAAATAAATAAACATAATGTCTCATACATAAATATCTATTGGTCAACAATTTGTACGGTAATTTTTAGACACATAAATTGACTTTTCAAGTATTATTTAAACACAGCACCATAAAATTGAATTTAATACCAGTGCTCAATCGGTATTAAATTTTATTGTACTATACGATGTATCTTTAGGAAAGACAAATTTTTATGATGTATCGCAATCTTTCTTCTTTTCGATATTTTCTTCAATATATCGCCTTCTTATCTTATATTATATATATTCTCTTTTCGTCAATTTTGTTGATACCCGAAAATTCATGACCTGTTATATTTTTTTGATAAAAATCGCGTTTTTATCGCCTTTGATATTTATCGTTGGAAATAAGGATATTATTTTTGTGGATATTATTTTATTGTATTAGCGGATATGATTTTTTTTGTGTGTGTGATATTATTTTTGTGGATAATTATAGCAAAAATACCAATGTCGGTATTGATAGTAATATTATCGAAGTTGATAACTATGGTATATTTGATAGTTTAACGATAGTATCTGTGCATCAAGAGAATGTTTTTTAAATTATCGTTTTTGCGATGTTAAAACATCGAGACATCGCCAACTGTGATACCCTAATAAGTAGTTTTTTTAATATGCCAGTAAATAATCTTAATACTAAATTAATAATTATAATGTTTATATAAAAAAAAAAGTAAGTTGTCAGTAAATAAATATTGTCAAGAGTCCAAAAAAAAAAATCGATGTACGCTATCCTGACAAACGGAAACAATAAAAAAAAGAAAGAAGAGAACAAAACATAGAATCATTACAGCTAAATCAGAGTATTAATATCTGATTCTTCAAGTTCATCTAACAAATGCTTTGTTTAATGTTGTATTGTATTTAAACCGTATTACTGAACGAAAAAAAATGCATGCTAAACTAAAAGAGCAATAAAACTTACAACCAATCAATCAAGTTAAATAAGAGCATCTCAACACTTATTTACAGATTTTTTTTTTAGTGCCATTTGTTAACAGACTCGCAAGTAATAAAAATAAAAAAAAATCTCTCGAAGATAATTACATCACCTTTTTTTCCTTGTTTGAAGTTTCGGAAATTGAGAAACTAGGCGAAACTATAACTCAGACAAAACACTTTTTTTTTGTCTTTTGTTACTAATCTGCGAAAAAAAAAGTCATAAGCGTTAAAAATTTCCGCGTTAAAATATTATCTTTTATTGATGTGTAAATTGTAAGAATTAACTTGAAAATAGAGGTTAAGCAGCATTATTAAAGCTATCGTTATTCACGCTAACAAGCTTAAGCTTGAATAAAATATTAAATTATAAAATATATCAATGATTATAAGTATATTTTTTAAGAATAATCATTAATTTCAATGGTCTTTATGAAAGTTAGAAAGGATTTAAACTTAATAAAAACTCCTTTTAACAAAAATCTAAAGATGGCACAAACTTTTCGTACAAGAATAAACTAGTTAAATAACTGAAATTAGAAAGTACTATTAACTTTTATAAGTTAGAATTAAAATAAATTATTTCGCTATTTTTCAGGGAGGGGAGGGAGGGGGGGCGAAGGGGCTGCCATCGATACATTACTTCAATTTAAATTAATATAATACATAGTAACTGTTAATGTATGTTCATTAATAATGTATTTTGCTCTTTAATGTGTATTTATAATGTATATAAATTGTTAATGTATTTTAATAATGCATATTAACTGTAATTTATTTCCTTTCAGACCATTGAAAAGACAAATACAATAAGGGCCATAAAGGTATTAAGCGAAGTATCATTAGAAACTATGGTATATTAGATATCATTATGTACTAAATATCATAGATATTTATTTAAAGCCATAGAAACAAGTTTCAAAATTTAAAATAAAAAATTTATAATTTCTTAATGATTTATTTTTTTAAAAGTATTAAAATAATTTTAAAACTTTAAAAGGACAAATACAAAATGGGTAAAAAAATATATATCAGGAACAAACAATGTAGGGAGAAAAAAATTACCGAACTGTAAGGCAATAACTTTACGAGTAAAAGAAATTTAAAAAAAAAAAAAACATAATTCTGGTTAATAAACCAAAATATACGGTATTTAAACCAGTAAAAGTAATCTGTAAAAATTTCCGAGCTTTTTGGTATTCTGATTGAATCAGAAAAACGGTAAATTTTACCATATTCCGGTAGTTTTGACCATACTTTTTTTCTCGGTGTGGAATATTATACACAAATATCATTGACATTCAAACCGTTAATATCAAGAATTTAAAATAAAAAATTATAATTCATTTAACAAATATTTTTTTTAAAAAGCATTCAAAAAACTTTAAGCCATTGAATGAAGATTTATAACATAGGCCAAAAATTTCAGGAACCACTAAGATAATCGTTATTCGGAACTATTATATATATCCAATTGTCAAGGACATTTATTTTAAATAATTAGAAACAAGTTTTAAGGATTTAAAATACAAAAATTCATAAATTATCAAGACCTAATGTTATTTTTTTTTTAAATATTCAAATAACTTTAGACCATTAAAAGGACGAATACAAGACAGACCAAAAATAAGAGGTATAACATAATGCATAAAAAACACGGGTATTTATTTCAAACCAATGGGGCACAAGTTTCAAGATTTTAAACTTAAAACTTTATAATAAAAGAATAAAAAAAAAAATTTTTTTTTGAAATTCCTCAAAAAAATCTATTTATTTATTTTTTCATTCATTTTGAAAAACAAATTGTTTGAAAATATTTAACTAATTTGACTGTAATATTATGATATACTCACGATGATAATATTAGGAAATGCTCTGAAATAGTTAACCATTTCCATGCCCAAAAAAATCTGATGTATCAATTCATAGACCAGACATTTTTGAGCGATTTTCAACATTAAATTTCAGCATTTTTTACTGACATCCTATAGTTAAATCCCTTACAATTTATTTTTTATTGATATTTAAATTTCGTTTTAAGTATGCAAATGAATTTTAAGATTTTAAATAGATGATTTAGTTAAGTCATCAATTACTACTGTTTTCAAGCCAAAATAATTATATATTTATATCAAAACAAAACCATAATGTTTCAGCATAGCAAAGTAGAATTTAATATCCCTCAATTTTTTTTTATTATTATTATTTATTTATTTATTATTATTATTATTTTTATTTTTTTTTGATTAGCAAATTTTGTTGAAAGAGAATGGATTTTACAAAAGTAAATAGTTAATTCACTTATGACTTCATTTACGATTGTTTTTACGTCAAAATTTTTTTTATATCAAACAAAAATTTGACTGACACAACATTGTATAATTTAATGCTTTTAAATTTTCTTTTTATTTCTGTGTGAACTCTGTTAAAGCACGAAATGAATTGCAAACGTAAATTGATGATCAAATGTGTCATTTTATGTAAAAATTTCAAGTTTTATGCCAAAATCAAACCCAAATTCGACCGTTCTAATAAAATTGAATATAATATATTTCCATTTTTTATTGGTTTGTAAATTTTATTTAGTGAAGGAATTTTACGAACGTAAATTGATTATTAAATTTTTTCTCAATTTCATTTTAAAAAAACAAAACAAAAACAGTTTATAACAAAATAATTTTACATTTTATGAACACTGATCATGAATCTTAAATTGACAACTTGAGTAAAAATAAAAAAATGTACATTTTTTGTAACTATTTTAAGACAATAAAAAAGTTTTATAATCGCCATTCTAGTTTTTTCTTTTGTTTCCACTCGAATGAAAAACATCTTGAATTTATGAATCGTCATTTTCTTATCCAGTCATTCTGAGAATTACGAGATCTTTTTATTTTTATTTCAACGAATTCACAACTGAGTAGGGCAATTAGATGAACGGCGAGTCGTAATGACGTAAAAAAGAACACACGTTTTGAGAAAAGCGGTGCAAATTCGCGGAGTTGACCAATTAAAAGCGAAAAGAAGAAAAAAAGAAGTACTACTTCAATAAGAACTAAAAATAGTTCTTAAACCTTTTTTTAATTATTATAATTCGTTCTATGTATCATATCATTGCACGTTTAATTTGTCATACCATTTGATTCTTAGTTCTAATTTATACCATTCAATAATAAGTTTTATTCGTAGTAATTATGATACAATAATGCAAAGAAGAAAAATATTTTGAAGAAAAAAAATGGTGTAAATGCAAACACCAAGTTGATTATTTCTAAGAGAAAATAGTGAAATAATTTCAATCGAATCTTCCTTACCTTTTTGTACTTAAAAAAGGAAGTATTACTTCAATAAGAACTAAAAATAGCTCTTAAACTGTTTTTTTTTTTATTTAATTATTATAATTCCTTTGATTTATCATATCATTTCACTGCACGCATAATTTATCATACCATTTGGTTTTTAGTTTTAATTTATATCATTCAATAATTAGTTTTATTTGTAGTAATTAAAATACAATAATGTAAAGAAGAACAAATATTTTGAAGGAAAAAAAATGGCGTAAATGCAAATACTAAGTTTTTGAACTTAAAATTATTTCAGAGAGAAAATAGTGAAATATTTTCATTTCAATAGAATCTTTCTTACCTTTTTGTACTTTAAACTACTTTTTTTATCAATTCATTATTAATTTTTTATTAATTAATAAATCGTAATAATATAAAATAGAACAAACGTATTAGAACATTATGTTAATTCATTGAATTGACAAATTAAAGTGAAAAAAGAGGGTGGATGAATTATTTCAATAAGAATAATCTAAAATAATTCTTCAACTTTTTTTTATTGATGAATGCCTATTTAATTTATCATATTTTTTGATTATTAGGATTGTTCAAATTAAGTCCATATATAGGAAAACTAATATTTAGAAAAAAAGTGATGTAAAAACCTACAAAAGCTGCACCATTAAATTCGAAAAAGAAAAAAAAAGCATAGTTTTAATAAATTAGCTTAAAATAACTTGACTTTTTGAACTTAAAATTATTTGATTTATTAATTTTTCATTAGTTCCATTTGTAATAATTAAATCGCAAAAACATATAAAAGAACAAACGCACAGAGGAAATTGCCATAGATTCATGAGGTAGTCCAAATCATGATTTTGGGGCAGTGCTGAAGGTTTCAATTATAATCATTTCAAGTATCCTTAAACTATTTTAGATTCATGATGAGCTAATAGTTCATCAATATAATTTATCACCTATTAAAAACTATGATAATAAGCTCATTATAAATGTTTTCAAAAAATATTTTACTGTCACATCAAATAAATCAGTTACACGAAATAACTTGGTTTTTATTGAACTCTTATTCGCAATAAAAGCTTAATTCAGTTTAAATTTTAAATATCTAGCTGTTAGTTAATCAATGCTACCATTTTTATACTTCATAGAGAATAAAACCCTTATCTTAAAAAAATGTAAATTAATAATTTGATTTCTTTCTTTCTCTTTCTGTTTTCATACAGAAACTTAGATATTTTTTGAATTTCTTTTTAAAAAAAAGTCAACTATATCTCATTAACGTCAAAATAAAAATATTTTTCATAAAATTCAAAAAATACATGTCGCTAAAAGAAGTATTTGCCCTGTTTGAATGTTTTCAAAATTATCTATTTCATTGTTTTGGCGTTGGATATTCTGAACATATGAACATTGAAATTTCTTTAATATATATATATCATATTCTAAAATTTATTAACTATTGATTTTGTAAATTAAAGAAATTTTAATGAAGAATAAATGTTTCTCTTAGATCTAAATGACTGCAAATAAATGCAAATTTGACAATTTATTTGGAAGTGACCTAAATTAATACAGAATAATGAAAAAAGTTTGAAAAATATTTTTTTTTAAAAAAAATTCTGCGTCAATAGGTAAAAATAAGTTACGTAAACAAAATAGACCGAATGAAAAAGGTAAATATTTTTTCTTGTTTTTGGCAGAAAATTTTCAATCATCATTTTATTTCACTACTAATAATTTAGCATTTATGACTTTTCGATTTTGCTAGATATCAGTCATTTTTTGGATGTGAATTATAATTGTAAAGCATTTTACACTTCATACTTTATAATCTCTGTAGATATACTTTGTTACTGATTAAAGTAAGGTATCATGATTGAAGAAAATATTTAATTAGCGATGGCATGAAATGTTAAGAAATTTCACACTAAAATTACTGTTATTTATTTTATTTAATTTCGACTAATTTAAGATTTAGGACTTTTTTTAAATTTTTTTATAAATTATTCATTTTTTGTGCATGAATTATAATTAGGAAGTATTTTTTCCTCGTCACTGTAGATATATACTGGCTGATAATGATAAACGTAGAGATGGAGAACATATAGTACAGATATATATAGTACATATAACATATAGTACATATATATATATATATGAAGTGTTAATAAATTTCACACTAAAATTCCAATAATTTATTTTATTTAATTCCGACTAATTCAAGATTTAGGACTTTTCTTTAATTTTTTGTAAATTATTCACTTCCTGTACATGAATTATAATTAAGAAGCATTTCTTCCTTTTCACTGTAGATATATACTGGCTGATAATGATAAACGTAGAGATAGAGAACATATAGTACAGATATATATAGTACATATAACATATAGTACATATATATATATATATATGAAGTGTTAATAAATTTCACACTAAAATTCCAATTATTTATTTTATTTAATTTCGAGTAATTTAAGATTTAGGACTCTTTTTTAAATTTTTTGTAAATTATTCACTTCTTGTACATGAATTATAATTAAGAAGTATTTTTTCCTTTTCACTGTAGATATATACTGGCTGATAATGATAAACGTAGAGATAAAGAACATATAGTACAGAAAACAAATATATATATATATATATATATATATATATATATATATATATGCACGCACTCATACGTGCGATGTATGTAGGAATAGCAGTGGTCCGAAAATTAAAAATTAGCCACATGGCTTGACCTCGAAAAATAATGAAAAGAATGTTAAAAAAAAAAAGAACAAATATCGGCATTTGTTATCATTCCTCTCCCCCACCTTCTCACATGTTTCAAATAACCCAACAAAAAGAAAAATTTCTTCTGAATTGGGATACACTTTCTTTTTTTCTCTATAACTAAGGAAGGAAAAAGCGAAAAACGTAAAATGTGGTACAACGACGGTTAGAAAAGAAAACAATTGCTAGTTCTGACGAAGTTTTGATTAACCCGTCACCTAATTAAAAAATAAAAAAAGCCAGTGCGTTAAAGAAACAAAAAGATGAAAAGAAAAAAAAATAAGTACAATATGGGGGAGAGGAAGAAAAAAAAAACAAGTATCTTTAGAAAGCGGGTTGCTTGACATTTAGTCATTTCGAATGCTTGTGAAAGGACAAGTACAGAAACTTGGCGTATAAATCGAAAAGCATATAGCTACGTATGTACAGAAAAGAGAGGAAATTTAAAAAATTTGCTGTGGAATAAGAAGAGAAGTTTAGGGAAGGGACAGTAGTTAAGGCGAAGGAAGGAGAAAATAGAAGCTAGCGAAATAAGAAGAGACAGTTTGCGGTAGAGGAAACCTAGAAGCGGGCCAGGCGAGCCCCATTTATCATGCGCCACTGTCAATATACTTAACTGGTAACCGTGGAACACGAGCTAGCCTCGACGCAGGGTCCCATTCTAGGCAACAGCTTTGTTTTCTTGCTAGCCTCGACGCGAGGTCTCTATCTAGTAGTCATTAGATGCAGCGAGCGCTGGAATAAGAGAGAAAAAATAATAGCCGCCAAAAAGGAGTAAAGGACCGGTTTCCGCGACATCAAGTACCACTGGAACGCTATTAAAATAACTGCACAAAAAACAAAACACAAAAAATGTAATGAACTCAAGAAATAAATATATGTATACATACAATGGAATAAGTACCTTTTCCCCCTGGCTGCGCCAAGATTCAGAGCGGGCTTACGCCTAGTCTTTTCGATAGAGAGGATTCGACGTAGTACCGGTTCGTAGAGGTACGCTGGATGAAAAAGGGAGCTATTAGATATTTTTCACATAAAAAGGGATCATATATTTCCACGTGAGATTATTAAAGTACAATCATGCTTTTGAAAGGATTGTAATTAAACAAATGTGAGTAGTTAATGAATTAGGGTTAAAAGTATGATTGATTTCGAAATTTCGTTCTCTAATAAAATAATGGCTATGATACTAAAATAGATTAATTATCCTACTATACTCATATAATAATATTTAGTAAGAGTCAGAAATAATAAGGTTTTGCATATTTTTAGGAAAAATATGTTATTGTTCACAAAGTACACTGCTTTAGACAGCGCCATAATTAATTTTAAAAAAAATCTTAAGAATATTTTAAAATAATTTACTGAAATAAACATTGAAGACAACATCAAATCAATTACAGTAATTAAAAAAATATTTAATGTTATGAATAGTTGATAAAGTAACAAGTTTATTATCATATTTCCTAATACTACTTATTTAGACGTTTTAATTATTTATTTGTCTAATGTTAAGCATCAAATTTCAATTTTTTTTTTTAAGTTGCTGGTTACTTTAGTTGTTAATAGATAAACTTTCTGATCAACGCTTTCTTAACTTAGCTACAATTATGCAAATGCTTAATAACAAATTCTATATTGAAAATATATTTCACGTGTGATTATTAAAGGAAGTAAACAACCAATAAGTTACGCTTTAGAAAAGATTGTAACTAAGCAATTGTGAAAATTCTATTAATACTTTAGTAGTTTAACTACATGTTTACGCTTTAATGTTCATAGAATAAAATTAAATGATGATCATAATTTGGGATTATAAGATCTGCTTAAGTGTATGGGAATAATTTAAAGACAATATGTTATTGTTTACAAAGCATGAAATATTACACAGCACCATGAATAGTTTTATTACTTTAAAATAATCATTAAAATAACACTGTAATTCATTAATAATATGTAATTATTTTTAAAAAAAACTGGTATAATATGCATATTCGAGAAACTAAATTATTGTTAACTAATTAGTTCGAGAAACTAAATTATTGTTATTGTGTGAGAACATTTATCCGTGACATCTTAATTAATTAATTTTTCTAAAAATTAATTTCTTGCCACTTAAAGAAAATTTCTGGTTCAGATTTTGAAAGAATCTTTTTTACACTGGAAATAAAGGGTTAATACTTCTTTAATAAAAAGAAAAGCGTGGGATGGCTAAATACAATAAATTCGTTAAATTTTCTATTTTAAGGTGAGAGGATTAGTACTATTTTACCTACTTTCAGAACGCATGTTGTAATTTTCTCAACTTAATTGTGATTTGCTATGTATGTCAGATTATATTGATTTGTTTCGATATCTATGTTATTGTTAAAAGGAATAAAAACAAATTTTTTTTTTTAATTTGGTTATAAAAAATAGAAGTTTTAGCAGAATTTATTTTTAAAAAAATTAAAATTTTCAGATAACAATAAAAAAGTTAATTGTAAATCAGTAGTTTTCATAAAGATAATACAGGATACTAAATTCATTAAATGCTACTAAAAAACAGGAAACTAAATTCATTAAATGCTAATTAATTCATAAGTATTGTGAAACACATCTTTAATAGTTTCTACAAAAACAAGGTAATAAATTCATTAAATGCTAATTATACTTATTCTTTCTTAAGCATCGTAAAATCTTTAACAGTTTATCGAAAAAAAAGGATACTAAATTTATTAAAGGCTAATTATACTAATTCATTCATAAATATCGTAAAATATATATTTAATAGTTTCTAAAATACAGGATACTAAATTCATTAAATACTAATTTAATTATAAATATTGTAAAATGCATCTTTAATAGTTTCTAAAAAAACAAGATAATAAATTCATTGAATACTAATTACGCTAGTTCTTACTTAGATATTGTAAAATGCATATTAAACAGTTTCTAAAAACAGGATCATAAATTCATTCAATGCTAATTCGTTGAGAAATATTGTAAAATGTATCTTTAATATTTTCAAAAAAAACAAGATAATGAATTCATTGACGCTAATTCATTGACAAGATAATAAATTCATTACGCTAATTCTTACTTAGATATTGTAAAATGCATATTAAACGGTTTCTAAAAACAGGATATTAAATTCATTAAATGCTAATTTGTTGGTAACTATCGAGAAATGTATCTTAAAAACAAGATGCTTAATTCTTTAAATATTAATCACAACACATAAATTTAGAATGGTTAACATCATTATCGTTCTTCTCCTAGTTTTATCTTCGTATTTACTTAACTAATCAGTACAGGAAAGTCCGGATTGTTTCTTTTTTAATCTATTTCTTTCAGTCCCGTTATTGTCTTGAAACTAAGGAAAAATTTCGATAGGATAGTAGTAAATTAAAAAAGTAACAGGTATATTCTGAATCTGAATTAGATCCTGATTCTGATATATTCTGAATTAAATTGTAAATTGCATGCGTGTACCCTGGCGAATTAAAAATAAAAAATTTCAATGCACAAAAAATGCAGAAAAATAACTGAAGAAACTGAGTTGTAGGCATGGAATTCAAAGGTAAAATTTTGGGTAGGGCTTTTACACAAGAACTCCCGTTGAGTCGGTGTCTATGATATTAACAACATATCACATATTTCTTTCAATAAAATTTTACAAAGCAGTATGTTCTGGCAGCTTCTAAGTATGAAGTATAGTTTCTGGGTAATGTATTAGCTATAGTGATTTATACATGGGGGTAAAACCTATTTCAGGATATAAAAATATTTTGGTGTAAAGTAAAATTATAAGTAAAAACAGAACAAAAGGTCTAATTTTCAATACAGTATTTGGTACACAATTGATTTTTTTAATGTCTGTTTATCGTTATCACTGGCAAAGAGCAAATAGTAGCCAGAAAAACTTAAATACTAGCTATTTTTTTTCTTGTTTTTCGTTCTTAAACAATTTCTTAGTTTTATTCTTGCTTTTTAACTTAAGATTCATGACTATTTTAAAGTAAGAAATATTCATATTTTATTTTCTGAAGTTTTGAAAGCTGATATAATCTTATTTGAAAGTATACAAATAGACGTAACTTGGGATTTTCTATACAAAATATAATTTTTATATTTTACAAAATATAATATTTCTGTCTGTCAGTACGAAGCGTATTACCCCGTAATATCGTGCAAGTTTGATGAAATCTTAAGGTGGTTCTGAATTTAACTATATTATCGTATTTCTTGAACTTGATTATATGATACAATTGTTCAACTTATTAAGGTTTCAGCAACACCTTATTATGATTAAACGTCGTATCGATTTTTCTGAAAGTATTTTGTTAACAATGAAATTAAACTTAAAATTTTACTGCACTATTTTTCTCCTTATTAAAAGTTTAAGAAATTGACAATTGCAGAATTGTTCACACCCAAAAAAATCTTATTTCATACAAAAAGTAAAGTTTGAAATTGATTATTATTATTATTATTATTTTTAAGTTAAGATGAATGAGCACGTAAGGAATGTTTTTGAAATCGTTTTATCATTAAAAGCTGACGGAAAAGCTGAAGGAGACATTTGATATCAGCAGGACTTGAGAAGTTAGAGTGTTAATAATAAACTTTCGATATATTACGCTTCGTTGCATCGTACATTCAGATATATCGTTAAAAGATATATCGCTCTTTTTTCGCTAAATGTGAATAGCAACATTTGAGCATCTAGACCAAAATTTAAAAAATAATAAAATGATGTATTGTAGCTTACAAGATAAACTTTTGTTTGCTTAATAAAATGCGATGCAAATAATCTCACAACTGTCCGCGCAAAATTGGATTTAATTAAGTAAAAAGAATTGCACAGAGTAAAAAGGCAATATTTCCGGCAGTAAAATACGATGCAAGTAATCTCACAACTGTCTGCGCGAAATTGGAATTAATTGAGTAAAAAGAATATATAAAAGGAATTGCACAAAGTAATAAGGCACTATTTCCGGCAATAAATACGATGCAAGTAATCTCACAACTATCTGAGCAAAATTGGATTTAATTCAATAAAAAGAATATATAAAAGGAGGAATTGCACACAGTAATAAGGCAATATTTCCGGCAATAAGTACGATGCAAGTAATCTCACAACTGTCTGCGCAAAATTGGAATTAATTAAGTAAAAAGAATATATAAAAAGAATTGCACACATTAAAAAAGCATTATTTCCAGCAATAAAATACGATGCAAGCAATCTCACAACTGTCTGCGCAAAATTGGATTTAACTGAGTAAAAAGAATATATAAAAGGAATTGCACACAGTAATAAGGCAATATTTAATGCAATAAGTACGATGCAAGTAATCTCACAATTTTCTGCGCAAAGTTGGATTTAATTAAATAAAAAGAATATGTAAAAAGAATTTCATACAGTAAAAAGACAATACTTCCGGAGTTTTCGAATTTTTTTTTTTGAAGAGTTATTTAAGAAACCTTGATTTCAAAAATAATAAAACCATTACATTATTTGAATATAACTAGGTTTTTTTTTTTTTTTTTCAATTCTGTTCTAATTGTCAATTGTAACAGCCCATAGCTTTTATTATTTTAACCTATTGAGTGCCTCATCCATTATGGTCTTTTTCAAATATAATTCTTTTAACACGTGTGAAGAACAATGTTTTAAATAAATTAATTTGAATGAGCGATTGTTTGTGCAAAATGGGATTCGATTATACCCATGAAGTAAGAAATGGCAGAATAAAGAGAACTGTCAAAACGATAAAATAAAAAATAAAAAAATGGATTCAGGAGGAGTTACGAAGATTTTTTTAGCACATTTATAATTTCTTACAGTTGATCTTTGCCAAAAGTCACGGGCGTCGTTACCAATACTTGGGAAATTAGGGTCCATCATTGTGAGAAAATATTATCGATATCTTCTACTCTTTATCTATATCTTTTATTCTTTATCTATATCTTCTACTCTTCATCTATATCTTTTATTCTTTATCTATATCTTCTACTCTATATCTATATCTTTAACTTTTTCTCTCTCCCTTTTTTACATAGTGCAACTTATTACATTATTAAAAGAAAATTAATTAAAAATAAAATACACAAAGAAATGCACTGAATAAAATAATAAAACAAGTGCTTAGTGAACTACAACTTACAACTCACTGTTAAGGCTTGTTTTGAAGACGAAGTTTGGTTGAAATTGATGGGAACTTGTTTAGCTTGCAGCTTGTGTAAACGATCACCAAAGTTCTTGGTCCAAGTCTTTGGGTGATAGTTGAGCATATTCTATTTTCCATCCAAATTTTCCTCCCTTAACCAATCAGCTTCTAAAGTTTTGTGACGTCAACAAGCAGGCATCAGTTTAATGTCATTTTGTTGTCCGTTTTCATATATTTCAATACAAATAAATTAATCGATTGAGGTCTATTTTCGTTACTATGATTTTATGTTGTTGAATATGAACGATGAGCATGCTCAGGTTTTCCATCCGACCAATCAATGACATTCAAGAATTTAGATATTGTCGACGAATCATCCAATTTCTTGGAAAGAGAAATTCCTCAAGTTCTTGGATTCAAGAATGTGTAAACAGGCCTTTACCCTTTCCTTTAATCAGCAATAAAAACCTCTTAGCACAATTCTATTTCTCCATGCACTTAACTGATTAAGACTGATTTTAAGGCATTCCTTAATTTTCAACAACACCCATGCAAAGCCATTTGATACCTCGAAAATAGCCACTTCAGTTTACGATATGGGAAAAAGTCCTTTGCATTTTGAAATAGTCTTTACCGTATTTCTGGGATCTTATATCATCTTTTAAAAATGTCGGATATCGACAGAACAGTCTAAATGTTGGCCATCTATTCATAAATTGTCTCAAACAAGCAATTAACTAGAATTTCTAGGAAAAAGATGTATTAACCTTTTAGGGAATTAAGTAGGGGGAGACTCTTGATGATATTTTCTGTTTTTTTGGTGATTTTGCTAAGAGACTTTCTCTGGCATTCTAAATCTTCTCTGAGGAAGCTCTCACATTCCTATTCCTCCATCATTTAAACTAGCTATTTCCAGCCATTTAATCAAGTTTATCTTTAATTACAAGAACGCAGTAAATAAATCCATTTCTTAGGAATGTTTTGCTTAGAAGTTTTAGGATTTTTCAATAACTTTGCTTTCATTCATAAATTAAATGTCACGTTTAATTTTTCTTAAAAATTTGCATATAATTCAATGAACAATTTTGCAAAAATATTGATAATTTTTATCCTAATTCAAGAAGTTAACATCAACTTACATTTCAATTAATTAAAAGAACGAAGAAATATTTCAAATGCAAAAGTTTCATTAAAAAAATCCGTATGATTTTATTATGCTCATTAATAAAAATTGTAAAAAAAAAAAATATTTTTACGAATTGTATAATTTGTTAAACTTGATTTATTGTATGAGTATGTTCATCGTATTTTATGAAGTTTTATTTATTTTGCTTTTATCAAAATAATATAGTATTTTTCAAGTAATTATTTTGTGCTAATTAACATTTTCAGAATTTCTTATTTTTCATAAATATTTTTTCGGAATTACTGAAACTATAAACACTGCAGATCGAAGAAGAAAATTAGAGTTCTATGTGTTCTCTTTTCTATTTCTTTGTGAAAATTTATATAAAGTTTTTAGTTAGCAAATATGTTATGACTTTTTCTTTTAATTCTTTAAGAGTTCAACTACAATTTAAAATGTTAAAAAAATGCCTAAAAAAATTGGCCTCAATCGTGATTGTTTTGTCTCATAGGAATACATGACATAATGTTATGCATTTATAAATTTCATATCATTCTGATCAAAAGTTTCAACAGACAAAAAGTTTTAACAAAGTTTTTAAAAAAAAATTTCAAAATAAAACTTTATTTTTAAGACACTGTGTATATATGATTTAAGCAACTGTACTTTTACCTTGATGTACCTAAAGAAATAAATTGAGCATATTTTTCGATTGAAACTTATGAAAAAGAGGATATATATGATACATAAAAGTGTAATGTGATACATGATACTTCATATATTTTTAATAAGTTTTAATTTTTTGACTTATATAATATAAAATATTGTTATAAATAATGTATCAATCAACTGTTTCTCAGGGGCTAAATGTTTTAAAGAGTTAAAAATATCACCAAAACTTAAATCATTTAAATTTAACAGAATATAAAACAATAACTAGTCAAAAAGCTTTGTTTGTACATCGTAATACTATAAGTCTGTTTTACTGTTTTATAGATTGTTGTTGTTGTAGTTCATTTACGTCGCACTAGATCTGCACAATTATCTATTGGCGACGGTCAGGGAAGCATCCCTGAAGATGATCCGAAGAGATGCCATCACAATTTTGATCCTCTGAAGAGGGGATGGCGCCCCCGCTTCGGTAGCCCGACGACCTGCACGTGAAGTCGAGCACTTTACTGCAGAACAGTTCAACGAGGACCAATACCGCACACCCTCGGTCCCTACGCAGACTGATTCAAGTGGTCACCCACCAGCACACCGACCGCACTGCTGGAAACCGTGTCTTAACAAACAGTTCACTGCGGGACCTGTTTTATAGAAATTAAGAACAATTTTAGGACTACTTAATCCTTCACTGCTCATTTTGCATGTCTACAAGGCTACAATTCGAATCGGTTTTTTTTCACTTATATATATATATATATATATATATATATATATATATATATATATATATAACCACCTCTATTTGTTCTTCATAAACTTGTGCATCCCAGCAAAAAAATAAATAAACCAAAAATAGATCTTTTAGGGGGGGAAATGTGTAGCTTTACGAACATAACTAATTTCAGATTTTCCTGTAACCGAATTAGGTAAGATCAAGCACTCGTATAAATGCAACGAAAAAAATAGATCTCTAGTGTTACTCTTCTATTTTAAGAAAATGCGTAGTGGAGAGTTAAGAGTCTTAATCATTTTGTTAAATACTATGAAGTGTTAAAATTAATCCTTATGTATTAGTATTGACTATATATATATATATATATATATATATATATATATATATATATATATATATATATATATATATATATATATATATATATATATATATATATATATATATATTCTTCAAGTGCACTTTTTTTTGGCCACCCTCAAAACTTATTGTTAATTAATATCAATCTGTACAGTTTTAGTAATTTCTAAGGCACAAATCCTTTTATAATCTCTGAATAAAATTTCCGTACTTTGTATATTACATATATAGTAATCAAACATAGAATACAAAAACATGAAAGGTTGAAAAGTAAAAAAAAATGAAATTGATAAGATTAAAAAGAAAAAAAAAAAAAAAGAAAAAAAAAACAATATTTTATTAAAAATGTACTGAAAAACGAAGAAATAATCCTTTAGTGAAGTAAAAACAGAAGGTTAATTTTTTTTTCTCAAGTAACAGTTCAAGTATGCCCCCCCCCCCAATAAATTTATCTGACGAGATACCAAGGACAAAAATTCATGTAAATTCATACATAGAATTAGTTCAGACATGAGAATTCTTGATTTCAAAAATAAAAAAAAAACTTTTTATGCAAGATTTTTATGATTTTTATTGACTGCTCCAGACGTCCAGCTCTTAAGAAAATTAAATAATGAAAAATTTCAGAATTATTTCTTAAAAATATTTACATTTAAATAATGTCTGTTTTATGTTAAACTACAGTAAAAAAATTCACGATCCTAAGTTAAATTTTAAATAAGTTAAGGAAAGGCGAAAAAAAAAATTGCACATTCATGCTTTTTCGATGAAATCAAAACCGCCTAGACCGCCTTCATATATATTTACATAGAAAATGTGCTTAGAAAATTTGTCTATAATTTTACTTTAGGGGCATATCTGCGGATTAAGGGCTCCTAATACAAAAGAACAACCTTTACTGGAATTACATACATAAGGCAAAATCGTTCCAACTTTAAACCAAAGGCGGATTAAAAAAAAAATATTGCCATAACAAAACATGAGAGAAATAGTCGTAGAGAAAAAAAAAGAGGTGAACAAAACATTTATTCTTCTAATGAGAGGAAAAAATCTCTGGGCTCTCCTATTGGTCAACAAAATAGAGAGAGCCCTAGGGCTTCATGCAGGGCTCCTTCAAGCATAACCTTGTGCAATGTTCTTTCCGCAATGGTATTATTTTTCCCTTTTTGCTTTTGTTTCCAAGGGAAAGAAATGTGTGCGCAATATAGAGGTTAGAAATGGAAAGGTAAAATGAATGCCGTTAGTTAGTTGGCTTTCACGCTTTTTCACAGCAAATGTTGGCAACAGCCTTGGTTTTGAATATATTTTTTTTACTAGTTAAGATAATAAAACGAAGTAATAATAAGAATTTTTAGAATGGTTAATTCATTAAAATATAAATGCATTCAATCTCGTTTATACTGTTGAAATAATGAAACTATATCTCAGTTTCACTTAAAGTTAAAAATGACCCAACATAATTATTTATTTATATGATTTATTCACTTAATTTATTTAAAATTGAATACATTTAAATGTTTTTATGGTGTTGTATTTTCAATGATAGTTGTGAAATACTATTTAAAATGTCATCTGATCATTCTTTTGTTTAAGAACGCGGTTAATTAAGCATTTGAACTGACATGTTAGAAAAAATAAATTTCATATTTCACACACTTTAGTTTCACCCGATTTTAATGCTTTTTTGTTCTTCAATATTCGCCTTGGGAGAATTTTTTTTTTTAACTGAATCTTGATAATCGCTTCATTGTCAAGGATATAGAAAAGAGAAAACGAAGCATTGAATGTTATCGAAAGTTAGAGCATTTTTAAATAGGTTTTTCTCTTTCTTTTTGGGAGTAGTACGATTTTCATAAATCAGCATATCAGAGAATTAATTCATAAATCATAGAATTTCATAAATCAGCATATAACTGAATCTTGATAATTGCTTCATTGTCAAGGATATAGAAAAGAGAAAAAGAAGCATTGAGTGTTATCGAAAGTTAGAGCATTTTTAAATAGGTTTTTCTCTTTCTTTTTGGGAGCAGTACGATTTTCATAAATCAGCATATCAGAGAATTAATCCATAAATCATATAATTTCATAAATCAGTATATAACTGAATCTTGATAATTGCTTCATAGTCAAAGATATAGAAAAGAGAAAAAGAAGCGTTAAGTGCTATCGAAAGTTCGAGCAATTTTAAATTGGTTTTTCTCTTTCTTTTCGGGAGCAGTACGATTTTCATAAATCAGCATATCAGAGAATTAATTCATAAATTATATAATTTCATAAATCAGCATATAACTGATTCTTGATAATTGCTTCATTGTCAAGGATATAGAAAAGAGAAAAAGAAGCATTGAGTGTTATCGAAAGTTAGAGCATTTTTAAATAGGTTTTTCCCTTTTTTTTTGGGAGCAGAACGATTTTCATAAATCAGCATATCAGAGAATTAATTCATAAATTATATAATTTCATAAATCAGCATATAACTGATTCTTGATAATTGCTTCATTGTCAAGGATATAGAAAAGAGAAAAAGAAGCATTGAGTGTTATCGAAAGTTAAAGCATTTTTAAATAGGTTTTTCTCTTTCTTTTTGGGAGCAGTACGATTTCTAAAAATCAGCATATCAGAGAATAATTCGATATAAATTTTAAAGTATTGCAAGTTTAGCTAAAAATTACACATTTTAAAGTATATAACTCCCAGGCATCTGGCCTTTGTCTATCAGTTAATGAAATACTAAAAACCTTTTTAATGTGATATCTAATTGCTTTCAATAATAAATTATAAAAAACTCAACACCTCTAATATGAAATTAACAGGCAACCAGCAAGTTCCTATCTCGCTCTTAAAAACAAAAAAATATATATATTTATCCGAATGTTGTCCTAACTTTAATGATCCTAATGGAAATTCTATTCTACCCAAAAGAAATCCTAAAAGTTATAATGAAAATCTTACAATTGTCTTCTAATTTTAAAGCATAAAAAAAGTATGAAATTTTTTTCCAGAAAATATAACAAAAATAGTAATCTATTATTAAAATGAAATTACTTTTACATGTAATTAAGAGAAATCAAAAAGCAATATTTCGGTTAGTTTTTAAGTTTTTTAAGCTAGAATTATTTTGAAACGTACTTACGCTTTAAAATATAAAATAAAAAAGTTAAGTTTAAATAAAATTTTTTTATTAAGTAGTTTTGTGTCGGATTATTTATTTTTTATTATGGAATTTTCATTTATGGATTATTTAATTTTGAGGAGGAATAGAAAAGCTTGAGATAATAAGAATAAAGTGGCATTCTAAGTTATAAATAATATAAGTTTTTAGCACTAAGATGGGTGGACCCGGATGGACCTCTTACAAAAACTACAACCTTTATGGTGTCAAGTTATTACTGACATAAGTTACTTAGACAACATGTGTGTTAAAAAAAAAGTTGTATTTTTGCATTTGTGGTCAACTTGTTCATGGGTTGTACTTATATGAGCGAGCTATAAAACAGTCAAACTAAATTAGCGAAACCAAAAACGTGAGAAATAAGGATACACTGATATCCAGAATTTAAAAAAATGTTTTGTTATATATTTTAAAGCGAATATTAATATCCGGATGGGCGGAACTTTTAAACAAAATAAAAAGTGTACTTAAAATATAGCTCAAGATCAAGTACTCGCGAACTTAAGACCAAGTTCTTCTACAGTTAAATTAGTATAGGAAAACTCAGCATTCATATTTTCCACAGCAAATACCTTAAAATAATATTTCAACTTTTGAATAAATCACAATTTATTCTACAAACATTATCAGAGCGGCCATTGATCAAAAGGTTGCAGGACTTATTCAATCTTTTCTTTCATCTGAGCCCTTTTTTCACAGATAGATTTTAGTCTCTAAATTATTGAAATAAACTGTATAATTTATTTGAATTTTTTTTATACATAATTTCATCGATAAAAACGAACAATATTAAAGGGCGCAGCTTAAATAATCAACTAAAAATGTTAATTTCTTTTTTTTCTTATTCAATATTTTTGATTTCTGAAACTAGTTTTCTTGGCTCTAGACCCCTAGACCAGTGTTTCCCAAACTTATGACTTTTGTGTACCCCTTCTAAATTTTTCGTAACGCTGTGTACCACTGATAAAAAAAATGAATGTATTTTTTACTATAAAAAAATTACACAAAAGTTAAAAATCACAACTGGCTGTTGACACCACTAATTATTAACTATTAACTCTGCAAGAAATAGCCAATAGAAAAATACGTAATCGTAAATTTTCATGGCTAGCTTTGTTTTTGAATAAAATTTTCGTTTGTTGCAAGATATTTCGAATAAGAACGCGTACCCCCTCTAAACTGTTCCCGTACCCCTGGGGGTACGCGTACCACACTTTGGGAAACACTGCCCTAGACGTATGAAAACCACTGAATTCAAGAGATATGTTTAGGTTACTATTTATGTACGTATGAAAACCACGAATTCAAGAGCTGTGATAAGGTTATTACGCTTAGGTTTCTTATTATGTAGTTATTCAAATCAAAAACAATTTTTCAGTACTAAAAATAATTTTAATAAAATTATAACCTAAATCGGAATTGAACAGCCGAGCCAGGATTCTTAGTTTACGGCTATCAATGTACAACTTCGTGGCTTTGTAATTTTGAACCAAACCCAGAAGACAAACGAGCTCTTGTGTCAAGCATTGTTACAAACTAGTCTTCATGGAGGACTTTTTGATGGAAGTAACTCGCAATTGCATGAAGAGGAAAACCACGAAAACCTCTTATGATGGCAAGGGGATTCAAGCCCATGATTCGTCTACCACTGTGGATATTTTACGTATTTTTGGTTAAGATCAAAGAGTAGTATTTGTTCTTAATTGTGCATCTTGATTGTTACAATCGTAAATTTTTTTCGATATAATGGGCGTAAAACCATTTAAGAGTCTCAGAAGCGCTGGTCTCTAAGCAATCCTACTTCCATCAACTTGACAACGGCTCTGAAATTGCAAAATTATGATATTATTTTGATTTATGATGAAAGTATAATTTCTCCGCGTAAATCACAAAAAACCACGGTCCTTTAAATTTTAAAAATAAATTTAATTTAACTTCCTCATAAAAAACAAATATTAATTCACTTTTTCATAATCGGAAAATAATTTCTTACCACAATACCTAACGAATAATTGAATTTAAACCACAATAATACATAGAAAGATGTAATTTATTCAACGATGTTTAGCTAAGCCTATTTTCATTAGATCGCGTGTGAAAAACTAATAATCGTTGACAATAAATTGTATTTCAATTTTCAAATAATACATTTTCTGCAGCATATTAAAAGTGATTCCATTGAAGAAAATAAGTGGGGATAAAAACAAAATAATAGTACAGTCACGTCACGTTTCTAGCACTCATTTAATCAATCAATCATCGGTATTTCTCTTTAAATGTTTTTCCGCACATAGGATGAAAATAATGAGTGTTCGATTTCTGTTAGGATGGAAAATGAGTAAATATACCTTTGTCAAACAATCAATTATGGCTATTAGTCGAAAGCATTAATATTTCCATTCAACAAGTCTTTCATTTAAGACTAATATGTATTTTCGCTTGTTTGTTTTAGGAAAAAACTTGAGTTTCATAATTATAGTAATTTAATTATTCCAAATGGAATAATTTAATTATTTAAAATGAACTGCACGATTTTGAGAATTGTTTCTTACAAATAAAGCAATGAAGTTAAGTTTCTAATAAACAGGAAACTGAATTCATGAAATGATAAATGCTCTTAGTCATTTATGGGTATTTTAAAACGTATATAAATCAGAATTCTAAATTCCTTAAATTAATTATAAAGTTTATAATTAATCATAAAAACCTAAATTAATTATAAGTAAGTCTTCAATTTAGACTGCTTAACATTATTATCTTATTTCGATTAATTTCCTCTATTAATGTACTGTTTTAATCGATTTAGAAAAATGTGAATGATATTTTGATATTGTTTCTTACAGTTATTGTATTAATACTAATAGAATGTTTTGATAGGCAAGTAGTGACTTGAAATAAAAAAAAAAGATAGTATGATATATTCTAAATTAAATTTAAAGAATGCATGTGTTTACACTAAAAATTTAAGGAGCGAAAAGTGTAATATCGAAAAGTAGCTATCAATACAAGTAATCAATTCGTAGTTATAATTAAAAAAATGCTTCAATTAGTTAATTTTATTGAGGAATTAATGAAAACGCCTATAAAAATTTTAAAACTTTTATTTGAAATTACGAGTAACTTATAAATTCCAAAACTCACAAGAAAGAAATATTTATTGCCCTGAAAAATAAGATATTTTTAGATCTTTAGATCTTCATGTATTTAGATCAACTGAAATTAATTCAAATAATTAATAGTCAAAATAAAATAAATGAAAAAAATACTAGAAGTAATTAATTTTGTAAAGGAATTAATACAAGCGTCGATGAATTAGTGAAATTTTAGTTTGAATTCAAGACTAACTTATAAAAACAACTGCTTATACGAAGTAAATATTTTTTGTCTATCAAACAAATAAAGGTTTCAATTCATTATTTATTTAGATCAACTAAAATTAATTCAAATAACCGATTGTTAAAATAAAATGAAAAAATACTAGAATTAATTAATTTTGTGAAGGTATTAATTCAAGTGTCGATGAATTTGTATTGAATTTAAGAGTAACTTCTAAAAACTAGTGCCTATAATATTTATTTTCTATCAATCAACTAAAAGTTTCATCTCATTATTTATTTAGATAAACGGAAACTAATACAAATAACCAAAAATAAAATAATGGAAACATGCTAGAATTAGTTAATTTATAAAGAAAATAATACAATCCTTTCTAAGTATATATAATTTCTATTTGAATTTAATTTCTATTTGAATTAATTTTATAAATATTTATGCATTAAGCATAAATATTTATAAAAGTTACTCATCTGTTAAAAAATAGATATATTTATCATCGAACTTACAAATAAAAATCTGATTAAATTTCGCCTTAAAATTAACTCAAACCAATAGGTAAAAAAAGAAGAAAAAAAATTAAGTTAGTTAATTTTATAAAAAGAATACAAGCGCCTATGAATTTGTAAAACCTTTTTTGAATTTACGAGTAACTGTTATAAATATTAATACCTATTAGAAAGAATATATCAAAAATTTAATTTCATTGTGCATTCGAATCAACTCAAACTAATACAAGTAATCAATAGTTAAAACTTCAAGTTCATATAATTCGATTAAAAGAACGTGCAAATTTAGCTAACATGGAAAAGAGTATTCTCAAGGAGTTTTAAACACGTGTAAGATCATTCTTTGCTAAAATCGAAATAAAGATTATTTTTGTACGAGTGATTATTAGAAATTCTTCACCTATTTCACGAAACTGCAGGGGGGGGGGGGCGTGCAGGTAGAATCCAAAAGATGACGCCCGCTTTCCTAGAAGCTGCTCATTTCAGATTTAATTAAGCAATCAATATTATGGAATATTAGAATAAACTTTGGAACGTTACTCAGAGAGTTAATTTCTGCATTAAACTAATAACTGTCGTTATGGAATAAAATTGTAAATATGATTACCAATGAATACTACAGATTATTTGAATTCTTGCTGTTGGATTAATTAAAGTTTATTAAAATCTGAGCGAACATTGATTTTGTGTAGTAACATATCCCAATGCTAGAATGATTTTGTTTTTGTCATGTATGTCTACTTAAAATAAATATATAAGTAATTTTCGTAATTATAGAAAATTGTATCTGTTAACCCTTTGCACAGTAGGCCAGCATCCAAGGTGTTGTGGCCAAAATTAGTATTTCGATAAAATTTGTTTCAAAATTTGTATTTAGGGTCTTTTATGTGCAGGTAAATTGAATTCATAGTTGAAATTTTGAAATACACTAAAAATACCCAAAAAAACAAAATGATGGTTG
Organism: Parasteatoda tepidariorum; assembly: GCF_982258835.1. Taxonomy (NCBI): domain Eukaryota; kingdom Metazoa; phylum Arthropoda; class Arachnida; order Araneae; family Theridiidae; genus Parasteatoda; species Parasteatoda tepidariorum. The sequence goes on from NC_141766.1 coordinate 35,069,251, forward strand.
AAATATATAGAGAAAAAATAAAAAAAATAATATAGTACGTTTAAATAATTAAATATAGCAATGAAAGTATAATAATTTTCGTATTTTTTTATTTAAAAATGAAAAGAAAATTATATTTCCGAAGTAATATTACAAAGTAACGCGAAAACATGAAAAAAAAACATAATTTTTGTTTTTCGGTATATTTAGTCCACCTTTGCAATAGTACTGGCAAAAAGGGGCAGGTTTTTTCGAAAGAAGAAACATCAAAGAAGACAACGAACAAAAGTTTAGCTAATTACCTTGTGGAACTTTTTGGAACTAATTTTCGAAAGTCATTCAAACAATGTAAAATGTCAAATGATAAGATATAAACTATAAGTTTCATTACCTAATCCAACAAATTGAAAAATTGTACTATAATTTAACACTAATTACTCCGATAAAAATGTAACAGTAAAGTGAAATTCCTATATATATTTCTGAAATAAAAATTTAAAAGTTACATTTAAAAAAATTTTTAAACATATTTTTCATTAAATTGTACTCTCGTTGGTCCAAAAAGTAAATTATAATGTTTGGGATGATTATGAATACTTAATTTGGGATATATTAAAACTGCCTACACATGTTTTAGTTGAAAAATTAATTTTTTACTTTTGGTCAAAGATCATAGTCTTCTGGCCCACACTGCTTTGATGCAGAAGTTTTTTGAAACATATTTTTCATACTTTCTTCATTATTTTAGGTAAATTAAGATCAAAATACGTGAAAAATAATATATTTAACATTTTAATAATTAATGATTATAATTAATGATCATAATAATAATTAATGATTATGAAATATACAGCATGAAACATCGATATCGCGAAGACATCTGAATAGAACAGCGTAAGCAGTTTCGGGGGTTGATGAAAGAAGTAACTAATTAGTTAAAAAACCCAATTTGTTAAAAAAAAAAAAAAGCCGACACAATATTTGTAGTAGGAAAATTATGATATTTAAATTACTTGAATTTTAATAGAACGATGATGATATTTGAAAAGAATTCAGAACAATTAGAAAGCAAATACTTAGTTGATTTTTTCTCTTCTTAACTGCATTAAAATTCAGCACTCATTCAAATTTAGATTCTTAAATATTTCACTTTTCTGAAATCAACCACTTGTTAGTGGCTTTATCCTTATATGGTTAAATAATATTCAGCGCAGGCAACAGGTTTCTAAGACAAGTTTTTTCCTATTGAAAGTAAATAAACTTACGTTCATTATTTAGAAGAGTTCATGGTAGTGGCTATCACGGAGCATTGGCTTTAAAATGTAAGCTCTGTTAAGAGAAAATGGATTTCTTTCTATTTTAAATCTACATATTCGATACGTTAATACCATAACAACTAAATGAAGCTAAAGAAAACGTTATGCAGAAACGAGTTCATTCGAATGCGATGAAAAGAACTAAGACTTATGGATTCGAAACGTATATATGCGTACCCCGTACCAGTTAATAAATTGAAATGAAATATTTGACTTTTCTTTAAAATAATTTATTTTTTAATATTCGAAAGAATAAGGTAAAGTGTCACACTTCAAATATTTGCAAAATGTTGGAAGAATTATCGTATTATTTTTAAAATATATTATTACGGGCATGCGTGTACAGCTGATAATAATAATCCAATCTATCAAAGTGTGCACATTTTGAAAAAACTTCGATTTTGAAAAATGATGCTTACATACGTCTAATTAAATGTATTATCAAATCAAAGATTACAATGATTATCAGGATGCGTGTGTATTTTGCGTAAGCTTCAATGTATACGTCTGATAATAAGTAATGAAAAGTTAAAAAATCCATAAGAATGTGTACATTTTGTAAAAAATTCAAATTTGAAAATTAACAAATTTAATTTTATAAGCAATAACATTTTCAGAAATCTATCGATTTATAGATAATTTGCAAAAGTTATAATTCTGAAAATGAAAATTTTAATCTTTTGAGCTAGTTTTTTCCCCACTATACAAATCCGAGACCAACACTGGAATTGTTCGCTTTAAAATAAAATTTAATAATCAACATTCATATAAGTTGCAATGTTTCTTTTTCTTCCATTTTTTAACTAATATGCAATTTTGAGAAATTTTATGAAGAAAGAGCATCTTATTTTATTATTTAAGAGCATTTTATTATATTTCAGGTGCCAATGAATGCCCAGGAGGACAGTTCTATACTTAAATAAATAAAAAAGTTTTGAAATTCTAATAATAATTATAAATACATGGAATAACTTGGAACACAATTGTTTCGTTTTTTTCTTTTTTTGTTTCTAAGAATGCTAGGGAAAATCATTCTACGTGCTCTGTGATTCTGAAAAATTAAAATTATGTTTTTTAGTTTCTTTTTAGTCTAAATAAATTTAGTTTTTAATTTTAGTTCTAATTAAATTTAGTTTTTTAAGTCTAATTAAAATACGTTGTATTTTAATTAGACTTTTGATTTTGAAAATGGCTCTCACGTCGAAATGGTTTTCAAGTGAAATTTGAAAATGGCTCTAAAATTGAATTTCAATAAAATGAATAATTGAGAAATAAAAAAGACATTAATTAATTGAACTCCCATTAAAGCATTTCTCATTTATTCCTTATCATGAATTTATAACTTCTTTTTCGTTAAACATTGAATTATTTTTAATGATTGTCATTTTAAATTATTATTTAATTATAATTATTTATTTCAAAACTGATTTAATACAAAAAAAATCCACATAACAATATATCAAATGTAAATAAGGAATAATTTTTCGGTCTCTCTAAACTGAAAAAAAAACGTCTGAAAAATAAAAAAAATGTTTAGATGAGTTGGGGCGTAAAAAAAAATTATTATAAGTTTTAGTGCTGCCATCTACGTTTCAATATTACACTTATTTAAGTATGAAACTCTTGTTCATTAGAAACTCTTGTTTTAAAAAATCTACATTTATAAAGCAGTTTTTGCGTGTTTTTTTTTTAAAGTAAATAATTAATAAATGCATACTTTTAAGAAATTAAGGATTTTTTATTTTCATAAATTAGTCATTATATGAGATCATTATTAAGTATTGAATTAAAGTTACACATTAATTATTTATCACAAATGAATAATTTAGTAGTATTTAAACAACTTGCCTACTAAACAAATTTATTTTATTCATTATTTTATACACTTATTATTAGAATAAAAATTCTGAAATTTCACAATAAATTTTAATAAACTACATTTAGCTATACTTTTTTCCGATAAAAATACTAAATACTAATGCTACTATATACTATAATAACTTGCCTACTAAACAAACAAATTTTATTCATCATTTTATACACACTTATTATTAGAATAAAAATTCTGAAAAATCCACATTAAATTTTAATAACTACATTCAGTTAAAAATTCAGCTATTTATATTTTTTTTCCCGATAAAAATACTAAATACTAAGGCTACTATATACTATAACAACTTGCCTACTAAACAAACTTATTTTGTTCATCATTTTATATACACTTATTATTAGAATAAAAAAATCTGAAAAATCTACAATAAATTTCAATAAACTACATTCAGTTAAAAATTCAGCTATTTATATATTTTTTTTCCGATAAAAATACTAAATACTAATGCACACGATACATATATTATTAAGCTGAATTATTTTCTTAACAATATAGCTGATTTATTTTAGACATGTTATTTCGTTATTTAAAGTCATTAATAAATAAATAAATAATAGAGAAAGAAGATTAAAATTTCATTAAAAAACAATTATTATAAGATTTTTATCACCTTTCATTTAATTAGCGAGTTTAAAAATTCCACAATAATCTAAAGTATATATGCTAAAGAACCTGTTTAATATCATTAAAAATTCTTATATCATAAAAACTCTTCATAGTGACTAAAGTTTTTTTTTAAATTTTTGTTAAATTCGGAGTCTGTAGGTACTAGGTAGGTACTGGTCGCTCTAGAGCTACACAATGGGCTATTGGCGTCTGTCTGGGAAACATCCCTGAGGATGATTCAAAGACATGCCATCGCAATTTTGAACCTTTGCAGAGGGGGTGGCTCTCCTGCTTTGGTAGCCCGAAGACCTGCGCGAAGTCGAGAATTTTATGGTAGAACAGTTCAACGAGGACCGATACAGCGCACCCTCGGTCCCTACGCAAGCTGATCAAAGTGGTCATCCACCCGCTTCCTGTCCGCAGCCAGTGATGCTTGACTTCAGTGTTCTACTGGGAACCGTGTAAGATCAGTTCACTAAATTCGGAGTTATGAGCAGTTGATTCGGGACTAAATTTGGAGTTATGAGCAGTTGATAGTATGGCAGTTATTGTTAAAATAAAAACTTGATGTAATGAGTAGGGTACATAAAGAGACGTTACTATTTTGATACATTTTTAAGTCAATGTCAAAATGCCAATATTATAAATACAAAATTTGCATATTTATAACAATCTGTAATCTCGTGTTGTCCGTCAGCTTGTGTTCCTGAGTGTTTGGAAGATAAAACTCACCATTTTCTTCGTCAGTAGGTTTAAAAATGAAAAAATAAACTTGGACAAAATAAAAAATAATAAAAAAAACCTTGAAATATTTGATAACGCGGAAACTCGAATAATCGTGGTTTGGATAATCGGGACTCTACTGTAATAACTTAGGCTATAGACTGTTAAATGAATTGCTATATCATTTGAAATTTTTATTTACGGTAAATCTGACTTGAAAAATTATCACTAATAATAGAAAATGGAATAAAAAATAATTAAAGTAAACTAGATCAAACAGGTCATCTTGGTTAAACAAGCAAACAAGTTTTTTTTTATTGTAAAATAATAATTAATTCATTTTACTTCCGACACAATTGCATTTTTCTTTATTATATATATTTTCACCTAATTCCATCACATATTTTACTTTTTTTTTTTATGTAAAATTAAGTGAAATGTTAATAAAACCATTTAAATATTCCTTTAGATGGTTTATTTAGGCTAATGTATTTCACCTCAATAACATAATAAAATCTACTTCACTATACCGTATTCGAAGTTATTTATATTATGAACTTAAAATTCATCAATTAAATTTATTTATTTTTAGAAAAGCAACCTAATTTTAATTTTTAAGAAGCAAGAAGCAATTCAACTCCATTTAAAACATTTCGAATCTATCATTTTGCTTTGAAGAGTGTATGTATTTGAAGAAAAACTATTTTTTTCAAAATGTTCTGCAGTTATTTATTTATTTTTTGAGAAAATTTAGAAACCATTCTTGAGCTAATAAATGCAAATGCGTAGTTAGGGCTTACAGCGATAGGGACAAACTCAGTTTTTGCGCCTTCTAAATAATATAATATAAAATATGCTATAATTTCAGATTTAAGGGGACTTTTTGGGACTGCTATAAGTTAAGATTCCGTAAAACTAAAATCGCGAAATAAATGTTACATAAAATAAGATTTCACAAATTTAAATCAACGTAACTAGACAGCGTAAAAACGTTTATTCGATTTGGTTTAAATTATCAATATTATGGAATTCCTATTTGGTTTTCGATTTGGTTTGGTGGAACAGTATATGTTACTAATGTAGTTTCGATTACACTTAGATGTTCTTGGTTTTAATTGAGTGTCAAGCTTTCATTGTTTCTTACTGTATCGCCCCAATTTGCGAGAAAATAATTTAAAAAACAATAAACCTTGAGAAGATTTTGCCTTGAGAGAAAAGAAGAAGAAAGAAGATAAAAGAAGAAGAGATAAAAGAAGAGAGATGAGAAAAGAAAATCTTGCAGCCGATTTCATTTCAGAATTCCTTAATAAAATGCAGGTTAGCCGAATTTGCGTGACTTTTTAATATCTTCATGACTGTAATACTCTGAGCCCTGTCCTAACATTCTTGCTGTGAAATAAAATGTGAAATAAAAGATGTCTAAGTGTGAAATACAGAAAAAAGTCAAAAAGTCCACACAAAAAACTAATATATATATATATATATATATATATATATATATATATATATATATATATATATATATATATATATATATATATATATATATATATATATATATATATATATATATATATATATATATATATGTATATATATATATATATATATATATATATATATATATATATATATATATATATATATATATATATATATATATATATATATATATATGTATATATATATATATATATATATATATATTATATGGAAAAAATATAATTTTAAAAAGACGAAAAATTAATTTTTAATAACTAAAATGCTTTAAAAAATATTTAAACTTTTTTTAAAAAACATTTTATTTATTAATAATTTTTCTTTTTCTCTTTAAAATTACATTATTTTCCTTGTTTTCTTTGTATTTTTGACTTATTTTACGGGTTCTATGAACCTGTAGCTTACGTGCAGTAAGTAAAACTTATTATTATTTCCAAAGCGTCATTATATTTTCCAGAGTTCATGAATAAATAGAAAATAAAAAAAGTTCTGAGAAATCTGATCTGTCTTTAAATATTTTTTACGCGCTTCTTTTTAACGGAAAATGGCATCCGATTTGAATGATTGCAAAAAAAAAAAAAATAAAAAATATTTCGTTCTCACTATAGAGTTCACACCAAAGTTTACTTTTCGCAGAATAATTACAATAATATTCCTTATTTTGTTTTCTAGAATTAAATTCATTTATGCAACATTAATCACGTTCGTCACGGATGTAATTTAGATGCGCTAAAAAAAAAAGAGTTAAATCCCAATTGTAAACAATTTAGATTTTCGACCATTTCAATCTTTCAGACGTAAAATAAATCACATACATTGATTAAAAAAAAAAAAAAATCCTCCAAAAATAGACAAATTTCACATTATATTCTAGAATTTTCCAGGTATATCATCATTCAACTTTAAAATTATGTATGCTCATCTGAAGCCTTTATAATAGTGAGAATTAAAAAAAAAAGTCTCTCCGTCTTTAGGAGTAATTAATCAATGTCAGATCCTTTATTTTTTTCCTCTCTCTCATTTTCTCATTTGTCTTTAACTTAGTCATGCCAGGCGTGAAGAAAAATTACATTTCATTGTTCCCGTTTAAAAACAAAAGTTACTGGGAATTGGATTATTTTTAGCTGTTATTGCTTGTTGAATTTAATTTTTAATTCAATATTTTCCTACCAATGTTTTAGAATTGATTGTTATAAAAAAACATTGATTAACACAAACTATAATACAGCAAAATTTTAATCTCAACAGAAGAATGGAAATTAATTATGAATGGCTCTTCCATAATAATTTTTTAATATTTTATTGGAATATTGATTAAAAAATATCACGTTCTTTTCATTCCTCAAATTTGTTATTATATTTTATTTCAAAAATATATTTCAAACACACTTTTTAAGAAACAAATATATTAGTATTGATTTTTTAACTGTATCTTTTATTAACGTAAAGATTGCTTTATTTACATTTATTACATTAATTCAAGTGAATAATTTGCACGTTTTGCCTTTTAGAAAAATTTACTTAAGATTTTAATTATAAATTAAGATGAGATTGGCTGGAACAACAGATGATACAAATAAGTATCATTGTCAGATATTAAGAAAAATTTATAAATATAATTCTTAAAATACGGTAAAATTAGCATGTTTTCATTATTTAAATAAGTAATTTTAGAGACAAATATACTAAAATGTCTCAATGAAATGTCTAAACTCAAATTCACAAAAAATTAATTTTTGAAACAACGTTTTTGGTTTAAAAAAAACAGTTCAGTTTTTCACGCTCATTTAATTTCATAATTTTAAAATTATGCTTACAGAAATTTAGAATATTAACCTTGATGTCAAATAAATAGTTAGTATATAGTCAACTCTGTTTAACCTAATTACTTCACGGAGAAAAAAAAATATAGTAAAAGCACCGTACATTTTTGACGTTTGATAATGACATTTTTAGTTAAAAAAATAGCGTTCATTTTGGTTAATATAACCAAAATGAACGGTATTTAAACCATATTTGTGATAATTTTTCCATTCATATGGTAAGAGTTAGGTGAAAATTCTGGTATTCAAAATTTTAGTTCATATTACCACGCACTTAGTAAAAAGTACAAAACTGAAAAGAAAATTGAACCGAATAAATTTTTTTTTATGTCATGCTCTAATGCAGCATAACAAAATTAGCAAATTGTACAACATTTACCAAATTTTATAACATATTATAAAACATATTATAAAACCACATTTTAATGTATATTTTACCAATATTATTACCAACTTCAGTAAAAATTACCAAACTTTTCAGTGTTCCCAAAGATACAGAAACGTGGTAAATTTTATCATATTCTGGTAGTTTTGACCACATTGCTTTTTTTCACATTGTAGACAAGGCATTATAGATTGTTGATATTTTTGTAATTGCTATTTATTATTTTCAATTTGAAATTACATTTTTATTATTTCCAAATTACACTTCTAGAATTTTAGTTCATTAACATGATTGTTCAAGTAAACACTATTACAACATCGTCAACTTTATTTAACTGGAATGATTGTAAAAACTGAGTTTATGGGAGAGGAAGAAATCGTCTCAAAATAATTTGAAGTGTGTTGACCCTGAGCAAAGTAAACACTGTAACAACATATAATGGGTTCAACTTCAACGGAAACATGGTTCAATTTTACCCATTGCATGGTTAACTAACCCTAAACATGGTTAATTAACCCTTTACGCAACAAACTCCAAACATGATTAATTTAATTCTTTGCATGGTTAACTAACCCTAAACATGGTCAATTTAACCCTAAACATGGTTTAATTTGCACGATATTATTATTCGAGGTTTATATTATGGTTCAACGTTGAACCGATTTTTCTGAAAGAGTAGACTCAACAATCAAACTTACATATTAACCTTATTATAAAGTCCCTTTTCGTCTAGATCGTTTTACATTTTTTAGCTTGTATTGCTTTTGAACATCTGAGTCAAATGTAAATGAGCATATTTAAATTAAACTTACGGCCTTAAGAAATCATTTTCCCTCCCCTTCCTTTTTAAAGGCCAGGCTTTACATCACTTTCGTTGGGATTCCCACCCAATCGCTATTACTTTAATTTGCTATTAATTATTTATTATTTCCAAATTACACTTTTAGGATTTTAGTTCATTAACATGATTGTTCAAGTAAGCATTATTACAACATCGTCAACTTTATTTAACTGTAGTGATTGCAAAAACTGAGTTTATTTATGCGTGAGGAAGAAATCATATTTCTCAAAATAATTTGAAGTGTATTGACTCTGAGCAAAGTAAACATGGTAACAACATATAATGGTTCAACTTCAACTGAAACAAGGTTTAATTTTACCCCTTGTATGGTTAACTAACCCTGAACATGGTTAATTTAACCCTTTACGTGGTTAACTAACCCTAAACATGGTCAATTAAACCCTAAGCATGGTTTAATTTGCACGATAATATTATTCGAGGTTTATATTATGGTTTAACGTTGAACCGATTTTTCTGAAAGAGTGGACTCAACAATCAAACTTACATACTAACCTTATTATAAAGTCCTTTTTCGTCGAGATCGTTTTACATTTTTTAGCCTGTATTGCTTTTGAACATCTGAGTCAAATCAAATGTAAATGAGCATATTTAAATTAAACTTACGGCCTTAAGAAATCATTTCCCCCCCTTCTTTTTTAAAGGTCAGACTTTCTTTGGGATTCCCAGTAAACACGGTTTAATTTACACGATATTATTTTTCGAGGTTTATATTATGGTTCAACGTTGAACCGATTTTTCTGAAAGAGTAGACTCAACAATCAAACTTACATATTGACTTTATTATAAAGTCCTTTTTCGTCTAGATCGTTTTACATTTTTTACCCTGCGTAAATGAGCATATTTAAATTAAACTTACGGCCTTAAGAAATCATTCCCCCCCCCTTCTTTTTTAAAGATCAGGCTTACATCGCTTTCTTTGGGATTCCCGCTCAATCGCTATTACTTTAATTTGCTATTACTTATTTATTATTTCCTACACTTTTAGAACTTTAGTTCATTAACATGATTGTTCAAGTAAGCACTATTACAACATCGTCAACTTTATTGCAAAAACTGAGTCTATTTATGGTAGAGGAAGAAATCGTATTTCTCAAAATAATTTGAAATGTGCTGACCCTGAGCAAAGTAAACACGGTAACAATATATAATGGTTCAACTTCAACGGAAACATGGTTTAATTTTACCCCTTGCATGGTAAACTAACCCTAAACATGGTCAATTTAACCCTAAACATGGTTTAATTTGCACGATAGTATTATTCGAGGTTTATATTACGGTTTAACGTTGAACCAATTTTTCTGAAAGAGTGGACTCAACAATCAAACTTACATACTAACCTTATTATAAAGTCCTTTTTCGTCGAGATCGTTTTACATTTTTTAGCCTGTATTGCTTTTGAACATCTGAGTCAAATCAAATGTAAATGAGCATATTTAAATTAAACTTACGGCCTTAAGAAATCATTTCCCCCCCTTCTTTTTTAAAGGTCAGACTTTCTTTGGGATTCCCAGTAAACACGGTTTAATTTACACGATATTATTTTTCGAGGTTTATATTATGGTTCAACGTTGAACCGATTTTTCTGAAAGAGTAGACTCAACAATCAAACTTACATATTGACTTTATTATAAAGTCCTTTTTCGTCTAGATCGTTTTACATTTTTTACCCTGCGTAAATGAGCATATTTAAATTAAACTTACGGCCTTAAGAAATCATTCCCCCCCCCCTTCTTTTTTAAAGATCAGGCTTACATCGCTTTCTTTGGGATTCCCGCTCAATCGCTATTACTTTAATTTGCTATTACTTATTTATTATTTCCTACACTTTTAGAACTTTAGTTCATTAACATGATTGTTCAAGTAAGCACTATTACAACATCGTCAACTTTATTGCAAAAACTGAGTCTATTTATGGTAGAGGAAGAAATCGTATTTCTCAAAATAATTTGAAATGTGCTGACCCTGAGCAAAGTAAACACGGTAACAATATATAATGGTTCAACTTCAACGGAAACATGGTTTAATTTTACCCCTTGCATGGTAAACTAACCCTAAACATGGTCAATTTAACCCTAAACATGGTTTAATTTGCACGATAGTATTATTCGAGGTTTATATTACGGTTTAACGTTGAACCAATTTTTCTGAAAGAGTGGACTCAACAATCAAACTTACATATTAACTTTATTATAAAGTCCTTTTTCGTCTAGATTGTTTTACATTTTTTAGCCTGTATTGCTTTTGAACATCTGAGTCAAATGTAAATGAGCGTATTTAAATTAAACTTACGGCCTTAAGAAATCATTTTTTCCCCCTTTCTTTTTTAAAGGTCAGGCTTTACATCGCTTTCTTTGGGATTCCCGCCCAATCGCTCATCTTCTGCAAATAATGCAAATTCGCAAAACTTTCTCAGAAGTAGGCGAGAAATAAGAAAAGACGCTGCTAGGAGGCGCAAGAGGTGATACTAAAAAGAAAGGGGGCGAAACAGAAGTTTCGAATGACGCTCAAGTGTGCAATTATCGATTCTCTCCCCCACCCCTTTATTCTTCTCCCCTATTCTCTTCCCTTCATGCCTAGCTGATTTTGTTCATTTGACTGTTTTAAATATGAAGAAACTTTTCCTCTTTTCCCGAATAATATCTTTTCCGAGATTTTTAAGAAAGGGGATCGATCCGGACTTTGAAAAGGAAAGGGGGGAATAAAAAGGGACGCGAAGTTTTCGCTTCTTTTTCTTTTCGGGATTCGGGAAAAAAGACAGGCAACTTCAGTCTGTTTAATTATGCAGAAACTTTTCCTTTTTTCAATGAGGGGAGGGGGGAATGTGAGAAGCTTTCATAAATGCATAGATTCGAGTAGATGAGGGAGGGGAGGAGGTAGAAGAGGGCGATCATGTAACGGAGTTTTTGTAATTTAATATTGCGAGTCATTTTTGATTTTGACTGGTAATGAATGTAGCTGCAGTAAAATATTTTATACTTTTCTACTCAAATTTTTAACTTCTTTTTGGGTATATGTCAATGCATCGAAGATTTAAAGAATCTTTTAAATCATGCTTGCTTTAATTTACAAACTAAAGAATAAAAGCATTCTTCTTAGTACTCCTTTTTTAATCTTTTGTTAGTATTTATATTTAATCGATTTCACTAATTATACTTTTTAAAAATTTTCTCCAGCTCAAATGGGGATATATGTGAGGTAGCTTTTACTCAAATGGGGATATATGTGAGGTAGCTTACACTCAAATGGGGATATATGTGAGGTAGCTTATACTCAAATGGGGATAGATATGAGGTAGCTTATACTCAAATAGGGATACATGTGGGGTAGCTTTTACTCAAATGGGGATATATGTGAGGTAGCTTATACTCAAATAGGGATATATGTGAGGTAGTTTAGGAAGATTATGCGGTTTATTTTATTTATTTAGTATAGTTTTTGTTCTTGTTGTTGTAGGCCATTAAAGTCAAGGGATGAGATATTATTCTTGTTTTCCAGTGGCGCAATCTATGGCCAAGAATTCGACTTCTGCCACACCCATACGTCACATCCGTTTATAAGGCGGACCCCTTCATACATTCATTAATTCATCCACAGACTGTAATTTTGACCTGAACCAGAGAACGATCCAATTCAGTACCACCAGAGGTATAATTTGTTATGGGAATATGGAAGACTTTGTGATCCGAAAGATTTAGCGTGCGCCAGTCACCATTTACTACAAGAGGAGTCGGCGGCAGGCTGGATTCGAACTCCTGTTCTCACGAGGGTGTGAGTTTTTGTTTTAAACTTCGTAAATAAAAAACACTGAAAAATAAAAATCTTTTCAAAGTCATACAAATACTAAGCTAATTTAATTATGTAAAAAGAGAAATCTAGCTTTATATGCGATTTTTTTTCACAGCATACGCAAAAAGTTAAGTTAACATTAAAGGGTCCAAACTTTGGACCTCTCTCCTGATCAAACAATGGAGACCATATTTCCCAGATTGCGGCAACCCCCTATACATTTGGGGTCAAAAATCCGAATCCTTCGAAAAAAAGGTATGCTTATACCGAGAAAGTACGATTTTGTGTCCGATTTCGTAACTTTAAATATGGTCTACACTAATTAAATGGCATATTTGAGGTCACCCCCCCCCCTAACCCATTAAGATTGAATCCTAGGACGCGAAGATCCGATCATAAGATCAAAAGTTATTCAGGGTGGTCCGTTTTTTATTTTGCGCACTGTACACAAGCGCGAAAAAGTTATTGGCCACCCTGTGGAAGGCAGAGCCTAATCTAGGAAAGCGGGGGCCCTAGGTACAGAATTTTCAGGGACCCCCTGGATTTTACTTTAAACCAAATTTACACATTGTTTAATTATTGAAGAGTTTTTCAATTACTTATAAGTAAATTACGATATATAAGTAAATTTAAGGTCATACTTATTTCAATTTTTGTTAACTCTTATTTCTCATAGACAATTATCAAGGAAAAACGGAAATAGAATATAATTGTAACAATTAGAGCCCCTCCCCTAGAAATGTGGGGGACCTAGGCTTCTCAGGTTTTATGATAAATCAGGCTCGAAGGAAGGCAATTTCGGCCTTCCTCTGAGATGTTTAGAGTTTGCTCACGTTGTCATAATCGAGACAACATATATGTAACACTTGATTTGATTTCAAAATTTTTAAACTTGCTTTTAATCGTAAATGTAAACTTTATTGGTTAAAATCTTTGCACGCAGCTTCTGTAGGATATTTTATTTATTTATTATTTAAAATTTATTTGTTTATTTCTTTATGTTTCGGGTCATGTAAAACAAAATCTAGAAGAAAAAAAATTCAATATTGAACTAGTAGTATAAATATAAAATTACGATTAGGACTCAATAAATAATTATGCCTTTATTTATTAGTTCGAATTCTATTTTAGCTAAATAATATTTTTATAAACAAAGAAACTAATTCAAAACTCAATTTTGATACTTAATATTTGAAATACAGTGCAAAACATGTACTTGATACTTAATATTTCATGTACAGTGCAAAACATGTACTTGATACTTAATATTTGATGTACAGTACAAAACATGTACTTGATACTTAATATTTCATGTACAGTACAAAACATGTACTTGATACTTAATATTTCATGTACAGTACAAAACATGTACTTGATACTTAATATTTCATGTACAGTACAAAACATGTACTTGATACTTAATATTTGATGTGCAGTGCAAAAATAAAAATAATGAATAACGAACTGTTCCTGAGAAATCGAATTTTAAAAAAGTCTTTGTTTTTTAAATTTAATTTCTCAGGAACTATTCGATCGATTTCGCTCAAATTTTGTGTTTTGCCATGTAAAAATACATTCTTTAAAATGATGCAAGAAATTGTATACCTAACATTTCAAAATGTTTTCGACTATTACTAAATAAAATAATAAACGTTTACTAAAAGTTTTTCTCTAAATAGAATTATCTGCAGAAAAACAAACTCTATAAATGAGTGAAAATTTTTTAAATTCGCTTCAAAAGTACTCAAGATATGGCGAAATACGCAAAAATTAAAATGAACATTAAGGGGGCTAAACTTAGGATCGCTGTCCTGACCAAACTGGAGGGACCCTATTTCCCGGATTGCGGCTGCCCCCCCCCCCCATATTTTGGGGGTCGGAAATCTAAATTAGTGGAAAAAAGGTATCTTTATTCAAAGAAAGTACGTTTTTGTTTCTGACTTAAAATATCGTAATTAGACTATTTGAGATCAACCCCTCGAACCATTAAGATTGAATCCTAGAACGTGTAGAATCGAAATTTCGATAAACCAAATGGTAATCTTATGGTTTCTAGATGATGCTTATACTTAAAAAGGAAATTTTATGACGAAAAATTTAACACAGAAAAAAGAGCTGTTGTCAGAAACAAATAGGGCATTTGCCCATCAAGGCCCCACTTTTCTAGGACTCTAAAGGACCTCTCGCTACTTATATTCGAGAAAAAATATTATTTTTGAAAAAAATTGTAAATTGATTTTGATAATGAAAATTCGAAAAACGAATTTACTACTTGAAGCTTACAAATAGTATAAGCAAATGGCTCTTGAATTTAGGGGTCTTCGTATTTCTAAGAGTCCAGCACAAAAAAAAGCTATTCTTAAAAATCATACCATAAAATTAAAAAAAAAATTAATTGCATTTAAATGTTTAAGATGATTATTTAAGAGGGACTTTTGAACAAAACTTCGTATTTCTACTATGGGTCCCACGCCTCATAAATCAGAAATAAAACTTAAGCGAAAGTATAGATTTGAAAATAAAATAAAATAGAGAAAAATGTAAAGTTGCTTCTTTCTAGGACTGAAATTTAAAAAAAAAATTATTAAGTAAAACACATAGTTTGTTTTAATAATTATGCGTGAGAAGCCCCATACAGGGATCGCCCCTTCTAAGATTGCAATTTTCACTCAATATTTGTGCAATTAAATTTAACATGAAAAAAATCTTTTGTGTTTGAGACAATTCATTAAAAAAAGGTTCTATTTCAAGCGAGCTTTGACATTTCCTTGGTGAAATCTGTTACCAAATCATCCGTAACTCATTCCCCCACAGAGGAAATATATTTCCCTGATCCCATCGGATTTCCCCTGATGGGTTTCAATGGGAAAAGATTTTAATTGGTTGGACCTTGGTTTCAAATGTCACAGTGAACAACAGAATTAAAAAAATTAAAAAAAAACAGCGAAACAGAATTTTAAAAAAATCTTTAAATGAGAGATAAATAATTTACAGGTAAACAATTTTTTTCATTAATTTAATTTTAATTTTAAAATAATTCGAACCATGAAGTTAAAATTGCATGTTCCAAGTCTTGATGATAGCCAATTTGTGAGAGTCAGATGATTCGGACACTATTAATATAGTATATATATACATATATAAAAATTTTTTAGTATATAAGTGATTTAAATTATTGATTAAAATATAATCTGATTAAAAATACCTATCTAGATATTTTTTCATCGATTGCCTATCTTTATTACAAGAAATAGTTCAGAATTAGTTCCTCATCACAAAAAAGTGAAATAAAATAAAAAATTTATGAAATAAAAAATAATGAATTCGATGATAAATTTTTACTGTCTTTAATAATAAAACAAAGTACTAAAATAAAAATTATTTTCCAAAATTTGAAAAGAAGCTCGTTTTGAGTAGTATATAATTGATTTAAATTATTGATTAAAATATAATCTGATTAAAAGTACCTATCTAGATATTTTTTCATCGATTGCCTATCTTTATTACAAGAAATAGTTCAGAATTAGTTCCACATCACAAAAAAGTTAAATAAAATAAAAAAATTTATGAAATAAAAAATAATGAATACGATGTTAAATTTTCACTGTCTTTCATAATAAAACAAAGTACTAAAATAAAAATTATTTTCCAAAATTTAAAAAAAAGCTCGTTTTTGAGTAGTATATAATTGATTTAAATTATTGATTAAAATATAATCTGATTAAAAGTACCTATCTAGATATTTTTTCATCGATTGCCTATCTTTATTACAAGAAATAGTTCAGAATTAGTTCCACATCACAAAAAAGTGAAATAAAATAAAAAAATTTATGAAATAAAAAATAATGAATACGATGATAAATTTTTACTGTCTTTAATAATAAAACAAAATACTAAAATAAAAATAAAAAAAATTCTTTTCTTAGTATTTTTAATTTCTTTCCAAACGCTTTCGTTCTAAATTTTTTAAAATTTGTGTTAATGAAATGCATTTTCGAATTAAAATTTAAATAGAGTTTATATTTTTATTTTAAACTTTAGTTTTCATGTAAAACATGAAATAACATTAATGTTCCGTAGATATTTTTATCTATTTAAATAACTGATAAATGTAATATTTAATTTTGAAAGAGCTTTTATCATTAATGTTTTGTCCATGTAGAGGATTCTATACAATACTAATATTATCCATTACAGAACATTAGAGAATAACAATTAATTACTGGATTATCTAGTAGCAGTTTTAAACAATAATCGTCAAATTAAAAAAAAAAAAAGATGAGTATTTGAAAAGATGAGCATCCACGAAATTGTAAACTATCCAATTATATTAATTTTCGATTAGAATTTTTTCTTTTTACATTAATTATTTAAGTAGCTGTTATAAATATAAATTAGTACGTAAAATTGTGTTAGATACAATTTTAAAATATTAATAGCGCCATGATACAGTTTGCTTAAAAACTGAGATTTGCTTAAAATTTTTTGTTGCGGTACAATTTGCTTAAACTATCAGGTGATCACTGGAAAACCACAGCAGGATTTAAACCAAGAAAAACTCGTAAAAATCGTTTCAAATATTTAAGCTAGAATTTTTTTTGCTAAAAAAATGAAATGTTTTAATATTTCCTTGATTTAACACTAGATGACGCTTTAGTCTGTGTATCCTTACATTTTGGAAAAGAAAATGCGAAAAAAAACTTTTTTTTCTTCTCACATACGACTGTTTAATGTGTCAGCAAACAATGACATAAGAATAAATTAATATGATATTTTAAGGAACTTAAAAAACGAACCTAGAAACCATTGAAGAGAACATAGTTTAATATTTCAAAATATGGTTTAACAAAATTAGTAGATGACTTACCTTGCAGTGAAGTTAACTCTGAATCAAACTATAATATCCTGAAAAAATGTTATTCAAAAATTATTGCAGGAAATTTTTTATTTATTAAAAAAAGTAATAGAATAAGAAAAAACATCATTAGCTTTTCTTGTGTAAAGAAAATTCAAAATACATCAAAACTTTAATGTTTCTTATAATTTTTAAAAATTTATTATCTTTAAAATTTCTAGTTTCTTACTATGATAATTTTTACAATTTATTAACAAAATTAAAATTATTAAATATTTCACTTAGTTAATTAATTAAAATTATTAACTAAGTGAATTAGGAATAAAAAAAAAATATATATATTTTTCAAACTGCAATGATATTGAATAATAAAATTAGCAATAACAATTAAATTCACGAAAGTATGAATTACTATTTTAAATATTAAAGCTTAACTAATAATAACTATTATTAATTTTACCAAACTCTTAAAACAATTTAAATAAACAAATATATATTAATTTTTCTCTATATTTTTGAACCCGAAAATTATTTATGAAAAGAAGAAAACATGAGAAGAAAAGTTTATTCATAACATCGATATAAATCGATATATAAATTTATTAATTATTAAAAATATTAGTTTTATCATATATAATTTTATTTATATAACTGAAACTTTCTTAAAATATTTTAAATTAAAATACTTGCAGCTTGAGAAAGCATAAAAAATTTGTTTGTTTTTTATAAAATGAATTAAAAATTAAGTTTCAATTTAAAATATAAATATTTATGGGTGTAAAAATTTAAAAATTATTACTTGAATGCATAATTAATCGCATTGGAAACGAATGGCCAATTATATTTAGAAATTTCAAATTTAATATTCATAACTTAAAATGATTTTGTTTTGGAACTGAAAGATAATATATTCATTTTAAAGTATATGTAAAATAAGATTACATTTTATGTGCAAATGAAAATACTGAATAAGTTAGTTAAACGATAACAGTTCAAATACATACCGAAACTGATTTTTTTAATTGCATGAAACTTGCGTATAAAATTAATTTAAATTTTATGAATGTTTAACTAGTTTCGAAGACATCTTCAAAATCGTCTGCTTATCGAAAAATCAAAACTTTGTTTATTTACAACTGTTCAAAAGGTATTGCCGAAATCATCGTGAAAATGTTGTTAAAAATGGAATAACTTATTTCTGATTTCTACTGCTTTGTTCTTTTTTCGTACCTCAAATTTGTTTCTGGTTTTCATTCTCACTGCTATTACTCATGTTTTCTGCGGTTGTGTTGCACCAACCAGATTCTCAAACGCATCGTTTCAGAGAATCTAATTGATTGATGCAACACGCATTTGCGTCAAGCATTCTTTGGGTGATATTTAAGTTACGTAAAGGGAAAAACCACGAAATTTTCCCAAATTGTTTTTTTTTTTTTTTTTTTTTTTTACCAAGATTTACACTTCGACTTAGTATTTTATCTTATCTTTAGCATATTGATCAATGCTCTTGACTTTTTAGAAGGTGATTTCACCTGCTATAAAAGAATGGTTGTTTTTAAGGGAAAGCAGGGGAGCCTACCCCTCTACAGAGGATCAAAATTGTGGTGGCGTGTAATCTGATCATCCTCAGGGATGCTTCCCAGACTGTCTCCAATAGCTCATTGTGAAGCTCTTGGTGAGATAAAAAAAAGAATTTGAAAGTCTATCGAAATAATTATTGCAGCAGATGTTGTAATCATGCTTTGGTCAATTGAACAGAAAAATAAAATAAATAAAAAATTAAAAAGAAACTCATACATACATATTTTGACAACTTTCAGAGCAATAAGCGCCAGAAAAAGGGATTAGAAAATTTATAATTTTATGAAAATGAATTTTTCTGATTAAAATCAAACTTCTTAATATGGAAATAAAAATGATTAATTTATATGGGTTTTTATTTTTAATAAATTTATTTTTATTTCTTTATTTATGAATTTTTGAATATATGATCAGTATAATGAACCAGATTTCCAAGTTAAAGAGCCTACGGGCGTGAAACCATGTTTCGCGAATCAATTATTATTATTATTATTATTTTTGCTGGTGAACAAACTTTTTTAACCAGTGGTAATTTTAAAAAATGCAAATAATAATTCTTTATGATTAATTTAATAATGATTTAATTTAGTAATAGGAATAAAAGTTTTTTTTATAGCCTAATCAAACTTCGAAATTTCCTTCTAAAAATGAGGAATTAATTAGTTTAGAGCTTCCAAAAAATATCAACTAATAACATTCATTCGTTTTATTAAAATGTTGTTGTAAATTATTATTTTTCAAATTATTATATTCGGTTAAAGTTAACTCAACTAAATCAATAGTAAAAATTACATATCGTATCATAATGTAAAAATGTATACCCCTTAAAGTTCAAAAAAAGTTCCAAATTCAAAAAAGTTAAAAAGGGAAAAAAAGTATAAAAAGTATTTTTTTTCCCTTGAAATTAGCTTTGTTAAGCAATTTTGATGCTTGATTGTTATTTCTATATTCATGTAATTAGTTGTGGAGATATTACGAAAAGCCCAAAAATTAAAAATAGTTCTTAGGCTGACATAACATTAGACCACATAAAGGCCACCTGCAAATATTTCAAAACTCTAAATATTTATCGTTGAAACACTTACAAAAAATATAGTGAAAATATTTCGTGTTTAAAAAGAATAAAGTGAAAAATAAAAATGAAAATTTGAAAATAATACTTTATTTAAATTTCAATTGCTCAGAAACTATTCAATTGAGTTAACACAAACAATGGAGTTTGCCATTTAAAATTACACAATTTAAAAAAAAAACGTACAAAATTTGTACACATTTCAATTGTTAATTACACCATACTTACTTTACAAAATTTCAAATATTTAATTAAATTAAGCTATAAAAATAACTACAAAATATTATGCTTCGCTTGGAAGAAAATTTCGGTAAACGAGTTTATAGCTTGTATGAAAAAATTGTTTGGTTCGCCAATATGCGATGAAATACTCAAAAATAAAAATTAACAATAAAAGGCTCGAACTTTCGATCGCTTTTTTGACTACTGTAATTTCGCATTCATACTTCTTAGGAAAATATGAACGCAAAATTAAGTTAAAAAAAGGCAATTATCACTGAGAAAAAAAAATATGGTCAAAACTACCAGAATATTGCAAAATTTATCACGTTTCTGGCTATTTGGGAACACCAAAAATTCCATTAAAAGAAACCATCACACACCGAGAAAAAAAGTATGAGTTCAAAAGTATGAATGCAAAAATATGGTCAAAACTACCAGAATATAATAAAATTTACAGTATTTTTGACTCTATGGGAACACCAATAAGCTCGATAATTTTTACTGACACGCTTTGGCAATGATTTTGGTAAAATTAACGAGAAAATATGATTTTATAATATGTGATAAAATTTGGTAAATAAGGCAAAATTTGAAATTTTTTTTTGATACTTAAGAGAATGGCGTTAAAACCATTCCTTCGTTTTATTTTACTTTTCAGTTTTGTATTTTTTATTAAATGAGTGGTAAAAAGAACTGTTATTAAGAAAACTGGTATTTCCGATAAACTGTTGAGAAAGTGGCATTAGAAGCAACAAAATACTTATATAGAATAAACTTTTTTTTAATACTGAATTACGTTGAGACGAACGGGAATAAAATACCTTGTAGAATTTTTTTATTTTTTTTTTATTTTTTATTTTTTTTTTATTTTTTTTTAAGTATTACAAAATCTTGTGAAGAATGATTTGTTGCTGTCGTAGGGCTTTAGGAAAAGATATGTGATAGTTCTTGTTTTCCAGTAGTGTCATATATGGCCGAGATCGACTTCTGACACACCCATACGTCACACCCGTTTTTAAGATGGACCCATTCATTCCTCTACAGATCGTAATTTTGACCTGAACCAGAGAACGAGCGCCCTGCCAATGACTTAATCCATTTATTTAAGTTTGACAAGCAATGTTTTTTGTCAACCATGCTGGGTATCGGGAGTTTATGTTAATAATTTCAATAATTTATTTGTTGTTACTAAACCTAGAATTTTTTGAGCAACATTAGAATTCTTTGGCATTTAAGTTTTAAAAATTAAAACTATGCTATTTTTAGTTCATATCGTATATATAAAAAAATTCTGCAGTTTTTTATATATATTTATTTATTTATTTTTGATTTTGTACAAAAATTTTTCTTTTCGAATTTTACCATATTGACATTTAGTTCATCATATCATTAAATTTAACAATAAAACTTTTGCGCTCAATTTTCGATTACGAGTGAATTTAATATGGAATATATAAAACTTGTCTTTACTTCTAATTTTAAAATAAATTTGTTAACGTTCATAAAAATGAAATATAAATTATAATTTAGTGAATTTTGAAGAATTTTCTGTTTATGAATAGAATACAAATTTTCTATTTATTTACTCATTTTTTTAAACAAAGGTTATAGTGTTCAAACATTTAATTTATTACTACAGTTTCCAAAGTAAAAACAAAATTTCTAAACATTAAGTGGTTTTAAAATTAGCATAAAGCATAAGTTAAAAACTCCTTTTTATATACCAACATTGAATTTTCATTTCTGGTTTGGTTTCGATATATTTTCAACGTTCAATATTTTAATTAATTTTGTAACTTTTTCGTGCATTTTAAAATTTTCTACATTCAAATTAAAATGTAATGCATTCTAAATTACTAACTTCATGTTTTATCTCACATTTTTTTTAATGAAATTTAATGTTACTTTGAATTTTTGATTTTCCTGAAATGTGCTATAAAATCTTACTTCTTTGTTTTGTTCTTGTACTTTTTACTTGTTACTTTTGCTCAAAGTACTTTTACTCAATATTTTTTTAAAAATAAGATTCCCATGTTGCCATATCAATGGAAAAATAATCCAAATAAATGGTTTAAATACAGTATATTTCGGTTTTATTAACCAGAATTATGTTTCGTTTTCTATCAGGAATGTCATTACCGTACAGTACGATAATTTAATCAGAATTTTTTTCTCCTCATAAGAAATCGAAAAAATAAGTAAAATTCAAATTAAGTAAAAACAAAATTTCTAAACATTAATTGGTTTTAAAATTAGCATGAATCATGAATTAGAAACTCCTTTTTATGTACAAACATTAATTTTTGATTTTTGGTTTGGTTTCTGAATATTTTCAACGTTCACTATTTTAATTAATTACTAAACTTTTTCATGCATTTTAAAATTTTCTACATTCAAATTGAAATGTAATACATTCTAAATTAAAAACTTCATGTTTTATCTCACATTTTTTTTAATGGAATTCAATGTTACTTTGAATTTTTTATTTCCTCTAAATGTACTATAAAATCGTACTTTTATGTTTTGTTCTTATGTTTCTTTTTCTATCAGGAATGTCATTACCGTACTGTACGATAATTTAATCAGAATTTCTTTCTCCTCATAAGAAATCGAAAAAATAAGTAAAATTTTTAATAAAATTGCTTTCTCTCCGAGAAAAATAAAAAAAAAAATAATAAAAAAATGGTAAGGAAAAATAGCAGAATTGAAAAAAAAAAAATAAAATAGGGTAAGAAAAGAAAGCAGAATTGAAAAAAAAATATTAACCGCAAAAAGTCTCATACACGAAAAGGTAAAGCTGGTATTTCTGTACAAAACAAAGTACCTCAAATTATACTACTTTTGATTATAAGTAATTTCGGAATTAGTGATTTCATTATAATAGTTCCGTAAATTTTTCTCATTTCGAAAATTATATTTAACAGTTTTTCTTACGAAAGATATGAATATAAAATTATATTAAGGAAGTCATTTAAAAGAAGAAAAAAAAAAGCTTTTTTTTTTCTAGAGGGCAGTAGCGTTTCAAATACAGAAAGTAAACTTTTGGCTTCATGTAAACTTCTGATGAAGCAGTTTTTATCACAATATCGATATCTATTCCATTTATCAGTGTTTGATAAGACAGCACATCTGCTTCTATTATGATTGCTCTTAAGTGTAAGATGCAACACTTTTAGAATATTTTTAATGCTAACAATGGGTGAACTAACAAGAACACATTTTAAACAAGATTAGTTGCTACTTGCATCGCTACAAAAGTTAAGTAATGCTTCTACTTGTTCAGCTACGAAAGTTAAGTAATACTTTTGAATTACTATGCAATCCGAAACATTTCATGCTTTAATAAGTAATTAAATCACTCTATATTTTAAAAATAATTAGGTTTATCGCAAATGATAAATGTCATCGAATTATTTATTTTGCTATTAAAATTTGAAAAGGTAAAACAACAAAGTATTTAAATTTAAACCCTTTTCAAGTATGGAAGTACAATTTATGTATAACTGTGTCTTATTTTCTTTTTAAATCTGTATTATTGAATGGCCTACGACACTGTGATTTGTCATACTTTTTACAAAGGTCGTAATTTTGTATCAAACTGTTTCTTAGCATTGTTTCCAAACAGTTACGGTTTTACAGATTTCCAGAACTTCAATTAAATAACAGCACAATACATACATATTAAAAAACCTATTATTTATAAATGAAAATCATGGTGTTTGTCACCAAGAACACTTCTCCTGATCGATTTGATGTGGCTTGTCATTATATTGCACCCAGTTCTTCAATTTTAAAGGTTAAATTTAACATAATCGTCCCTAAGGAGAAGACACAATAAATTAATAAATTGAATTTTTAGATAGTCAATAAATTGAATTTTTAGCTTTTTTTTTTTTTTTTTTTTTTTTTTTTTTTTTTTTTTTTTTTTTGTTGCTGGAATATAATTTCTGAGAAATGGATTGTAAAGTTATCAAGCTTTAAAAACTAATTTTACAAATTTCTTACAAGATAATATGAATTCAGAGTTTTAGACAACAGATTTAAACAATTCTTTCATCTTCATCGATAAATATAATAAGAACGAACTAACGATATAATTTTGTTTGGCTCTACTGCTGTAAGATATTTTGCAATCCACTAATTTTTATATCTTATATCTGTCGTTGAACAGCCGACCCAATTTTGGGTTTACGACTACTAATGTACAACTGCGCAGCCTTGTACTTTTGAACCAATCCAGAAGACAAGGAAACTCCTGGATCAGTACCCCCAGAGGGTTTGTTATGGGAACATGGAGGACTTTGCGACTAAACAGATTTAACGTGCATCAGTCACCCTTTACTACACGGAGAGTCTTCAGCCGGCTCGGATTGAAGCCACGAATTTTTGGGCATGGGCCTAGTGCCCTACCAACCGGGCTATCCCGGCCGTTGTCATCCATTAATTACCTTGATCTGTCTAATTTTATTTAAAAGTAATGTTTAAAAGTGATAAAAATAAAGCAAAACGATTCGGTGAACGGCCTAGGTTTGGAATTGTGTTTAAAATTTCAATTTTTAACATTTAAATTTCAATTATGTGTAATATTACGAGGCTCCTTTTTGAAAATAAATTATTTTTTAACAATAGTTTTTTTAAAAAAAATTTGTGTTTAATTGTGCTGAGTTCGCTTTCATTTTAATGCAAGAGAATTATGACCTATAAGTGTTGAAAACTAAACAAATATTTAACTGATTCCATACATAAGAGAACAAAACGATAACAAATCGCAACGCACGTTAATAACAACATTTGTAACAAACCCATGTTTTACAATATTGAATTATATATACTGAATATATTCAATGTACTGAATTACTTTTAAAAAATTATGCTAAACAAAGTATTTTAGAACAAGCATTATTTACAACTTCGACTGAAAATTGAACTAAAAACTAAACACTACTATTTCCTATCTTTAAGTCCTTTTTAGCGTGATTAATTAAATTTCAATATTTCTCATTTTATATATTATTTCTTATTTCCTTATTTCTTATTTTGATATTTCTTTTCATTGATTATATAATCTTTTCAAAATATACATGTAGTTACTTTACTAAATTGTATAGACCTAGTAGCTCGTTTATTTTATTTTTATTGTGTGCATTTTTATTGAATTTTTTTTACTTAAAAAATGATTAATATACATGCAGAATGTTTTTATTAATATTTTCAATTTTACTGAGTTCCTAAAATTCTGAAATTCATTCTTAATTTTATAAATATGTTCTCCAGAAACTGTTTTGCTTTTATGTTTTATGAGATAGAGTTGTTATATAGTTTCCTCTGATATCAGACAAGGACAATTTTTAATGATCCTGTCATCCCAGTTATAGTTCTAAAACCGTCTCTATGTGATGTTTTTTTACCTAATATTAGCATCATTTGCTTTTAATGTTTTGAACTTAAAAACAGACAAGTCATTACAACTTCAAAATAACTGTGAAACTGTAAATGATATCTATACGATTGTTAATACTAAAAGATTCCTGAAACGTTTGTTTCAGTCAATTACAAAAGTAAGTTTAACGGTGAAACTATAGACGATTTTTTCAGTCAATTAAAGTAATTGTCCCTGTAAGAATATGAGAAAGCTGATAGAAACGATAAAATTACCTTTATTTGTGCAGTTATTAACTTGAGATTGTCCCACAGAGATTTGTGAGCAACCTGGTGCATTCTTACCAATTTAGCTCCTGCTGTATTTTCCCCAGTTTCTAAGAATTAAGTTTTATAGTACATTCAAAATTACGAAAATATATTTAAGTTGTTATATTTATCATTTTAGGAACTGAAAATGGAAAAGATCATTCCTAGATCGTAAAATAGCCGAAGGTTCTTGTTTATAGTACCTTCAAAATGGCTGGCATGGCGAGCTTTATCTGGTTTACAATAGTCATTGTAGGTATGAACTTAACATCATTTACAATTAACTAAATGAGTAACATTTATCTATTATATAAATAAGCATTTATATATATATATATATATATATATATATATATATATATATATATATATATATATATATATATATATATATATATATATATATATATATATATATATATATATATATATATATATATATATATATATATATATATATATATATATATATATATATGGGTCATTCTCACGAAAACTGTCATTTTTCAGTTCATAAAATCCCAAAAAAGTAAAGTGAATAAAAAGCTATGAAACTTTTTATATTAATAGAAATATGTAATGGCATTATAAAGAAAGTATATATCCTATAAATTATTCTGAATATTTAAATTAATTAATTAATTTCACTATTTAAAAAGTGAGGGAATGACATTTTATTTTAATACATGTTTTTCTCTAAGTTACAGCTACCCCAAGTTTGAAAATAATAACATACTAAGTATATCTAATATTTATTATAAGTTAGTTTTATATATTTAATAGTTTTTACAGGTTTGGGAAATAAAATTGGCTGGCACGATTGAACAAAAATTTTTTTTATAATATACTCATTTTGAATCATTCCCTCACTTCAGCATCATTCCCTCACTTTATACCTCTAGTGAGGGAATGACAAATTTAATAAAATTTAAAAATAGCAGTTAGGCAAATTCATTTCTGAAATCAATCACATACAATTATATTCATACAAGAAAGCAGCATATAATTATCCACTTTCTCGATGAAGTTGTATTTTATTTTACTCTAAAAAACGACATGAGGGAATGACAAATGTAAAAAATTTTACCTGGCTTGATTCATTCAAATTTATTCCACAGCAAAGCTTCTTTAAGTTGAAGATGGAAACATACTGCAATTTTGTTCTATGATGCCAGTTGTTAACTGCTAAAGTTTTTATTAAAATATTTTAATTCTAAGAAGATTGCAAGTGATAAGAACATTGTTGTGAGGGAATGATGCGAAACACTAGAGACAAAGTTTAAAATAGTGCTGTGTTAATATTTTCATCAGAAATTAATTTTAAAATTGATTTTCTGAATTCTATATTTCAATATTCTGAAATAAAAAACACGAATTTGTAAATTTTTTTTTTAATTTCAGAAACAATTTTTTCTTTTTTTAAATCAACAGTGGGGACAAGTGAGGGAATGACATATTGGTATACTTTAATTACCTAAAATAAATAAGAAATAAAAATTGAAAATTTTATTTTTATTCTTTTGTTAGCCTGCATTCTGAAGGACACTTTCCCTGAAATTTTTTTTTTTCGTAAGTTGTAAGACAAACATAAAATGTACTGGGGACATGAAAATGACTGTTTTTGTGAGAATGACCCATATATATATATATATATATATATATATATATATATATATATATATATATATATATATATATATATATATATATATATATATATATATATATATATATATATATATATATATATATATATATATATATAATAATAATAATAATAATTTGAAATTAATTGAGCTGTTGTAACTTTTCTTTTTTAAACTAGTAATCATCCAGTTTTTTTTCTTTATGAATGTACTTCGATATAATTATAATCAATATTAATATAAACACATCGATATTCTAGGTATTTTGGTGTCTTCTCTGGCCATGATATCTATGGGTAAGTTTTTAATTATACGGATGAGTTTATTGATGTTTAGTTACAATAAATTGATACAGTTGATGATAATATTGATGACGATAATGTATTGATGTACAGTTTAGCTTTATGACTCAAAATAAATGAAGACCGAAGGGAAAAAAGGGGTTATGTTCATTTTTCATAATAATGAAGATTAGATATAGCCATTTGTTGGATTTTGAGGATTACTAAGTTTTGACAAATCAATAAGGGGAAAAATCGGTTTTTCCCGAGAGTTATTGTACAGTAAGATGATCCATACTGTGGAAAAACCCTTCCTATCAGCTCGCAAAATTGTTTTTTCACCGAATCACACACACACTCACAGTTTTGTGGACTTAGATCGCATTCTCCCTTTGTCTTTAAATATATTTGTATCTTTTATATCTTTCTGAAAAGTGTAATCTTTCTGAAAAGTGTAATTAATATGAAAAGTATTTCTGATGAGAATGTGTTTAACTTTAAAGCTTTTAATTTGAATTTTGTAATAATTGATCTTGATTTTCCATTCCTAGAAAACTTTTTCTCCTAGATTTAATAATGTAGTTTATCAAAATGTATACTTTTTTTTGACAAATTTGGCAAAAATACACATTGGGTAAAATAAAAAAGAAAACACTTTTAACTTTTGGTCCAATGATCCGACTTTAACGTACTATGATAGCGTACTATGATACTTAATCGATTGAGTGCCTAACCGTAAATATACTAATTAATTAGTGCAGTAAGTATTTAAAGTGATGAGAGCGTGCAATAGTTTTAAAATTACGAAACAGAAAATATTTAAAGCTACAAAATCAGACACTAAAGCGTATTCTCTTTGCAAAAACAAACCTTTTCCTGACGGATTTGTATTTTTGACATTCGAAACATGAGGGGTAACTGCAATCTGCAAAATATGGTGTCAGCAGTTTGGTCAGAAGAACAGTTGAAGTTTGAATTTGTTATCGTTAGTTTCATTTTTCGCATATTTAGCCATTTCAAAAGGGTTGAATTTTTGAATTTTTATTTCTCAAAAACTATTAGACCGATTTCTTTCAAATTTTGGATTTTGTCATGTAAAATTATGTAGATAAAAATAGGGCGAAATTTGTATTGCTTATAATTCTAACTTTTTCTTACCGCTAGTACATTAAATAAAATTTAAAAAGAAAATAGTTCTTAAAAATTTTATTTTTGCATGAAATTACCTTAGGATTAACGAGTTTTACAAGTGTGTGCCAATTTCCTTTTATTCACTTGAATGTTTTCAGTGATATCTGAGAATAATATCTATGATATCTATTCCGTGATATCTATGAAATTAATATTAAGGGGCTCAAAGAACGCTCTCCTTCCTAAATTTAATATGTATGATATCTATTCCGTGATATCTATGAAATTAATATCTATTCCGTGATATCTATGAAATTAATATTAAGGGGCTCAAGGAACGTTCTCCTTCCTAAATTTAATATCTATGATATCTATTCCGTGATATCTATGAAATTAATATTAAGGGGCTCAAAGAATGCTCTCCGTCCTAAATTTAATATCTATGATATCTATTCCGTGCTATCTATGAAATTAATATTAAGGGGCTCAAAGAATGCTCTCCTTCCTAAATTATTGCGACAGCATTTTTAAAATTACGGCTACTCTCTCATATTTCAAAGGTCAAGAATCTTAAAAGAAGAAATAAAGGTAGGAAAATAAGATATATTAATTGATAGAAAGTACGTTTTAGCGTCAGATTTTGTAACGTTAAATATGGTCTGGACTAATTTATTCAAATCTAATCATTAGATCAAAACTTACTAAGATGTTCTCTTATTTACAATGTACGCTGATGAAAGTGTTTTGAGAACACCATACGCATTCTTCTTTAACGTTGAATGATACACTGTTCTCATTTGTTTATAAATATTTTATTTTAATATAACTGATCTTCAGTATTTTATAACTGTAATTTGTGCAAGATTTTCTTTCCTTGGGTGATTTTTTATTATGTAAATTATTTTTCCTATAGGCGCTGCATGCTGGGACTATTGTGATACAGTGCCAATTATAGCTCAATATCTGGTGATAACAGGATCAATGTTTTTTTGTCTGTTGATCTTGCTGTTACTTTTAACATTTTGCATATGCACTTCCTCAGGAGATCCAAAAATCACAGGATCGTTAAGAATAGTCGTTGGTGTCTGTGTCGTTGTCATGTATCTTCTTGTCATTGCAGGTAATTTAAGTATCATTTATGTCCTCCATATAGGTCATATACATTTATATGTTTCATATGTTTTTGTGGAGGCTTATAGTTATCATGATTTTTGTTTTTGTTTAATAAATTGCTAAAGGTTATTCACTGTAGTGTAATTAAAGTATCATTAAGCTAGTATGCTGTCGATACAGGTCATAAGCTTTTTTATGTTTCACATGTTTTTGAGGAGATTAAAATAGTTATCATGATTTTTTTATTTTCCCCTGTTTAATAAACTGCTGGAAGTTATTCCTCTGTAAGTATGGAAAGGTTATTCCTCTCTAAAGGTGCAATTGCTTCAATCCATTCGTGATTGCTATGTATCTTCTTATCATTCCAGGTAATATAAGCATCATTAAGCTTGTATGCTGTCATACGGGTCACACGCTTTTTTATGTTTCATATGATTTTCAGGAGGCTTAATTAGTTATCATAATTTTTGAATACGCTGTTTAATAAACTACTAATAGTTACTCCTCTGTAAAGGTGTAGATGCCTCTATTCATTCGTGGTTGCCATGTATCTTCTTATCATTTCAGTCAATTAAAGTATCATTAAGCTTGCACGCACTCCATACAGACTCTATGCTTTTCAATGTTTTGTGTGTTTTTGTGGAGACTTAATAGTTACCATGATTTTTGATTTGTTCTGTTTAATAAATTGCTGAAAGTTACATCTGTAAATTTAGAAAGGTTATTCCTCTGTAAAGGTGTAATTGCTTCTATTCATTCGTGTTTGCTATGTATCTTCTTGTCATTCCAGGCAATATAAGTATCATTAAGCTTGTATGCTGTCCATACGGGTCACGCGCTTTTTTATGATTCGTATACTTTTCAGAAGGCTTAATTAGTTATCATGATTTTTGATTTGCCCTTCTTAATAAACTACTAATGGTTTCTCCTCTGTAAAAGTGTAGATGCTTCTATTCATTTTTGGTTGCCATGTATCTTTTTGCCATTGCAGAAAATTAAGTATGCACTCCATACAGGTCATATGTTTTTCAATGTCTTGTGTGTTTTTGTGGGGACTTAGTAGTTACCATGATATTTGATTTGTCCTGTTTAATAAACTGCTGAAAGTTATTCCTCTGTAAATGCGGAAAGGATATTCCTCTGTAAAGGTGTAATTGCTTCTATTCATTCGTGGTAGCTATGTATCTTCTTGTCATTCCAGGTAATCTAAGTATCATTAAACTTGCATGCTGTCCATGCAGGGCACACGCTTTTCTATATTTCATATGTTTTTGAGGAGACTTAATATTTAACATGATTTTTGATTTGTCCTATTTAATAAACTGCTAACGATTATTTCTCTGTAAAGGTGTAAATGCTTTTATTCAAACGAAAATTTTGCTACATAAAATCTTTATTAGACCCGCGTTCACATATTGCTTATAAATCTGAATGATGACGAAATCGCAGAAAATTGACTAGCTAATCTTGAGAAAAAGGTTTTGATAAAGATACTTTGCGCTATGAATATCAATAGTACACGAAAGCACAGATACAATAAAGAGATGCACTAACTATACAGAGAAGCAGATATTACCAGCTTTAATAAGTTAAACCACATTAAATTTGATTGACAAATTTGCAGAATGGGACAATCTTCTTTCGCATACAGGGTCTTGAATTTCAAACCAATTAGAACCGAATTATAGATAGGTCCAAATTAAGATGGGTTGAATATATTGATTTATTTTTGAATTACTGAAAGTGGCCAACTGGAATTCTAGAATACCCTAGTGAAGGAAAAATAATGGAAGAAGGTTCTGAAGAAGGCTTTGCCCCTCAAAGAGCTTTCAGGTCCATAAATAAGAAATGCCAAATAACAAAATCACACTATATATAATTCTGAAAAATAAAGGGCTCTATCGTTTAAAAATGCTTATTTAACAGAGTGTATACTAATGGGCGGTATTTTTTAGTTTTTACATCGGACTAATCGAACCCTTTTACGACCATTGTGTTCAATTCAATTTCTCAGAATTAAAATATAGTTCATATTTTTGTGTAAATTTCATTTCACTGTTACAGTGTCAAAAAATAAACTAATATTAATAAGTTAATGTATGAGGTATTTCTAATTATCCCTTTTGAATTTTATCCTCAAACAAACTGGTTTTACTGTTTTTTAAACCTTCTTCAATGTGATCGATGTAGATTATGAATTGAAAGATTTTGTTAATAGTTTTCTTTCAATTATAATAATGGTAATGAGTACATAGCACTCTACACATTATTGCAACGTAGGTATTAGTTTTCATTGTCTAAAAATTGCAGAATTAAAATTCATTGTCTAAAATTCATTGTCTAAATTCATTGTCTAAAATTCATTGTCTAAATTCATTGTCTAAAATTCATTGTCTAAAAATTGCTACTGTAATTTTTCTTATTTTAGGTACAACGGTGCTTTTTGTACAGTCAGAAGAAGATAAAGTTTGCAATAGGACTAGTACACACAACGAACACTTTTTTGAAGAACAATTCAATAAAACAGCCCCACGTACAGCAGATCCATTTTGTACTAGTACATTGCCAAAATTCAGTTACGGTGTCTTAGTTGTCTTTCATGTCTTGATATTTTTCTCATTAATGTTAAACTTTTGTGATAATTCCAAATGAAACAAATCACTTAAGAACTAATTATAAATGCTTGCAGGGATTCAGTTTGCTGATATTTTGCACTAGTACTAGCTTTGTATATCAAAGTAAAAATTTGACTCATTATTTTCAGTATTTATTAATTTTATATCTATTACTTGAATTTCACATTTAAAGTTCATATTCTTTATTTCCCACCTGTGTGTAAAGACGTTTGCACGAAATATATAATTCAATTTCAAAGTATTATGTTTTTTGAATGCACTGTTTTACAATGTTTTTATATTGTTTTTCAAATGTGTCATCATATTAAAAACTGTGTTCGAAACCTCTTTAAAATGTCATTTTTAATATGTGCATAAAAAATAGAAATAAAACATTATTATGACTCTCATCACCTTGTTTAATTTGATATTTCCTTTTATTTGTACACACTCTGTAAAAAATGGTTACTCAAATATCACGAAATTTTCTTCTTTTTTGACGAAACCGCTTTCTGGTATATGCTCCAAGCAAACAATTCGTCAAAGGGATGAAATAGCTATCGTCATTTCTTCACGGAAACTAATTTCGTCAAAATTAAAAAATATTTCGTCATTCTTTTTTTTTTTTTAAAAAAAGAAACCCTGTAGTACCCAATATATCTAACTTTCCCAATAATCACATTAACGTCACCACACAAAGACAGATAGATCAGAGAGATAAATTATACCCATCGGTGATATCTGATTGCGCTAATGGTTTTCTGAAATATGGTGGACTGCGCTGCTAACATCTTATCCCCCTTTATTAAAGGTTGGTGGTCTGCGCTTAAGGCAACCCTTATGACCCTACTTCATTCATGCAGTAAAACAATTTCTGATAAAAGCATCGTCTCGCCAATATCGTTCGCCAGAAGCTAGTGTGCTGAGGGTGGAGGGGGATTTGTCAATAAGTTTTCCTCCATCTTTTAATAATTTTTATTTAAAAGGAATTTTTTTATATGTTTGTAAATTTTAATACTTGTGTAATTTTAAAATACAAACTGTATTTAAGCAAAGAAAAAAAAAATTGTAGTTCATTTTAAGGTGACACATGGCTTTCAAAGTTTCGAAAATCGGTCAAAATTTTAATTAGACCTATGCACTTGTTTCAAGAATATTGGTTAAAAAGTTAAAAAATATATACATTTGTTGCTCACTTGTCGTCTTAAGTTGGTTAAAAAATGAAAGTTCAGGGTGCAGTATCAAGTTTTAATTAAGTTTAAAAAACCTTACTTTAATATTTAATAATTTGAATTTATTTAATATATTTAATAATTTAAAAAGATTTTTTACATGCAATTTTTGAATATATTTAATAATTCGAATTTTAAACCAGTTTTAACTAATCTATCTTAACACCAAACTTCTGCATATTATTTTTAAATAAATATTTGAA
Organism: Parasteatoda tepidariorum; assembly: GCF_982258835.1. Taxonomy (NCBI): domain Eukaryota; kingdom Metazoa; phylum Arthropoda; class Arachnida; order Araneae; family Theridiidae; genus Parasteatoda; species Parasteatoda tepidariorum. Next base: position 35,103,761 of record NC_141766.1, read on the forward strand.
CATAAAATGACTCTGACCAGAAGCCATGGTTGGCAATCATTATTTTTTTTACTCCGAAATCGCACATATTTGATTTAAAATGGATTTTTTTTCATTCGAATAAAATTAACTGGATTTTTTAAAATTTACCATCCAAAGCATCTGATACAATATTTTAATAATACTATTGTTTAAAAATAGAAGTAAAATAACTAATATTTCTTACTAAAAATGGATAAAATTATTATTACATTATTACATACTAATCACTGCGTTAAGAAAAAAGAAAATCATAGTTATATTTCTCAGATTCAACTTGGTGATACTTGCTGAAATTGTCAACTAGACGTCAAATGAATAGTAAATTAGTTTAGGTAAGAAAACATTACTGAACAAAAAAATTACGCCATTCTGGTTTGAGGAAGTCTTGATACACTCTAACTCTATATTCAATAAGATATAAAAGCTTTGCATTTTAATTAGCAAAAAACTAAATGGATGTAATTGAACTATGCTTTTTGAAAATTATTTTAAACATATTAAAAGGAAAATTACTATTTAAAGGTTTCATATCACTCTTATTTAAGTGTAGTCTATTTTGAAACATAATAATTACATGATTACCCTTTTGATATTTCTTAGTAAAAAATTTTTTCAATTAAAATCAAATTTCCTAGTAAAAAATATTTTAAATTATATATCTTTTCAATTAATATTTTTTAATAATTTTGTTGAAATTACTGATTTATTTTTTAAAAAAAAATCACTATTTACATCAATGCATTTTATAATGAAAGGGATAACATAGTGATTTCAATGCATATGCATTTTATTATTCCGTAGTAAAAAAATAAATTCCTTAATAAACATACATTATCAATTAAATCAGACTTTTTAAAAATTCACACATTTAAGAATGTATTTATTAATTATACTGCATGAAAATATGTAAAACTTAAATTAATAATTTTTTAAAAAATTAATTCGTAATTAATGTCATAAAAATTATGTTTTTTTAAGTTAATGCTTTTTTTAAATTAATCTGATTTAAATTAGATTAGTTAGATCTGATCTGATTATTTAATTAGATAGATTTAATTAGATCTGATCTGATTAATCTAATTCATGACTAAAATGAAGTGATTTATGTCAACCCTGACAGAAGCAATCAGAAACTTAAAAATCTAGTATATTTTTTTAAAAATTTAATTTATGTGTTTTTAAGGAAAAACCTTAAAATAAAGTTGAATTATTTCGTACAATTTTTCTCATTCGAAATGATTTTTAACAAATTCTTTCTGCTCTGCTTACAGTAACATCGTAGTAAGAATTTGATTTTCAATATATATATATTGAGAATCATATTCATTTTATCTACTAAATTGATAATTGAGTCAATCAACAGATTAATATAAGCTTTACTCTATAGTTATGTGCAAAACAAATATGATCTTATATTGAGTTTTGCTGTCAATTCAAAATTTTTAAAAAAAGAAGAAAATATTGGAAACAATTTTTTAACACAATTCAATTATTTTTCTTTAATCGCTTAATTAAAATCCTAATATATCTTATAAAATAAAATAGTTTCAAAAAACAACAACTTTTCTAAAGTTTTGTTAGGAAAAGCAAAACTTAAAATACTGAGTGTAACTTTTTAACTGATGAGTGTCGAGTCGACATAGTCTCAGTTAATTTTCCAAGTACATGTTTTTTCTTTTTTTTTAATATAATTTTTATCATAAAAGGCGTTGCAAGAATTTCTTATAAATTATTTTTTAAAAAAATAAAAGAATAAAAGTTGGTAACTTAATTGATATTTTTATATTATTCGACTTTTTATCTTTATTTTTAGAGTTATTAAGAAAATCTTGCAACAAATTTTAAGACAAAATTTAATAAAATGTCATAATATCAGAAAAATTAACTGAAAATATATTAACTCTATTTTCCCTAGTTACCCTCAATATTCTAATTTTTACTTCATCGAATAAAACTATAAAAGAGCTGTTTTGTAAAATTTTTAAAAATTATTTCATTTTTACTCTGAAGATATCTCGTGATTGTAAAGCTGTTTCTTAATTTTAAATACAAAACACTGAGTACTATATTTAAACAAAATAATGCGTTTAAATGTGTCCTAATCAAATTTTTTATTCACAATAAATCGAAAGTTGAAAAGGGACTAACACAAAGTTCTCAAATGCATAAGTTCACCCGTTCTATAATTACATTTGTAAATTAACTTACCCATAAAGATAATAAAATTTTAATGATAAATGCAGTACTATCAGTAAATGTATTATATTCTAATTGTAAATCTAATCCTGCTTGAAATAACTCGAATTTAATAAATTGGACTAATATATTTTGATATATTTCTTGTCCAAGTAGAAGCTTATCGCCAAGTTAGTGCTTGATTTGTATATATTGCACCCCTCACATGTCAATGAGGAGAGAGATCTACCTACAAACGTTATCAACTAGCAGCGCAATCAGCATACTGCTAGGGGTGGGAGTTATAATTGAGGCAATTACTGAGCGCAGTCCACCATTGCCCATACCCATACCACAAGGCCATGTCTTTGACCACTATACAGGTCGATCGGCTTAAATCGTTTTATTTCCGTTTGTATAGTCTTTATTCTAGTTTCGACATTCTAGATAACCATCTCCCACAATGCGCTGGAACGAAGTTTCGAATTGAGGAAACATTTTTGTCATATATTTGAGAGTTCACGTTTCGGCACAAATCACATGATTTCGTGACGAAATGATTCTCAAAATCAACGAAAAACCGGCGAAACAAAATTAACGATTCTCAAAATTAACGAGAAAACTATATAACGATTTGCTGAATCGTCAAAAGTGAGAGTTTTATTTCTGAGAGTGCAGGGGAAAAAAACCTCTGGTAGAAATTTCCCAATTGTATAAATAACATTTCCAGTAAAAAAAGTAAAATAAAATTCAGCTTTATAAAGCCAACATATACGGTACTTAAATCAGTCATTTGGTAATTATTTTTGTTCTTATGGTAACGGCTTACCGAAAATTCTAGTTTTCGAAATTATATTCCTGACTGAATAAATGATAAACCGAATAAATGATTTTGACCATACTAAGGTATCACGTTAAAGTACAAAAAAGTAAAAAAGAAAAAAAATAGTATTAGTCACATGTTTGAAAACAAGTCTTTTCATTTGTAAATGTTTCCTTTTTATAACAAAGTTTGGGGATTTTTAAAAGGAATTAAAAATAAAGGAACTGTAAGATATATGACTGGCACCATACTTTCTAGATTGAAGTTGTCTCCCAGATTTTGAGGTCCGATGAAAACAATAATAAATACAATAATAACAACAATAATAATGATGAAAACAATAATAATGAATAAATAAATTTGTATATTCAAGTTTAACTTTGCGTTACGATACTCCCAATGTGCAGTTTAAAAAAAAACAACAGCAACAAAATATTAATTTAAAACGGGTATAGATTACGAAGAAGATTGTGGGACAAAATAATTACTACGTTCGCTATCATCAGCTGAAAACTAAATGAAAAAGAATTTTTTAAGCGGAAGACAATTAACTAATATAGGTAATTTCCTCTCTCGGGGAGCCTGTAACCCCTAGGGAGAGCGTCCCCAGGTCCCCAGGTGGCGGATTGGGGAATGCCTCCTTTGGTTTACCATAGGGTGGTAGGAGTAATATAAAATAGCTCCCGCGGACCAACAGGCAGAAGTCCAACCTTTCCAGAGGCAATAGCACCCCTCTTCTATGGATAGTGCAATCGAGTATGAGACACGACAACAACAACAGCGTAATTTCCTGTGCATTATTTATTATTATTTTTTCTTTACGAAACACATATTAGATCAAGTGAAAGTTTAAAATCGATCTTGAGACAAATATTTTGAGGTGTTAAATCTGAAATTCTATGATCTAAGATTGATTCATAGCTATAATTATTATTTTTGAAAGAAGCATAAAATTTGTATTAAAATTGTATTTTCTTAGCAATCGGATCATTAATTTAAAAGTTATTAAGAAATTATTAACGAAATTATTAAAAATTTATTTTTTTGTACCTATATTTCAAATGTAGTTATTATTTTAGTTAAAGTATCTGTGCATTCTGAATGACATTTGTAGAACGAAAAACACGTGACGTAAGGGAGAAAAGTTCACAAAAATATACTTCTTAAAGAAAGTGAAAAGTAAATCAAAGTGCGGCAAAGGGTTGTTAAGATGCTGTCATACAGCTGATAAATCTTCGACAATATTTAGATTTTCAAGGGAAGAAGTCTTATCAGAAGTTTCTAGCAGAGGCGAAAGAAAAGGAGCTTTTATAATGGTAATATATTTATTTATTTATCTTTAGGATTGTCACACTTTTATGAAATTAGGACAAAAGAACATTAATGGTGAATATTATAACCTTTTATATGATAATAGGACGCATAGGTCCCGCTTAATTGCCAATCACTACACTAAAAACTGTTTTTTTGTATGCCTTACATACCATTTGTTTATCAGCTACTTTTATTTAAATTAAAATAAATATGAAATAAATATCCCCTATCAGAATGTTAATTTTACAGTCACAGGTGCACTGTAACTATTAAAAATGTTGGAATGCAATGAATCATACTATCTTAATTTTTAATATGATATTAGAATTTTAATATGGTGCTAAGTGAACCAACTTGATTATACGACACTATAGTTCAAGTTGAACCATGATTCAATTGACAGATTTATGTAAATCTTATGAGAGCATAAATATCATTATTATAAATTTAAAAAAATATATTCATTTTATAATACTTTACATGAGTGTTTGTAATATCCATCAGACAAAAAGATTGAAATTACTTGGCGAATAATCGACCATAATCAATATTTTATTAATCAGTAAAAAAAGTTTGAATCTTACTTGTTACTCTATAAGCTATGGCGAGTTTGTCAATTATATTTGACTAGAAGAACTTATACTTAACCAGTACATTTCGTGTAAACTAACAGCCATATTGACCGTCATATTGTCAATATCTTGAAAGTTCTAAATTATCCGCTTTTAAACTTTTAATAATGGGTCAAAAGCATTTTTTATACGCTTAAAATATGCCTTATCATCATTTTACACAAGAATTTAGTCAAATAGCTTAAATTAATTATTTGCTAAATACACTAATATTTGCCAAATACTATATTTACTAATTATTCACTAATATACTCTAATTATTCGCCAAATTTACGGAGCTCAGAAAATCACAACCTTCTTCAAAAAACAAGATGCAGATTGGTGTAAGCTTGTAAGTAATTGGTGTAAGTAATCATTCACACAATTTTTAGAGTTCTTCAACAGCATATGCGGATAGTTTTTACCAGGTAGTTTGAGTTGATAACCTCATTAAATGTTTTTTTTTTATCCCCTCTAGACCCTTTTGTCCTTAGAAGGGTTATTAATTATTAAATCATAAATGCAAAATAAAATATTGCAGTGATGACTAATAAAAATATTTTTAAATTTCATTCGGATGCAAAATTTCTGCAGCTTTTTACAGCTTATTCGGATGCAAAAGTTATTTATTAAAATCAGTATACCACGCATAGTCTGAAAATTTAATATATTTCCTCTGTATATGAAAATTAAGAAGTCGTACAAATAAATCGTTGCTATTATGTGTCCATTTAATATTTAATTTAATAATGTTTTTATTAAACTAGGGGCAGTAGTGGCAAGTAAAGTAAGGAACAGTGTTTTTCAGATAAATTGAGAAATTATAAAAAGAGCTAACCGTATATTTAATTCTATTAGACTAAATGTATAGCTACAAGAATATTTATAATTTATATTTATTGCGCTTTATATTTATTTTGAAAATTTACTTTGAAAATCTGACTATATGATTAGAAACAAGTGACAGGAGTTACATTACACTACGCATAAATATAACGTATCTGTCCAAATACGTATGCACCAATATACGTATGCGTTCGTAAATTAATACATATAAACCAATATATGTATTAATCTACGTATATCGGCAAATTTAGTAATAAGCAGTGCTGTAGTTGGGCGGAACGTGGGAGAACGCCGTTCTCCGAAATATTTGGTTTGCTGTAGTAAATATTTTTTTAAATATTTGAAAAAATTTCAAGCCAATTTTTTTTTCTTTTCGGTTTTTCTCTTATTTATTTGCTTATTTATTTTTTGTGATGTAAAAAAAAAATTCCGCTCGGAAAAAAATTCCGCTCTAACAGAAAATTTCGCTCTAACAGAAAATAGTTTCAAATCTAATTGATGCAATTTTTGAGCTCGCCTGTAAGAAAAACGCAATGAGAATGTAGAAATAATCATGTCAAAAAAGTAATGTAATTTCGGAAATGTTTATAGTGCTTAAACGTTTTGACGTAGTTCAAAATCTAAGCAATCAAAGTAAATATTTAAATTGTATTTACCAGTATTTAATGAGAACAAAATCTTTATATAAAGTTGCGTTTAGTTAATTTCACGTGGTTTGTAAACTTTTGAATATTAAATGAGATTATTTTTCTTTATAACTCTATTTTACATATTTTATAATTTGGTAAAAAAGGAAATCAATCTAAGATCAATTAATTATGTTAAAGAAATGAAAAAAGGGGCTCACATGGAGTTTACTCACTTTCTATTTGAATAAAGATACTTATAAAGTAAGTAACACAAGTTATTACAAATGTGAACTTCTCTTACTGTTAAACTCTAACAAAACAAATCTGTATCTCTTTTCGTATACATGCATGTATATATTTTCCACCGTCTTGCTATCAAGGTAATGTGTTAAACAAATAAGTAGTACATAGTACCTACTATAATGAAGAATTGTGTACTCACTCAGTAAGATGTAATAGAAATTTATGTAGTTAATATAATATAATTATTTTATCAATAGCTTCTATGATGAATATACCAAAGTTGCGTTTAGTTAATTTCATGAGGTTTGTAAAATTTTGAATATTAAACGAGATTATTTTTCTTTATAACTCTGTTTTACATATTTTGTAATCTGGTAAGCAAGTAAATCAATCTAAGATCAATCAATTATGTGAAAGCATTAAAAAAAGGGGCTCATGGAGTTTACTCACTTTCTATTTGAATAAAGATACTTATAAAGTAAGTAACATAAGTTTTTACAAATTTGAACTTCTCTTACTGTTAAACTCTAACAAAACAAATCTGTATCTCTTTTTGTATACATGCATGTATATATTTTCTATCGTCTTGTTATCAAGGCAACGCGTTAAACAAATAATTAGTACATAGTACTATAATGAAGAATTGTGTACTCACTGAGTAATATTTAATAGAAATTTATATAGTTAATATTAAATAATTATTTTATCAATAGCTTTTATGATGAATACACCAAGATAAAAATAATTAATTTCCACCTTTTTTAAAAAAAATAAAGGTCTGCTTTTTTAATTAAAGTAGACAAAGTAATTTAAACTGTTCGTTTTTTAGCTCATGAAAAATCAGCCAACTGTAACATACACATTATAAATTTATGACAGTTCTCCCAAATATTTTTCTTCAGTTACAGCACTGGTAATAAGTGATCTAAGTCACTTAAAATAGAGTCATTTTTTAGTATCAGTATGAATAAAATATACATCGCACGTTTAATGCTCGCATTGAGGGATTCAAATGTGAAATGTTGTATTGAGAAAAAAAAGTATCGTCAAAATTACCAGAATATGATAAAATTTACCGTGTTTCTGGTTCTATAGGAACACTAAATAGCTCGGTGATGTTTACCGAAGAGCTTTGGTAATGATTTAGGTAAAGTAACAATAAAATATGGCTTCAAAATTAATTTGGTGATTTAATCATGATACCTTAACACTAGAAAGACTGAAATATTTTTTTGCCCAAAAGCAGTCAAAATGACTACATTGTGAAAGAATAACTAATGTATGAAGAAATTTGTTTAAAATTAATTTTTAATATTTTTTACATTATTTTCAGTTATATAACAAGTTATTAGTAAATATTAACACTAAAAAAAATTATATGTTGTACAAAAAGTCACAAAATTCTAAGAAATTGTGTCATCATTGTTTTTCTAATTGAAATTAAAAGCAATCAAAATGACTTCCTTGGGCAATCTAGTGTTAAAGCAAGACATTAAAACCATTTATACTGTTCAATTTACTTTTCAGTTTCGTATTTTTTACTAAATATGAGATAATAAGAACTTTGAAAATTAGAATTTCCGGTAAACCGCTATACGATATGAACGAAAAAATTACTACGAACTATAAATTTGAAAACTAGAATTTCCGGTAAAACGCGATACCATATGAACGAAAAAATTACTAAATAAATGGTTTATAGACAGTATATTTTGGTTTTGATAACCAGAATTATTATTTATTTTTTTACCAGAAATGTCATTACCACACAGAACGGTAATTTTACGTAAAATTTTTTCTCCGTGTGAAAATAAATTTTAAATGGAAGTTAAAAATTTCGAAAATGAATTTTGAATCGATGTTAAAAATAAACGTTGAAACAATGTTAAAAATAAAACTTGGAATGTTTTTTTTTGTATATTATTTTTGTTATCCTATTACACGTAATAATTTTTAAAGAACAAATTTTAAATGTCGGTCTTTTAGTTATTAAAATCTGGTGCATTAATATTTAATAATAAAATTTTGTAGTATTGGCGCTAATTTTCCATTCATTAACACTGTTGAGGCTTAAAATATCTTCAAAATGAATCTTTCAAATCTTTTACCGCCAAAAATTTTAAACAAGTGAAATTTGTTTAAAATTTCTATCTGAATGAGAAATTAAATGCTTCTTTAAAAAATAGTAAATATAGCTATAAATCAATCTTTGATCATAGATTTAACACCTCAAAATATTTGCCTCAAGGTCGATTTTAAACTTTCGCTTGATCTAATATGTGCTTCGTAAAAAAATAAATAAATAATACGCAGGAAATTACGTATTTTAGCTAATTGTTTTCCACTCAAAAAGTTCTTTTTCATTTAGTTTTCAGCTGATGTTAGCGAACGTAGTAATTATTTTGTCCCACAACCTTCTTCGTAATCTATACACGTTTTAAATTGATATTTTGTTGTTTTATTTTAACTTTGGGAGTTACTCTCTTTCGTAACGCAGATAAATGATTTATGCTATCTCAATATGGAATTCGAAGTCTTTACTTAGTGTAGGATACTATTTTATTTCTGATCTATGCTCTAAGGTAGATAGCGTTGTTCATGGTTGTCGTGTTTCTGATGATAATAATACGAAACAAAAATGTTACATTTAGAGAAAAATTCAGATCCAAATTTAGCTGGTAGTCAAATGAGTGTGAGAATTTTAAGGGCCATAAGTGAACTTAAATGTGTAAGTTTTTTATACTCTTTTATAAATTACGTGTGTTATATTTTACATAAGTTGCATATACAGTGTTGAATATTACATGAATTGCATGTGTCGTGAGAAATATTCTTTAAATTGCATGTGTTGCATTGAATCTATTGCTCTTAAATTATACATGTTGTATCTTAAGTTTATTTCAAATTAATTTATTTTAAGTGGAAAATACTTATTTTTTTCTTATAAATTGCTTTACTAGATGCAAAAATATTGGAGTTTTCTTTTTTTTTTTTTACTAAAAGCTAATACTCTATAGAAAAAATCGTTTTAACTGGTTGTATAATGCGTTGAGGTGAATATACTTTTGTGAAAATACAACCAGTTAATAATTTCAAGTGATTATATTTTCAAAAACGATGGAATATGTAAAGTATTTTTGAAATGTGTGTAAAATAACACGAAAATTACCACAATAATAAATACTTTTTCTCTTCTTAAATATGTTGAAAAGTTGGAAAAAAGATAAAACAAAAACTATAAGCTTTTTTTAAACATACTGGATCACACTTTTATTGAATAATAGTATTTGGTTTCATATATATATATATATATATATATATATATATATATATATATATATATATATATATATATATATATATATATATATATATATATATATATATATATATATATATATATATATATATATATATATATATAAAATCATCAGATCATTTTCGCACACGTTAAACCCGTTACTTTTTAGTATTACATTAAGTATGGTATGATGTTTTTGACATTGAAGACCAGTGCTGAAACTGTTAAACCAAGCAATATTAAAATATTTATTTCAACTTTACGCCCTTTACAAACAATTACTAAGCGTTTCAATATTTAAAAAAAAAATTGCTTAGCTGAATCTTGAGAACCTAACACGTGAAGTAAGTAAACGTGCTAAGACAATTCTATTCAGTTCCATTCAGCTGGAAAAAAATTTCTCAGTCCTACACTACAGAAGCCTCCAATACGGAGAAAACTATTCTGATAAAATTACCGTACTGTATGGTAATAACATTTACCATAATTCTGGAAATAAAAACCAAAACATGCGATATTTAAAACATTAATTTGCTTATTTTCCCGTTAATATGGTGAAGGTTTACCGGAAATTCTCGTTTTCAAAATTGTACTTCGTATTACCGCACATTTAGCAAAACATACAAAACTAAAAAGTAAATTTAACCGAATAAATGGTTTTTATGCCATGCTCTAATGTATCATGAACAAGTTACTAAATTTTACCACATTTACTAAAAGAGAGTGAAAAAGAGAGGGAGAAAAGGAAATGCAAATGAGGGAAGTCGGTTGATTATTTTTTTTCATACTTTTTATACATTTTGTGGATTATGAATAATGAAAACTAGCAGAGGAAAAAATAGGTAACAAAATACATTTATTGAGCCGCACGGGATATCCTCATCCGTACGGAAGCTATTAAATCCGATAGATCTACGCAAAATAATTCGATATATTAAAATTCATTAATCTTTATGCATAAAATCAGCCAAATTTTCTTTGCACCAAACTTGGAAAATGTTAGCAATATTGGAAGAAACAGTATTTTCTTGATAACAATAATATTCATCTCCGTATAGATTTTTAAGATTAAGTAAAATAAATTTCTTCAAAGTCTCTTTTCTTTTTTAGAAACTTCAGCAGAAATTATAAATCCTTTATTAATGCAAAATAACGGAAGTTCGCCCGTCTTTTAGAATGCTCCTCAAATTCTTGTTGAATATGTGTTTTGAAATGTGGGCACTACATTTTTAAGGAGTGATATGTCTTTAATCGTCACTAATCTTATTCATTCATTTTAAGGTTATAGAGTGTTCTAGAACAACTAATCTAATTCATTCGTTATAAGGTTATAGAGTGTTCTAGAACAACTAATATTATTCATTCGTTTTAAGGTTATAAAGTATTCTAGAATAACTAATCTAATTCATTCGTTTTAAGATTTTAGAGGGTTCTAGAACAACTAATCTAATTCATTCGTTTTAAGGTTATAGAGTGTTCTAGAACAACTAATCTTATTCATTCGTTTTAAGGTTATAGAGTGTTTTAGAACAACTAATCTAATTCATTCGTTTTGAGGGTTATGGAGTGTTCTAGAACAAAAAGTTTCACATGAGTAAAAACAAACACGTCTCCAGCGTGCAATTTGTTGTTTACTTTCCATCGGGTGTTTTTTTCTTAAAATTTGCATTCATTAGTATGAGTATCAAATAAATTATAAAATTTCATTTTATAAATCATAAACACTGGTATTTTCGTGTTTAAGGCATATATAAAGCAAGTGATGGAATGTGTAAAACAAGGAATGAAATGTGTAAAACAAGTGATAGAATATGTAAAGCATGCTATGGAGTGTGTAAAACAAGGGATAGAATGTGTAAAACAAGGAATGAAATGTGTAAAACAAGTGATAGAATGTGTAAAGCATGTTATGGAGTGTGTAAAACAAGGGATAGAATGCGTAAAACAGGGCATAGAATGTGTAAAACAAGGGATGGAATATTAAAAAATTTATGTTAAAAGTATTTTGTTTTAACTATCCAGGATTTTCCTTAGGTTTTCTTTTATTATCACGCTTTTCCTTTTCCTTTTCTGAGATAAGTTTTCCTCCTATAGTTGCTGTAAAAATTAATATTGAGAAAATTAATATTGTAAAAAATAATTTACTGCGAATATTTGAACAGTAAAAATTAATTTAAAAAAATTCAAATAAATTAAATGATTTATTTATATACACCAGTACAATTTTTAATGCTATTGTTACTATGTTTATTTATTTATTTTTTTGATCTACAACTACTTTACTAAATTTCAAAATAGCACTTATTCTTTGCGTACATTTTATCACCTTAAAATATTACATCATTTGGCAATCGTAATTACTACACACAGCATAACCAGACATTCCTCAAACAACATTCATCATAATCAGTCAGGACCTTCGCACTAGTATTTTCGAAGGAGATTCGAAAATATTTTGATGCAATTTGTTTATTTTCAAGATGAAAATAATCTTGACGTATCTTTTAAGCTGTATATTATCTTATTTTAAAAAAAAAGAACTAGAGTCTACTAAAAATATCATATAAGAAGAGTAATTATTGTTAGATAATAAAAAAATTTAGATCAAAAGAAGAGATTTTTATCTATTTAGTGCTATGTTTTGTAGTTTATCAACTGTCTTGATAACACATTTCAGTAAATGAGTTGTTTCATGCATCAGAAGTTTTGAGTTTATAATATGTAATAATTGAGTCTCTGTGTTAACCGAGACAAAACAAGTTGGAAAATTATAAGTTTTTTTAAGCATGGATAACAAATTTGCTGCGGTAAGCTAGTTATTTAATTTTTCATTGCTTGATGGTGAACCTTTTATCGGTACATGAAGCCATACTATCATGAAAATTTCCTGTAAACAAATAAGATTTTAAAATTAAACCATATTTCCATACAGATTAAACCATACTATAGTGCAATCACGTTTAAGATTAATTTGCACCATATTATGGTTCAAATTATTGAGCTTACAGTCATAGTATGGTCCAAAATTTATAACAATGAATGAAAGATGACCCATAGTAATCTGGACGTATTAACCTTCTAATAGTCATTAAAAGTTCAAAACAATCTTATCGTATGTTTTAAACTATATATTATCTTATTTAAAGGATTTTACTGAAAAATACCATGCGTAAAAAGAGTATTTAGTTGTATTAGTTTAAGTTCAAGAAAGATTAAATTGTACCATATTATGATTTAATCTTGAATAGTAGTGAGGTTACGATCATATTTCGGACCAAAGAGGTCATAAAATCTAAGAAAGAGTTTAGAGAGAATTTCGGAAAAAAAAACATTATATAAAAATTAAACAGTACACGTAGAGAAAAATTCAGGTTAAATTACAGTACTGTTTGGTAACGTCATTTCTGGTAAAAAAAAAGAAAAAAGGAAAGAGAAAAAAAACATAATTCTGGTAAATAACACCAAAATATACGATATATAAACCTTTCATGTAATAAATTTTTAGCTTAGATTGTAATGGTTTACAGGAAACTCTAATTTTAAAAATTATAGTTCTTTTACCACACATTTAGAAAAAAATACAAATTTGAAAAGTTAATTTAGCAGATTAAATATAAGGTAGCATGATGATATCTCCAAATTTTATAGCATATTTTGAAGACATATTTCATTGTTAATTTTACAAAATCATTACCAAAGCGCTTCTGTAAAAATTACCAAGTTTCTCGGTGTAAGTAGTTTGGACCAAACTTTTTTTTCTTTGTGTACAAGGGCTCAAAAAATTCAAAAGTGTATAAAAAATTTTGGAAAAAAAGTCAAATTTAAAAAATTGGTGAATAATACATTTTATGTTAGGAGAATAGCATTATCATTCCTTATACTAGAATGAAAACAATTTAAATTTAAAAATTAAGACATTCTTAAAGATCTTGACTAATTCCGATTTTTTCAAAGCTTTCGAAAATTGTGTTATTTATTTCAATGAAAATTTCTTACAGTCTATAAATTGAAAAGACATTAGGAGCTTGGTTTCTTCCTAAATAATAGAAAATTTTATATTTTTCATTTTTCTCACAAAAAGAAACTAGTAAACATATATATTTCACTTCATGAACTTTTCATCTTGTTTCACATAAAAATAATCTTGTTTAAGTGACTTATTCTTTATGAAAACAAAGAATTTCAAAACAGCTGTAAGTCAACTAAATAGCATTTCCAATAATCAACTTTTACCTTCTCTCAGTTTCCTCTGTCAGTCAAGCTGGTTTTGACGTATTTAATAATAATTTGCTCGTAAATGATTTACCTGGTTTTGATGTTTTTTTAATAACTTAGACTATAGTTTCAGATTCCTGTAGTGTATATTTGCTTAAGTTCATTTTTGACAAGACTATAGTTTCAGATTCCTATAGTGTACATTTGCTTGAGTTTATTTTTCACAAGACTATAGTTTCAGATTCCTATAGTGTATATTTGCTTGAGTTCATTTTTGACAAGAATTCTGAAAATGTATATTAAGAGTGGTGTTTGCCGAACATAATGAATATATAATAATGATTATAATAATGATTTTATACGCATTATAAAGTTTTGGAGAGGTTAATATTTTGCAAAATTTTTGCATGCAGTTTCAAATCCTCAATCTACAGTGTTGTCAACCAAAATAAATTTAATTTCCTAGATTTTGTTCTCGAAAGTTAAAAAAAGAAAAATGTTTAATGTAAAAAGTTTTTATGCATAGAATATGTAACATTTTCACGTATTTACTAAGTTTCTTTCCGATTCAGCTACCTAATCCGACTCATTCCGTCCAACGGTGCTTTTTGATTAGATAAAATTATGTGTGAAAAAAAACATCTTTTTCATATTGATCATGGAAATAATTGAAAAAGTTAAAAAAATCAACATATGTAATCCATTTTAAGCAACGGCCTTGAACATTGATAACGCATGTGAAACGTGAAGAGTAGTTTCTGGTGCAATGAAGTTGCAATTGATTAAACCGGAATTATCTCGTAAAAGCTTAGATTTTCTCGCAAAGCCGAAAGATTATGGAAATATTTGAGATAGGAATGCAACGTCGATACTTGATCTAAGAATTTCGAACGATAATAATCATAATAATAATAATAAAAATGGTAATGAAATGAATGGAATCGGGTTCAAAATTTATGAAAGAAATTAGTTATTTTAATATATTAATTATTACAATATTACTATCCGTGCCTGTTTAGTTTTAAATTTCAAAAATATTGCTTCAATAAACGCAATAAATATGTGTTGATTTTCCATAATCACTGCCCTTAACATATAATATTTAGACTATTTGTTAAAAAGAAAGTCAAGAAAGAGTGCACAATAAGGGTCACAAATAATCATTTCAAAAGGAAAATATAAAAAGGTTATCAAAATCAGACAAATTATCATTAAATAAGGCGGTTGCAGAAATACAAAAACCATTTTGATTGCACAGCAGAGTTTGAAGGCGTTTCTTAGTCGCTCTTTGCCTTCTCTCAACTTCCTAAGACAATTAAACTGGTTTTGATATTTTTAATTCCCCCTAGTGATTTGTTAGATTTTGATAAATGCTTTTCTCTCTTCTTCTTTATTTTTTAGATTAATTCTCCACACCTTTAGTGTACATATTATTACTCTCTGTTTGATGTGGCTTCTGAAAATATATATTATGGGCAATGTTTATCGAAAACCTTGTATATATTTTGAAAATTTAAATGTACTTCCATGTTTTATTTACATCACAAATTTAATTAAATTTAGGACGACAGGCTTCGAGTTGACCATGCTCACATGACGGGCTCACTGTCTGCTCCTAGGCTAAGCTTTTCAGCGACAGATGTCTTTAATTTAAGAAATCACAATCTATCGCCAATGTCACGATCAACAATAGGGCTGTATAGTCCAATAAGAAAAAGTGGGGAACAAATAAATTTATTTGGTGACTATCAACCTAAAAGCATTCTTGTAAAGAAACATGATATCTCAACATCGAGATTATCAGGGTTAACGAATGTAACAGGTGAGTAAGTAAGTAATCATTATTTATTTTACTATTTAACAATGATATTTTAAACGTTTAAGGGGGCTTTTCAATTCAACAGCTTAAAAAAAAAAGAGGTATTACATTTTTAAGGAGATTTTTCAACATAACAGCTTAGAACAAAAAGATGTTGTATTTTTAAGGAGATTTTTCAGTATAACAGCTTAGAAAAAAAGAGGTGTTAAATTTTTAGGGAGATTTTTCAGTATAACAGCTTAGAAAAAGAGAGGTATAACTTTTGTTTACTTTTTTTGTGTGTTAATTATATGAGATTTTCTACTTCCACTTATTAGTATTACGCCAAACTTAAAGTTCCAAATGAAAGTAACATGGAGAAAAATATTATCCTAATAATATTATTAATTTATTTGATGACTATCAACCTAAAAACATTCTTGTAAAGAAACATGATATCTCAACATCGAGAATATCCGGGTTAGCGAATGTAACAGGTGAGTAAGTAAGTAATCATTATTTATTTTACTATTTAACAATGATATTTTAAATGTTTAAGGGGATTTATCAATATAACCGCTTACAAAAAAAGAGGTGTTATATCTTTAAGTAGATTTATCAGTATTATACAGCTTAGAAAAAGAGAGGTTTAACTTTTATTTATTTTTTTGTGTGTTATTTATATGAGATTTTCTACTTCCACTTATTAGTATTACGCCAAACTTAAAGTTCCAAATGAAAGTAACATGGAGAAAAATATTATCCTAATAATATTATTAATTTATTTGGTGACTATCAACCTAAAAACATTCTTGTAAAGAAACATGATATCTCAACATCGAGAATATCCGGGTTAGCGAATGTAACAGGTGAGTAAGTAAGTAATCATTATTTATTTTACTATTTAACAATGATATTTTAAATGTTTAAGGCGATTTATCAATATAACCGCTTATAAAAAAAGAGGTGTTATATCTTTAAGTAGATTTATCAGTATTATACAGCTTAGAAAAAGAGAGGTTTAACTTTTATTTATTTTTTTGTGTGTTATTTATATGAGATTTTCTACTTCCACTTATTAGTATTACGCCAAACTTAAAGTTCCAAATGAATGATATTAATTTATTTATCAAATTGCATAACAAATACAAGAACAAAAATATAAAAAATTCAGTATAATGCGTAGTTTAAATTAAATTATGGAATGGAATCATTCTCAGCATTTTTGATTTACTACTTGTCTCTTTAAAACTTTTAATATATGTTCAAAAATACTTTTTCTAGAGTAATAATTTGGTTTGAGGTTGGCACATTGTGCAGCCAACAACTACGCTTTTTGCAGAATATTTTATAGAGCGGCAGACTGCTAAAAATCAAAGCTTTCAGAATTTTGCCAAAATTCTCTCCACTTGAGATTTGGAATAAAGTGGCGTTTTATGTGAACTTTTGAATCATTTACATGCAGTGATGTGAAAAGTGACTTTAAATCAAATTTAAATATAAAGAATCATACATTGAAACTTAAATAATTTAGCTACGACTTGAAAATTTTTTCCCTAAAAGCCTAGATTTGCAGCCATGTGACATGCCTGTTTGCTTCTGTATTTAAATTATATCAAACCTCAAAAAGAGAATACATGGCACCAGAGCTTGCCGCCGAACTACAGTGAAATACTTCAGCATAATGGCAAAATTCCAACGTAAACATAAGCGTTATTTTTATGCATGCAACAAACTACGAATTTCAAACTAACAAAAATTAAGATATAATTTTTTTAATCGCATTATGCATTCATATTTTGAAGCTAATATTCATCTTTGGAAGCCAATATGAGTTTTTTTCTGGACATAAACTTGTTCTACGTTTTGAACGAAGTTCAAAAATATTAGTGAGAACATTTTAGAATGAACTACATTTTGTAGCAACAAATTTTCTAAGGGTTTTAACGAAAATATATCTGTCTACATTGAAAGAAAACATAAGTGTGAGCTTCAACTTATTGTGACGAAGTTAATTTAAAACGGGAAGCGCTTGTTTAAAGCAAAAATATTTTTTATAAGTAGTACTGTAACAAATTTATATTAGAGGAAAGAAAAATAAATAAATACAAGTTTGTTTCAGTATACTTAATTTATCAAGGAATTTAACTAATTACATATTGTCTCTTTCAGATGTTATACCTGAAGAAACAGAGAAAGACGCGAATTTAGCGCACATTAAAATTAGAAAGGAAATCCAATTCACAGTATTTGTAGTAGGTAAGAAAAATGTATAATATGTTCAATATTAAAATTTTACTTCTTGTTTACACTGTAAAAAACTCCTGTTTAAATTATTGGTAAAAAGTACTGACCCTCAGAGAGGCCGTACTTTTTACCATAAAATCTATTTTTAACGGAACATGCTACGGAACAAAAATATGCTATACCGTAATTTTTACAGTACTAATTACAGTAAAATCATTGAATCACTTTACCTAAATAAATAAAACTCTAAAAATTAGGCCATAATGTTTTTTATGGTAAAAATGGATTTTGCGAGTGATGCGACTAAATTACCACTAAATTGTGGTAAAAAAAAAAGCAATTTGGCACATTTCTTTTTAACATTTAAATCAGGTCTTAGGATTTCTTTTCAATAAACATAAACTAAATCCCTAATTAAATGAAGTATAATTTTTTATTAAACTTTCATATTTCGAATTAAATTTTTAAATTACAATTTTTCATACTTATTAGTATTTAAATATGACAAACTAATAAAAAGGAAAAAAAAAACAATGTATGATTTTTATTTAGGCTAAATATACCCCTAATAGGCTATTTTAAAAGACGAAATCATAACTTATTCCCAAAAATGAATTCAATACATTTAAATCTATAAAAATTAAAAATAAAAAAAACAATAAAAAAAAATTCTTGTTTGAGTAAGTTTTTTTTTCATTATTTAAAAATACACTGAGGAAAAAGTACAGACGAAGCTATGAAAATATCGTAACATTTATAGTGTTTCTGGCTCTAATGGAACACCAAAGAGCTTGGAAAATTTTTCCAACGTGCTTTGGAAATAATTTTGGTAATATATTAACAATAAATTAAGGTTTTATAATATGTGATAAAATTTGTTAAATGTGGTAATTTTATCATCATACCTTAGAGCGTAGCGTTAAAACCATGCATTCTGTCAAATTTACTCTTCAGTTTTGTATTTTTTACTAAATGTGTGGTTATAAGAACTATAACTTTGAAAACTAGAATTTCCAGTAAACCGTATTTTATGAGCGGAAAAATTACTAAATGAATGGTTTATACACCGTATATTTTGTTTTTAATAACCAGAATAAAGTCTTTTTTTAATTATTAGAAATGTCATTACCATATCGTGGGGTAATTTTACTAGTTTTATTCTACGTGTACTATTCGCATATTTATTACGTTTAATAAAAATAAATATTACTAAAATTATCGTTTTTTACAATAAATTATGAAAATAATATGCTTTATGAATTGAATTTGGATTATAAATTTTCACTATTATTCGATTTGGTTTTGTCTTTTTATACGCCAATTTTTATTAACATTAATCGATTTGTGAACTGTTTTATTTACATTTGGAAGATTAATGTTATCAATGTATGCAGTAGGGCCCTCTTATAACGATCTCGCGTTTAACGTTATACCATTTTTAACGAAGAAAATGTTGTCTGTTGTTTGGTAAAAGGTACAATCCTATAAATGAAGTAGAACATACTCTTTTAGCAAGCTATTTTTCTCACTTTTTTTGGATTTAACTTAGAAATATATTTTGGAAGTATGAAATACAATAAAAAATAATGACAAACAATTTTAAAAACAAAACACACACTGCACTATTTATCATATTCTGCAGGATATCGTCGCGGAAGTATAAACCGCAGGAAAGAGTAAGAAAATGGAAAATCAAAAAATAATTTTCGCTTCAAATACACTTACACACATATGTACACGGAGTTAAAAAAAATTACCGTACTGTGTAGTAATGACGTTCCTGTTTAAAGGAGGGGGAAAAAAAGAAGAAGAAAAAAAAAAGCATAAACAAAAAAAAAAAAAAAAAAAAAAAAAGCATAAAAAAGAGCATAAATTTTTAAAACTGAAACGTTTTAAAAATTTAGTGAAGCTGTAAATACAATTCAAATTTTTCAATTTAATTTTTCTTTTAACAACTATAAATAAAAGTTCAAATGGCTTTTAACTACAACGAGAACTTAGTGACCTAATTTTCTGTTAAAATAAATTTCGTTTCTTATCACGTAGGAGAAATACGGCTTATTGCTTTCAGCAATTATGGCGTTACCGTTATTGACAATGTATTTTAACGCGTTTTATGTATTGAAAATAATTATTAATTCTCTTTTTAGTTTGTTTCATTTTCATGGTAGTAATTCCTCTCTCTATGATCACAATTGGTGAGTGAAATGTTTCAAATATCTGTGATTTAATAAGTTTTGTGATTTTTCATATTTACCCTAAGAAATTAGCAACTTTTATTACTTTTTCTCATAAGTATATATATTTTTTATTTCATCATTGTTCACAAAAACACGAAAAAAGCAGCTTATAACTGCTCGCAATAAAATTTCCTGAACTGCTTCCCTGAGTTAACTCGGGTATGTATATAAACTGCTGTTTGTAGAAAATGCAACATCATGAAGGAATCATCAGAATCAAATGAAATTCGCAGCAAATGTCAATTATAGGATATTATGCAAATTAATAAAGTTTCAGAGCCATCGCGCGTGCGTGGCGCGCGCAGCGCCCTCTGAATTGATGCTGAAAGCGTATAAAGTGCTGTAGCGGGACGTTGAAAATAGTCTATGATTATTTGTTAGTGGCAAACGTTTAGTGAGACCTGAGTATGCCTCCACGACGGAAGAATAAGAAATTCAAGCAACTTACGGAGTTTGAACGAGGGAGGATAATCGGCCTTCGAGAAGGAGGATTTTCCTATCGCGCAATAGCAGCTCGTATGCAGCGGAACAGTTCCACAGTGATGCGAGTTTGGAAGCAGTGGACCGACGAGCACCGAACAACTCGAAAAACAGGCACTGGACGACAGAAGGTGACGTCAGAGCGCGATGATCGACACCTGCTCCGCATGGCGGTGAATGATCGCACAGCTTCCTCCAGGCAGCTGGCAGCACATTGGTCTACTGCTACAGGTGTACAATTGTCGGCTTCGTCAATTCGTCGTCGTCTGCTGCGCCGTGGATTGCGTGCAAGGGTGCCATTATACAGGATTCCCCTCACGGCGGATCATCGACGGCTGCGTCGGCAGTGGGCTCTTGAGCACAGAGACTGGCGAGCTGATTGGCACCAAGTTGTCTTTTCAGATGAATCACGCTTCAATTTGTGGACCCATGATGGCCGTGTTCGTGTTAGACGTTATGCCGGTCAACGCTGCCTTCCTGAGTGTATTATTGAACGACATAGTGGTCGAACACCCGGAGTTATGGTCTGGGGTGCGATTTCGTATCATGGACGATCCAATTTGATACGAATTGAGGGTAATCTCAATAGCAACAGATACGTCCGTGAAGTGCTACAGCCCGAAGTCGTTCCTTTCCTTCAAGGCATCCCTGGAGCTATCTTTCAGCAGGATAATGCACGCCCACATGTTGCGCGGACTGTTAGAGACTTCTGTTCAGCACAACGCATGCAACTTCTTCCTTGGCCTGCTTATTCGCCGGATATGTCGCCTATTGAGCACGTGTGGGATATGGTTGGTCGGCGTCTCACTCGTGATCCGCGTCCTGCAGTTTCCAAAGACGAACTTTGGTTGCGCATACAAGCGATATGGAATTCTCTTCCTCAAGCAGATATTCAACATCTGTTTGACTCCATGCCACGTCGTATAGCAGCACTTATTGCAGCGCGTGGTGGCTGCACCAAATACTGATTTCGGACGCTTAATTTGTTTCTTTTGTTTTGAAAATTTCATCATTTATTTGTATCAGTACAAGTCGTTTCTGCATTAAATTTCATTTGATTCTGATGATTCTTTCATGGTGTTGCATTTTCTACAAACAGCAGTTTATATTGCAAATATTATTATCCTGGGAAAACTCGGGTATGTATATATATTGCAAATATTATTATCCCGGGAAAACTCGGGTATGTATATATATTGCAAATATTATTATCCCGAGTTAACTCGGGTATGTATACATATTGCAAATATTATTGTCCCGAGTTAACTCGGGTATGTATATATATTGCAAATATTATTATCCCGGGAAAACTCGGGTATGTATATATATTGCAAATATTATTATTTCAAGTTAACTCGGGTATGTATATTTATTGCAAATATTATTATCCCGAGTTAACTCGGGTATGTATACATATTGCAAATATTATTATCCCGAGTCAACTCGGGTATGTATATATATTGCAAATATTATTATCCCGAGTTTTCTCTGGTATGTATATATATTGCAAATATTATTATCCCGAGAAAACTCGGGGGTATCAGAATTTTTCAGTACGTTTTGTTCATCACGTTTTTACTCGTCCGGAATAAAAAATAAAAAAAATAAAAAATAATCTGCTGTGATTGGAAGTGTGCCAAGTTTTGTTTGGGAGTTTTGCTGTTGGATTGTGGGATTGCTCACGTGTTTTGTGCGATTGTATATACCAGGGGTGACCAAGCTCCTTGATAGTCGAGCCATTTTTCAAAACTTGAAATTTTTCGCAAATGAAATTTCTATCTTATATAAATTATATTTATTGAAAACATATAAGTAAAAGTACAAAATATGTGTATTGAATTTAAATATTAATCACATTTATTTCACTTCTCTTGATAATTCTTCAAAATTTTGTGAATAATTGGTGACAGCACTTCTCAATAATTCTTTGAGATGGTGGTTAGTTAATACTGATCGGTGTTTGGATTTCACGAATTTTAAAGAAGAATAAAATGATTCACGTAAGTACGTTGTCCCGAATATTGAAATAATTCGACAAGCAGCCTTTTTTAATTCAGGATACTTCGATTTTGGTACAAATTTCCAAATTTCAGTAATCGACGTCGACTTATATTTTAATTGTAGAGCTTGATCTTCTTGCATCTCTATTAATTCTAATTCTCCCGATGCTTTTTGTCTCACGATTATATTGGAAAGGGAAAACTCACCTTGAATTCAACAACGCTGCACTTAGTCTTTCATATTTGTTTTCAGTAATTTAAAAGACATTTTGAAACCCATACGGAACGATAATAATTTTTTAAAATATAGTAGCACAAAAATGAAAAGGGAACTCGGGTTCATTTATCGAGAGCCACAAATAATCCTTCAAAGAGCCGCATGTGACTCGCGAGCAGCAGGTTGGCCACCCCTGGTATATACGATAAATGCTGAATTTACATACAAAAAAAAAGAGTAAAAAAAAATGGCGTATCACTTAAATGGAGTTTAGAAAGTATCACTTAGTGTTGCCTCTTGTATTAAAAACTATGATACAGAGACAAATATTTAACTTTTTTCATTTGTCCGAAATAACTCTGGATAGTAAATTGATGGTAATTTAAATGTTTTTTACTCAAAAAAATTTTAAATTACAACTTTAAACTTGTGTATTATGTTATCTTTTAGTTCCTTGTATTTATTAATAAAATGAAAAAAATTATGTTTTTTGCATTTTTTTCTTCAAAAGAATTGGTAAAAAAAGCGGTTGAGTCGAATAATTTGATCATTTTTATTTACATTACTACTATATATTGTACAAGATTAAGTAAAATTGAAGACATTCATTTAAAGTCCAAGGTTACAAAATATGTTCTATCGTTCCTACCTTCAAAAAAAGTTCATGCTATTCTTAAAGTTTCCGCGAAGTTCCATTTTAATAAATAATGGCCTTTAAGTTACTTATTGTTATCAATAATTATTGGTTCGAGTTAATTTCGGATGAAACTCTTATCGTGACTGTTTTTCAGTTCATATTTACAAAGATTTTAAAAACATTACAATAAGGGCGGCAATTATGAAACACTTTGCAAATTTTGAACACTTTAGTTCATATTTAACTTTTTTCTTAAAAATTCATATCATGGATACTATTTTATGTATTGTACAAGATTAAGTAAAACTGAAGACATTAATTTAAAGCTCAATGTTATAAAATATGTTCTATCGTTCCATCATTCAAAAAAAGTTCATGCTTTTCTTTAAGTTTCCGCGAAGTTCCATTTTAATAAATAATGGCCTTTAAGTTACCAATAATTATTGGTTCGAGTTAATTTCGGTTGATCATATTAGGGATACTATTTCAATTTTTAAATTAAGTTTTTCTCACTCTTTTTTCGTGAACCTTTTTTAGTCTTCAGTTTTAAAATTCTTTTTAACTTGAAAATGTAGGCTCACGTTTCAAAAAATGTATCATATTTAAATATGCAACAAAATTTAAAACGCTTGCATTCCTTCTAACGCAAGAACTCTTGCTGTTTAAAATTTTATGTAATAGCTTTTACGGAAGTATTGAATAAGTAAAACAAAGAGCTCGTTTAACACCCATCTTGTCTAAATTTGTACCATAACTCTTTTTTACTCAAGGATTGTTCTATTTAGTTCTAAAACAGTTGATCTTTCTCTTATCAAATGATAAAACTGGAAGATTATACTTTTGAAGGTCATTATAGCTAAAAAAGATACAAATAAAAATATGAAAACCTTCCCAAACATTCATAATGGGAACTTTATATAAAATCTTCTGGTATTAAGTATTTACATGTTATTGAATAAATAGCACACAAACTGTAATCATGATAAATATTTTCAATTTTTATACTCACTGTTTATGTTATATTTCAGAGCTGTTTAGATTGAAATTACAGAACTGTTACTTATAAAATATGATTATTAATTTTTGGCCCAAATATTTCGGACGTCAAACAGAATGGGATGTATTTTTTTATGTAGCTGGTTAAAATCACTCAGTATACGGTTTTATAATTTTAAAACTTTCATCTTATTTGTTTTATTCAACCTTGAAATTGCGTTTTTGCAATTACATGATTTAAAAACAATCTTTTGATAAAAATGTAACTTGCGTAACGAGGAAAAAATTGTGAAGATTTAATCAAGCCAAAAATTTGTATTTCCTAAGAAAAACACGGTGAGCTATAATATAAATTGTTGGAAAACAAACAAGTAAAAAATTTTAAAAAAATACAAAACTTTTAAAAATACTTGAAAAATTTTTCAAATACTAAAAAATTCATTTGTAGCTTATTCACTGGAGAATAAAAGGTGTAATATATATAATAAAAATTCAAATATACCTAACAAACAGTAAATTTGATAAATGCACTTAAAATAATTTCCAAAAGAACAAGCATAAAAATTACACTTTAAATGAAGAAACAAAAATTACCTGGCGTAATGAGGTTTTTGCTTGTGAGATAAAAAAAAAATACATATAATGTCACCAAGAATTTTTTTAAGGTTTTAATCAACTAAAAATATTTGACTGATTAATTTTCGCAAAAATCATTGTGGTAAATGTTCTTTTTTATATATACGAGGAACCTATGGCAATTGATGCTACTGCCTTCAAAATGACATAAAAGATAATATTCTTTTTAAAATATTGTTATTATAGTTTTTGGGAACTGGAAATTCTTTATCGTTTTGTTTTTGGCATAATATCTACAAGAGTAGACAGATATTCATAAGGCGGCAGACGACTTTCTGTTGAACTAAAGTATCAGACTCTCTAAATGTCTTTAGACTGAACAACAAATTGCATTTTTAAAATTATTACTGACTTTTTTTAAAACTTATTATTGAAAAACTATTTTTAAATTTACAAGTGTCAAAGAATTCGTTTTCACTTAGTGGCAGACGACTTTTTTTAAGCTGCTAACAATTAGGTCTCATTTTCATTAGGCGGGAGTCCATTTTCATACGTTGATTATTTGTCTGGAAAGCTTCTATTGTTGGATGTACTTGAAGCTATTCTTGTGCTATTTAAAGAAATCTTAAATAAAATATATCCCTGCAATATTATCAAATATAGTCAAAACATATGTACTTCATGGAACATGAAATATATGACTTTTTCGCAACCTCTTTTCATGTTTCAAAATCGGAACTTTCTAATTTGGACAAAACTCAAAATGCGCGTTTGAAAAAGCGAACATAAATAGAAATATGTGTAAGAAAAAATGGGCACAACTTAAAGTGCATATTAGAAATAGACATAGTGAGTTTGAAAAAATGCATGTTTCTGAGATTGGACAATGTAAAACGACGCACCTTTTCAATGAATTCAATTTTTTTTAAAACCTACCGTTCTCTTGAAAAAAGGGGCGCAACAAATCAAAATAAAATTCTCTTAGTGTTCTTAAACATTACAAAAAACAAATATCTACTTATTTCTTGTTTTAAAATACAAAAGTCATAACAGTAGTTTAAGAAAAGAATTTTAATTCTGTGTTCATTTTCTTAGAAGCGCATCTATGCTTATTTTTCCATACATGCAATTCAAGCTGTTCATTTTTATCCATTTATGTTCATTTTTTCAAACACGCATTTCAAATATCCGATTTTTTAAACACCTTTTTTGAACTACGCCTCTTTTTTATAACGTAAATATCATTGTCATTTTTAGAGCGTCTTTTGAGCATTATCCATTTTTTCAAACGCGTATTTCAAGTTGTGTCCATGTTATCCAATGAATGCGCTTTTTGTGCTTTGTCGAAAATTAAAAAGTGAAAAGTATTTCTGGACTTTGAAGCATTGCACTTGAAAAGTATGTCAGGAAAAAACATTTTTGACACAGTTTATGGTGTTTGATGTTTATCCATTAAACTTTACAAAATAATGTTTAAAATATTTATTTTCTATTTCAGGCATTCTTCATTTATATAATTGCAAAGCCCAACCTATGATACCCATATACTTAATCATTGCAGGCTCAGCTTTCATATGTTTCATGTTTTTATTTAGAAAACTTAGAAATTTAGTGAAAGATCAAGAACATAATGACTCATTTTACTCAAGGTGTTTACTAGCATCGATACTAATCCAAGTAGGATGGTTTGCTGCAGGTATAGTATTATACGCAATCTTTACTAACATAAAACATGCCAAAATTAGTTATTGTGATATTAAATAACAAAAGTCATTTATTTTTTGTATACGCGGAAATACAGTTGCTATAATAATATTAAAGATTCTTGTAACAGCCCGTTGTGGACCAGAGGGTCATGGAGCCTAAATCTCTACACTTTCGTGACCAACGGCATTATTATGGTCAGTGGTCAGCAGCGCGCACAATGCCACCTTTACTTCCCATAAAAGCTAGAACTCGCTAACACGAAGCTCAGCTAAACTCTAACGATTAAAAACAGTTGTGGCTTGAAGCCATTATTTTTCATCGCAATGTGAAATTCTCAGAGAATAGCTTAAAATACAATAGAAACGGTATTTTCAGTATGATAAAAGGTAACGCTTGGCTAGACATGACATGAAGCTCAGCTAAACTCTAACGATTAAAAACAGTTGTGGCTTGAAGCCATTATTTTTCATCGCAATGTGAAATTCTCAGAGAATAGCTTAAAATACAATAGAAACGGTATTTTCAGTATGATAAAAGGTAACGCTTGGCTAGACATGACATGAAGCTCAGCTAAACTCTAACGATTAAAAACAGTTGTGGCTTGAAGCCATTATTTTTCATCGCAATGTGAAATTCTCAGAGAATAGCTTAAAATACAATAGAAACGGTATTTTCAGTATGATAAAAGGTAACGCTTGGCTAGACATGACATGAAGCTCAGCTAAACTCTAACGATTAAAAACAGTTGTGGCTTGAAGCCAGTATTTTTCATCGCAATGTGAAATTCTCAGAGAGTAGCTTAAAATACAATAAGAACGGTATTTTTAGTATGATAAAAGGTAACGCTTGGCTAGATATGACATGAGCTCTGCTAAACTCTAACGATTAAAAATAGTTGCGGCTTGAAGCCACTATTTTTTTATCGCAATGTGAAATTCTCAGAAAATAGCTTAAAATACACTAGGAACGGTATTTTTAGTATGATAAAAGGTAACGCTTGGCTAGACATGGCATGAAGCTCAGCTAAACTCCAACGATTAAAAACAGTTGCGGCTTGAAGCCACTATTTTTCATCGCAATGTGAAATTCTCAGAGAATAGCTTGAAATACAATAGGAACGGTATTTTTAGTATGATAAAGGGTAAAGCTTGGCTAGACATGACATGAAGCTCAGCTAAACTTTAACGATTAAAAACAGTTGCGGCTTGAAGCCACTATTTTTCATCGCGATGTGAAATTCTCAGAGAATAGCTTGAAATTGAACAGGAACGGTATTTTTAGTATGATAAAAGGAAACGCTTGGCTAGACATTGCATGAAGCTCAGCTAAACTCTAACGATTAAAAACAGTTGCGGCTTGAAGTCACTATTTTTCATCACAATGTGAAATTCTCAGAGAATAGCTTAAAATACAATAGAAACGATATTTTTAATATGATAAAAGGCAACGCTTGGCTAGATGGTAAAATACTATTTGGTAAATTCTCAACGTGTCAGTGGTTCAACTCAACGTGCTCTGACGACAATGGGAAAGTAATAGAAAGTTCACTGATAGCATCCTGCTCTCTTCGTTTCTGTCTGGAGTCGCTACTATCTTAATGTTCAAAAGAATGGAATAAAAATTTGTAAATAAGAAACTCTAAGGTATGCGCTCAAAAATAGAGCTAAAAACGATTATCCAGTTCTTACAGTTATAGAATTTCGACTTCGCGCGCAGGTCGTCGGGTTACCGAAGCGGGGGTGCCATCCCCTCCAACAGAGGATCAAAATTGTGATGGCATGTCTTCGGATCATCCTCCGGGATGTTACCCAGACCGTCGCCAATAGCCCTTTATGCAGCTCTAGTGCGACGTAAATTAACAACAACAACAACAATCGAAATAGAGACACCGATATTTTTCATTGAAAAATTATTTTCTCATAAAAAAATGGAGTTATATTTTTAGCTTTAAAATGGCAGAGATAAAGAGAATTTAAATTTATAAATATTCGATACTAAACGTGCTCTGGTGACAACTGAAAGAAGGAAAAAACACACACTCATGTATACATCATACATACTATATATATATATATATATATATATATATATATATATATATATATATATATATATATATATATATATATATATATATATATATATATATATATATATATATATATATTCCTTCCTTCCTCAATGGCACGACAGCCCCGGGTGGGCCCTGGCCTTCTCAATCAACTTCCTCCAGGCCTGTCTCTGCCTGGCAGTTGTCTTCCAGTTTGAGACTTTTAAGACTGAAAAGTCTCTTTCCACGCAGTCGGCCCATCTCAGCTTTGGTCGACCTCTGGGCTTTGATCCGATGGGCTGAGCCGAAAAGATTATGTTTGTCGGACGCTCTCTGTTCATCCGAATGATGTGACCAGCCCATTTAATTCTTTGAATTTTTACGTACTTGACAACTTCAGGCTCTCTAAGGGCCCGATAGAGTTGTGAGTTTGAACGTCTGTACCAAGTACCATCAACTTGTTTGCCCCCAAAAATGGATCTTAGGATCCGACGTTCGAAGATTCCCAAGGAATTCTCATCTTTCTGTGTTGTTGTCCAAGTTTCTGAGGCATATGTTAGGATAGGTCTGATCAAGCATTTATAAATTAACAGTTTAGTATCTCTTTTTAGTAGGTTTGAGTTTAAATATTTTTTTAATCCATAGAAACATTTACTTGCACTATTGATTCTTCTTTGTATTTCGGGTGCGATATTGCCATTAACGTTGACTTCAGAACCAAGATAAACAAAACTGTTTACTTTTTCAAACTTGTATTCACCAATTTGCAAGTGAGTTGTAGAATCAGTTATTTTGGTGCATTGCATGTACTTGGTTTTCTCCTGGTTAATAGTGAGATGCATTTTTTCTGCCTCTTTTTCCATGGATAGAAAGGCTTGCTTTAAGTCAGATTGTGTTCGAGCTATGATGTCAACGTCATCGGCAAAAGCGAAAATTTGGACAGACTTATGAAAGATATGTCCTCTGGTATTGATTCCTGAATCTCTGATAATTTTTTCTAATGCCAAATTGAAGAGTAGGCATGCCAAAGCATCGCCTTGCCTTACACCATTTTTTACCTCCATTGGTTCCGAGAAGTCATTTTGGATTTTAACTTTCTGCATGGTCTTACACAGTGTAAGTGTGGTGAGTCGTACAAGCTTGTCCGGGATATTGAATTCTCGCATAGCTTCAATGAGTCGCTTCCGGTTTACACTGTCGTAAGCAGTTTTGAAATCCACAAATAGGTGGTGGGTACCAATTCCAAATTCCCTGGTCTTTTCCAGAATCTGTCTTATGCAAAATATTTGGTCAGTTGTAGACCTGCCCCTCCTAAAGCCGCACTGGTATTCACCAATGATGTTTTCTACATAGGGGCTAAGTCTGTTAAATAGAATTTTTGAAAAGACTTTATATGCAGTGCAGAGCATGCTGATACCCCGGTAGTTTGAACATTCAAGAATGTCTCCTTTTTTGTGTATAAGACAAACAGTGCTGTGTTTCCATTCTTCCGGGAGTATCTCTTTTTCCCATACTGATGTTAGAATATTATGTATGGCCTTTAACCCATCTGGTCCTGAGTTTTTTAAGAATTCTGGTGATATCAAATCTGGGCCAGGAGCCTTGTTGTTCTTAAGTTTTTGAACTGCTTCTTCAACCTCAATCATTGAAAGAGGTGCTATACACTCTTGGTTAACGTTTGGTGAACAGGACTCTGTCTGAACGCACTCTACATTAAGTAGGTTGTCGAAGTGTTCATTCCACCTATTGAGAATGTCTGTTTTATCGCTTAAAATATCTCCATCTTTATTTCTGCAAAGGTTAGTTCTAGGTTTGAACTCTTGACGACCAAAGTTAATGCCACGAAAGAAAGCTCTGCTCTCATTAGACCCTCGGAGATGTTCGACATCCTTAAAGAGGTCTTCGTGAAAAAACTTTTTCTTCAACCTATGAACTTTCTTTTCTTCTCTTCTTGCAGTTTTGTATTTCTCTACTGATGCTCTTGAGTGTTTTTTACTGAGCATCATATTATATGCATCATTTTTTCTTTGGGTCGCGTTGCGACATTCTGTATCAAACCAATCCTTTTTCTCAGCTCTTTTTATTTTGCTTATTACATTATCACATGTGTCCAATAGGGCTTCTTTGAAAGAAGTCCACTTTCCATCTATGCAATCAATATTTTCGATTGCTTTTTCATCAAGCTTCATAGTTAGTTGTGACTGAAAGTCATCCCTGACTCTAGGGGTCTTTAATTGTTCGCAGTCAAATTTCTCAAGACGTTTCCCATGACATTTACGTGCATTAGATAGTTTGGCCTTGATCCTGCTCATTACCATGTAATGGTCTGAGTCAAAGTTGGCCCCACGATAGGTTCTAATATCTTGTATGTCCGTCATATGTCTGGAGTCTATCAATATATGGTCGATCTGGTTGGAGGTATCTCCATCTGGTGATCTCCAGGTCGTTTGGTGAATTCTCTTGTGTTGGAAAAAGGTGCTGGATATGACCATGCTATGTTCTGCAGCGAAGTGAATGAGCCTCTGTCCATTGTCATTTGTTGTTTCGTGCAGGCTGTATTTTCCAATAGTGGGCCTGTGCTCAGCTTCCTTTCCAATTTTAGCATTTAAGTCACCCAAAATAATTTTGATGTCGTTTTGTGGACAGGAGTTATATAGAGAATGCAGGTTCTCATAGAAAAGTTCTTTCTCGTCTTCATCCTTGTCTTCAGTAGGTGCGTGGGCATTTATAAGACTGTAATTAAAGAATTTTCCTCTTAGCCTAATTTTACATAACCTTGGAGACTTTGGCACGAAATCCACGACAAGATGACGAATGTGTTTGCCCACAACAAAACCCGTTCCAAAAAAATGCCTCTTCTTATCACAGCTATAGAAGATTGTGTGATTTCTCTTCTCGATTATTCCATCGTTAAGCCACCTCATCTCTTGCAGAGCCATTACATCAGCTCTGTAATTATCCAGCTGTTCCGTTAAGAGTTGCAGCCCTTTGCTTTTATACAAAGAGCGAATGTTCCAAGTTCCGATTCTCAGTTCCATGTAAGATTTGCCAGGTCGTCTTCTAAATTTCGGTCCGGATTCATTGACTTGAGACTTCGCAACAAGATTTTTTTACAGGGTAGAGTTGTTAGCCCTACGCCCAACCCCCAACCTGGAGGACCAGGGTGTTCCTCTTTGTCTGGTGTCTCCCCTCCGACCTGTCCGGCTTGGGTGACCCTGCCAGTAGCTAAGCTACCGCCGGCATAGCTCTCGGGATCGACAACACACACAAACCACACCACCACGATAAGGTGGGAACACCGACGGGCGGATATATATATATATATATATATATATATATATATATATATATATATATATATATATATATATATATATATATATATATATATATATATATATATATATATATATATAGTGGTGACCAAAAGTGTGGACACTTTTTGAAAGTTTCATGTTTTTCAACTTTGTGTGCTTGTAGAATATATTAATTTTCCCTTAAATACAAACGTTTATATATCAAATTGAAGGTAATTTAATGTAGAATTTAATAATAAATACAGTATTACAATATCTGTATTACAAAAAAAGTTGCGCAATTAATAGTAAGATCTATCTTAGATTTGCATTTTTTTAAAGTGATACTTACACAATCAATACTTAGTAGGATAACCCTTAATTTTTAAGACAGCTTCACAGCGTCTTTTCATCGAGTGAACGAGTGTTTGGAGTTCATATCTTTCATAATCACATGGTGCCAAGAATCAATTATAGCTTCAATAAGTTGTCTTTTATTGGATGGACGTTTTTGTTCGTACAAGAATTTTCAAACATCGCCACAAATTTTCAATTGGATTGAGATCAGGGCTGTTTCCTGGCCATGGTAATATATCTATGCCTTTATTTTGAAACCATGCTTTGCATACTTTTGCTGTGTGGCATGAAGCTGAATCCTGCTGAAAAATAAATGGTGCGTTGTGGGAGAAGAGATCCCTGATGGAAGGTATCAATTTTGGTTTCAGGGCAGTTTCGATGTATTTTTTGGAATTCAGGATGCCATCAATCACTTGAATTCGGCCCACACCATCTGCAGATATACATGCCCAAATCATGACACTTGTTGGATTTTTAGTAGTTGCTTCAATGCAATCAGGATGAAGCGCCTCACCTACTCTACGCCTCACGTATTTTCTACCATCACTTCCAAAGAGCGATATTTTACTCTCATCACTCCAGATTACTTGCTTCCATTGATTTTCTGACCATTTAATGTGTTCTTTTGCCGACTTAACTCGTTTTTGCGTTGCTTTTGATTTAAATATGGTTTTTTCCTTGGAATTCTAGCTTGTAGTCCAAATCCTGATAAGTTTCTTCTTATTGTTCTTGAACTTACTGCAATACTAGCTGCATTCATTTCACATCTAATGGCATCTGATGACATTTTTCTATCTTGAAGGCATAGCCATTTAATTTTCTATCGGTAGTAGCACTTGTGCATTTTTTTCGGCCTGATTTGGCATCCTGAATGCCAAAAAATACATCTGAAACTGTCCTGAACCAAAATTGATACCTTCCATCAGGGATCTCTTCCCCAACAACGAACCATTTATTTTTCAGCAGGATTCAGCTCAATGCCACACAGCAAAAGTATGCAAAGCATGCTTTCAAAATAAATGCATAGATATATTACCATGGCCAGGAAACAGCCCTGATCTCAATCCAATTGAAAATTTATGGCGACGTTTGAAAATTCTTGTACGAAAAAAACGTCCATCCAATAAAAGACAACCAAGTGAAGCTATAATTGATTCTTGGCACCATGTGATTACGAAAGATGAACTCCAAACACTCGTTCACTCGATGAAGAGACGCTGTGAAGCTGTCTTAAAAAATAAGGGTTATCCTACTAAGTATTGATTGTGTAAGTATCACTTTAAAAAAATGCAAATCTAAGATAGATCTTACTATTAATTGCATAACTTTTTTTGTAATACAGATATTGTAATACTGTATTTATTATTAAATTCTACATTAAATTACCTTCAATTTGATACATAAACGTTTGTATTTAAGCTGAAATTAATATATTCTACAAGCACGCAAAGTTGAAAAACATGAAACTTTCAAAAAGTGTCCACACTTTTGGCCACCACTGTATATATATATATATATATATATATATATTATATAATATGCTCGTCAGGGGTTCATGTATAATCATCATGTAAATACAAAGTGTCAAGTAAAGACCGCCCTTAATATGCATTTTTATAATCCATATCAAAAATTTAAACAAAAAGTATGTACAATTAGGGGAGCAAATTGATAATATTGGTCTCATACAAATGTAGTGAGAAAAAACAAAATTATTATCGAAAGCTGACAAATTGCAGTTAAGAAAAGTGGATCTATTAAAAATCAAGTCAGGTTTAATAGGAGGTTGTCGGAAGCTATTTCTAATAATCGTCTTTCAAATCCTCTCTGTTTCCTCCCGCAATCAAACCTGTTTTATCTGCTCTCCTGCACCTTAAGTTGTCACTTTCTGTAGCGTTTTTGCTTTTTTTTTTTTTTCGGTAGCGTTTTTGCTTTTTTTATATTAATTTGCATTCCTTTTTTTTTCATTTTTGATACGGATTCTAAAAATAAATATTGAAGGTGGTCTTAACGGAACACCATGTATATCTTTGTGTGTACAGTTTACATAAGAAAATTAAAAATTCTAAATTTAATTAAACATTCAATTTTTTTCTAGGATGTTATTGGACTTATGCAGCTTTCCCGCCAAATTACTACGACACTACAAGCTTGAAATATTGTCATAAAACTTTATATCAATACGCATTTTGGCTTTTAAATTCCATATTTCTCAGTACATCCTTATTTCTTATATCTTTCACTGTATACATTGTATTTGGAAGGCCAACAAATAATGATGTAGCAGATAAAGCTTAAAATATTAACAGAATAGAAAAACTGTACAGGCATTAGTATAACAGGTACCGTAGAATAGCACGACCATGGTCCAAAAACCCTGCATTTCTTACTTTAACATCACTTTGGGTCATAGTTGTGCGAATACATTGATTTATGAAAATAACATTAGCTTCACTAGCTATTTTAAAAATAAGCTTAAGTGCTTCTATATTGGAAATTCCTTGAGATTCAATTTTTAAGTCATTAAAAGTTTAGAGAATTGCCTTCACAAAAAAATAAAATATTATATATTTTTTTGCATTTTTAATGCATATTTTCACTTTTACAGTTTTTTTTTTCCAAAACGTAACTTACAGTGAAGAAGAATTTTTTTTTTTAAAACTCTAAGAATGCTTCTTAAGCAACAGAGCCCACTTATAACGAACCGGTATTTAACAAGGAGAATAGTCTTTTAATTGGTTTAGTGAATCTAGTTTTAATTTTTTAACACCCTAGTGTGTATGCTTTTTTTTACTTAATTTTTGACAAGGTTCTAAAACTATATAGTAAGGGGAGTCAATGAGATTGAAATAATTAAGCTACACATAGCAAAATTTCAGTGTTTAAATTGTTTAACGTTTAATTGTTAATTGTGTTGTTGGTCAAAATTAATTCAGAACTTTGATATATTTGCTCAAAAACTAGCATTTTTGTCATAATTAGCGATGAAAAATACGATAACCAGTGTAACTCAATTAAATTCTTGCTTTTCTGAATTCATTGCGCTTATTTGCTACAAAACTTAATTCAATGACAAGGTAATTCTTGTTTACATCTGTAAATACCTACAATAATTTGAGTAAAATTTTTTAGTTTCAAAACTATCAAAGCATTTATATTTTTGTCTATTTTATTTAACAATTTTATGTATCTTTTTAAATAAAATGTTTAAAAATTGTTGCACAATTTTATTTATGACAGCCAACTTAAACAAAAATTGAGTAAAGAATTAAGTTTGATATTTTAAAATTAAATATTAACAATTAATAGTTAAAAGTTTTTTAAAATAGTTAACAATTGTAGGAGGAAAACATTATTTAGAAAAACAAGACTTTTGTAGTCGATTAATTGCGTCAGTAGTTCCGTTCAATTTAATGGCATATTTTGAAGCAGACGATAATTCTTATTCTATTAGGAGGGATTTAACAGTTTCATTTGGTTTCTACTGCAATTGCAGGTACTTTAATATCAACAGTGACCTATGTTTTGTCTTTGCATGAATTAGTCTGAGTATCCAAGAATTAGTGAGAGAAAAAAAATCGTGTTTTGTCTTTGCATAAATTAGTCTGTGTATCCAAGAATTAGTAGGAGGGAAAAAAAACAATCACGCGCATTCCATCACAAGAAAAGTTACAAATAACAAACAGGCTTGCTACATTAATACTTTTTCTAATTATTGAAAAATTATTAATTTATCTTGCTTACATAATTAATATGTTAATTAAAAAAACATGAAAGCGTTGGTATATGAAATTTTTATGTTATTGTTGCAGTTTTTAAAACTTGTAAGAAATCATTAAAATTTGAATAAATGTTGTATATTAATGTTTTGAGTTTTGCTTAAAGAAATAAGCTTCCAAAAATAATGGAAAAGAGGGAATGGATCAAAATACCACTGTCCTATTCCTTAAATGCTACAACTTAGTATTTTAAAACCATTCTCTAACCAGCAGAGTTCAAAACAGAAAAACTGTGTTAATTCTATATTAAGCTCTTAAGAATTCAGCAGAAAATTGCAAATATAAAACAATGCTATCGTTTTCGATCTGATAAATTAGAAACAAAAATGTAAAGTTTTCTGGGACCAACATTGTAATCTCAATTCTCATGCATCATTTCATATAGCTTTATTCATTAACTTTCAAAACAGAGTACTCGCTTTAAGATAGATATTTAAGAGCTGCTCCAAATAGTAGAAATACCGATGCCATGGAGAATTCCTAGCTATGCTTTAGTTCAACACTGGTGTTGAAGAGCGGATCTATATAGGGTTTGCAACTATTTACATTAAATTCTGTAGCTTTGAAGCCAACTCAGAAAACAAAGAAACTCCTGGATCAAGTATTAGTACAAATTCACCTTTGTTTTTGTGGAGAACTTTTAGATAAAGCTATCCCACATTTGCTTCACTTTATAGACAGGGTTAGTCCTATTTCATCAACGACGTCATTAGCTCTCCTCGTCCCAAACTTTGTTTTGAACGGAGCAAACAATATGGCGTTTCTCATATAGTTAAAAGTGGGTCAAATAAATCTTTGAATATATTAATATAGAGTCGAATTTAAAGACTGAAATGGCAAGAAAAAGTGTAATTAAGTTCTTCCATATCATAAAGTTTTTCTCTGATGAACCTAAATTGATTGAAAGAGGAGAAAATGTTGTAGAAACTAACTTTTTGTATATATGATTGGGAGAATTTGTATTTAATATCTACCATCTAAATTGTATTTATAATCCGGAAATCGGAAATTTGTGAATTTTATTATTTGGAAAACGTTATTTCTAATTTATGTTTAAGTTTTCTTAAAATATGTATCGTATATTAAATCAAATTTTTTTTATAATATTGAGACAACTTATTAATTGGAAATAAATATGAAAATTTTAAAACAAATTTTAAAGGTATGTAAGGAGCATGAATAAAGCCAGATAAATTAGGGAAAATTATAAAACATTTAAGATACACGTTTTTAAAATAGCTCAAATTTATTGGTAAATTTACTAAAATAATAGGAAGTTAAATATATATATATATATATAAAACTTAAACAAAAGTTTGAGAGTTGACAGGTCTTAAAACATATTTACAACCAATTAA
The DNA here is from genome assembly GCF_982258835.1 of Parasteatoda tepidariorum. Classification (NCBI taxonomy): domain Eukaryota; kingdom Metazoa; phylum Arthropoda; class Arachnida; order Araneae; family Theridiidae; genus Parasteatoda; species Parasteatoda tepidariorum. The sequence goes on from NC_141766.1 coordinate 35,141,677, forward strand.
ACTGTAGGTATTATGAAATTAAAAATAAATTTGGATAATGGTGACTTGAATGTTACGTTCAACATAAGCCAAAGCACTGTAACGAATAAAATATTACTATGAAAGAAATTTAAAAAATTTTGATTTCGACCCTCAAATGCAAATTTTATTCCATAAAAAGTGATAACAGTAACATTTGCCAAACATAAAAGTTGTAAAATTAAATATGTATACATACATTAATTAAAAAAGAGTTAAGTTTCTAAATAAAAAAATTTCTTAAAAATTTGAATTATATTTATTTGAAATGCATGTGAAATTAATATTATTAAATAAGTAAAATTTAAACACCTACGTGAATACATAGATTAATAAATATGAATGTTAAATAAAAGTTTATGTATGGGATAAATATGTTTTAAAGAATTCTAATAAAATCATGTTGCACTCTCTCATCGAATAAAATAGGAATCTGAGATTTTAAGATAAATTGATGATAAATGAGCTTATTGATGACTCACTATTTTGTCATCGAAACAAATTATAGAACTTGAAATTAAAACAAAAATATAGGAAATTTAAAGCTTTTTAATGCTTTTCTTTAATTAAAAATCTTAATTAAATAAAATAAATTCTCATAAATTCTTAAATTTGCTTTAATTTAGCTATTCTATGTACTAAAATTCTGGAAACTAAACATAGTATTGACCCTTTTGACATAACACTACACCGCGCTATCACAACACTACACATTAACATAACACTACACTAGTTACATAGGAGCGAAACACAAAACCATTTTGAAACTTTTTTTATAGCAGTTAATGCACTTAACTCGTAAAATCTACTGATACCCCGTATAAAGAAAACTACTTAAATTAGGAATAAGTCCCTTAGAAGCGCTATATAAATTTATTTATTTCAATAATAAACTAAAAATCTTGCCTTCTTAAATTCACATAGGAAATGCCATTGAAATGGTTCGTTCGAAAAAATGTTTGGAACGAGTTTGAAAGGAGGCGGGGTTTGACGTCATGAAATACGTCATCACTGTCCCTGTCTATACGGGAAAGACTCTCCTGGTTGCCCCATAAGATCTATTATTAATGAAATCTAGGAAAATTTTCGTCAGCACTGGGGCTAGAACTGACCTGTTATATCATATGCTCTATATCAAGTGAAATAAAAGAATTGAATGATTAAAATATATCAGCTAGCAATATTTCTAAAACGTGCGTTTTGATACGTATTTTTTAATTATTATATAGTTATAAATAGCAATAACAAAATATATTTTTAAAATAACAACAAAAAACTTAATAAAGAATTTTAAAGTTTATTTTAACACTCTGATCTAAAATACATCTATAAGTAATCACAGGTATGTAACATTTAAAATATTTCAAAACAGTAAACGTGTACAACACTAACGTAAAATACTTTGAAAAATAAATTTACAAATATTCACCAATAATAGTTAGTAAGTGCAAGAGGAAAATAAACCAAGAAAAGATAACACTAATAAGAAATACATAACAAGAAATGCATAAGTTTTTGCAGTCTTAAAATTAAAATAATTCGATAAAATAAAAACTTCAATAAGTGAATGTTTAAATGTAAAAATTACATTCTAAAGCTGAGTTATTTTTTTTTCCATTCTAGTTTTTATTAAAATAATAAAACACCTTTGAAATATGATGCACCTTAAAACTATATAATTTGAAAGAAGAAAGAATTTTGTCAATCGATTTACGGCAAATGCGAGATTTACAAGCTGCAGATAAACTGGTGGGAAGTTTTACCAACGTGGATGACAAGTAGAAAATTAAAAAAAAAAAAAAACTGGCCAGTTAATTCCAGCTGATAAATTGAGTTCAAATTTCAATTGATTGGATAATTGTGGCCAGTAATGTTCAAAATTTCTAGTAGTAATAGTGCTAACGGACAATCTGAAACATTCACACTAAAACTGATAATGACTTAGAAGCAGATAACATTTTGAACATTGTAAATTATGTATAAAAAGCATTTAAAAGTAAGAATGAACCTTACATGAAACTATAGTCTAAAGAATTTCACGTAAGTTAAGGTCATGTATGTAAGAGGAAGACAGTTCCATTTTTACTCATTTAAATTTAAGTGCTGTGAGGTCTTATTGCAGAAGAAATTCTTTGTTCTACCAGCCTGATAGTGCAATTGTCTTCTTAATGAACCAATTAAAAAAATTTCAGGAGGGGGAGGTGGAGAAGAGAATGGTTAACACATTAAACAATTTTCCATTAAAAAAGTAATTCTTGCAGCCATGTTTTACATTTCATAATAAAAGCAAGAGAGAGATTTAAAATAGGGAAGAATGTTAAGCAGATTTACAAACTACATTACTTTCAATGATAATCAGAAAAGAGAAAATAAGATACTTAAAAGAAAAAATAACAAAGAGCAATGAATCAAGTAAAGAAAAGTCACGTTTGACTTTATAATTTAGTAAATGTAATCACAATTAAACTAGTAAGTATACATAAAAAATATGTTTTTTTTGCAAAATCTAGACTGAGCTAATAGAACCGAATCATAACATAAAAATAAAATGCATTACTAATATTTTAAAATTCTTTCTTTGTTCAGAAACCAGTGAAGAAAATCATACAAATCAATAGTACCATTTTGTTAGTTAACATGTTTTCCTATTTGTGAGGTTATATTCCAGAAAAAATTTTTTTTTATAGATAAACAATAGTGGAAATTTGGCAAAAAAAATTAATTAAATTATATGACTAGGGAAACTTAATTCATTTCGTAATTATCGAAATAATTTACGATAAAACAAAAGAATTGAAGCTATATTCAATAATTTGTAATGAAAAAAAAGTGATAATACATGCTGATTACAACTGTTTTTTAAAATTCTTAATTTTATCAAAACCCTTTTTTTCATTTGCCCATTCAATTAATAAAATAGTAAACAAAATTCGAAACTTATTATCTAAACAGATATTCAGAACAAGTATTAATGATATGTAAGTAATGGTATCAGTTTCATATATATCATATACTGTAATATCCAAATCTCACTTTGGTGCAGCCTGTTAGTAATCAAGTCTGATGAATGGCAAACAAATGCATTGAGATGTTTCTAACCTGCACTTTGACAGCATGGGAGAATAATAGCCAATGAATTTTGGCTATTATCCAGAATAGTCCAAATACTTCACCAATGTTTATTACAACTTATCTGCTTTGTTTTTAATTGACTTTGAGAAGGTGTTTAAAAGCAGTAACATAATCTGATATGCTAAATGCTCTAAAAAAATGGAATTGAAAAAGTTGACACTGATATCATTCGAAACATATAGAGCAAGGTGATGGTAATGGATGCAATAGGTATATAAGGAAAGCTAAACTCAAACTGGAAAAGAAACGCGCCAAGGGGATGCATTATCCGCTAAATTGTTATTTTCATGCAGGAAGAAATATCCAAAACACTAAACCAAGTTGGAGTAAAAAAAGATTAAGAAATATAAAGAATATCAAATTCTTTTCTGCTTTTTTGATGATATAATAATTATCTCAGATGAAACAAACTAGAATAAAATGAACAACTATCTATCAAAAGCCAGAGTTTCAGTAGGTCTCTAACTGAAAATTGAGAAAACAAAAGTAATATGTACCACAAAAAAGAAGTCAAATTCTTGGCCATAAATGGCGCCACTGAAAAACAAGAACAGGGTTGCCACTCAGATCTGGAAATAAAATTCCCTGTGTTTTCCCTGTATGTATTATACACAATATATTAAGAGGAAACAACAATTACTATGCATGCTCTTGTGAGAGCTATATTGGGCTAACTATATTTATTAGTTTTAATTGCTGGAAAAACAGCTGAACATACTTAAATAATGCTATAGTAAATGAAATAGTTTAGTGTAGCTGAAATATCATGTTCAAATATCCCGCTTTGAGTGGTCACCATTTTTTAAAAGACAAAAATAAAAAACAAAATTCCCTGTTTGTAAAGAAAAAATCATAATTCCCCACATTTTCCCTGTTATTTTAGGCGATTTTTAAATTCCTTGTATTTTCCAGGTTTACCCTGTTCTCCCTGTGGAGTGGCAACCCTGAAGAAACACGCACTCTGCCTTAAATTTGCTCGGTTTCACCAAGCAGGCTTGCCCGTGTGGCAAGTGCTATTAGAAACAACAACAACAAAATCAAAATTAAAGAAACCTAAATCGATGCAGAGCAAAGTTAGGTTTACTTAGGATATGAATTAGGATGAATGACAACAATATGCATGGTATTATCAAAAAATTCAAAATGGGTTGAAGTTTTTTTTAGCAAATAGAAGTTCAAGAGGGAAGTTTTCAGTAGTGTAGATTATTAGCACTCACTTGTGGAGTAGATACTTGGATTCTCACAGGCAGATTTATACGAAGAATAAAAACAACACAAACAAAAAGGGAAAGATATTAACTTGATTTTACAGGAAAAAGACAGGAAGCAAGCAATATTGAAAAAAAAAAAACACAAGTTTGTGATGTCATTGAGAGCATTAAACATTTAAAACAGGAATGAGCTAGCAATATAGCTCAAAGAATTGACTTTCAGTAGATTTTGATAACTATCTTTCTGACATTAAATGATCAAGAAAGTGATCATAAATAAGATGGTTCAATGAAATAGGAAAAGCATCAGGCATAAATTGGAAGGTAAGCCATTAGAAATTTCTGAAAAAAATATCTAGCAGACTTTCACTTAGCAGTGAGTTGATAATAATTGAGGATGAAGATGATTGATAGATAAAACTACTAGTTGCCACCTAAATGGCTAAATATTTTCAAAATGTTAAGATTCCTTTAGTTTAACTATTTTTTTAAAATAAAATATTTTCAAAATGTTAAGATTCCTTTAGTTTAACTATTTTTTTAAAATAAAATATAAGTTACTAAGATAATGATTAAAGTAAAAATGCACTTAAATATTTATAATTTACAAAAAAAAAAGGGTTGATATCTTTTAGAGCATTAGAACTAATGAACAAATTTGTCAATTGTGGTTTGGTTAATCTTTGAAATTGTAACCTCTTAGCTTAGCAAATAATTAAACATATAATGTAAAAAGTCAATATTTTTTGCTTAGTTACAGAAATTTCTTAACTGCAAATTACATTGTTTACGCCGCAAAGACATCATGGTTTATAGAAGTGTATTATATATATATATATATATACACATGAATATTTGAATATGAGTAACTATTTTATAGTTTAATCTAATGACAATTTATGTGTAAAATAATAACTACAATACCTAAATTTTTACATTTGATTAAAAAAAACTATAAAGAAGCTACATTTAAAAATGTTATAAAAAAAATTATTTGGTATTTTTAAATTCAGAATTTTTTTTAAAGATGATATAACAGATTTGGAAACCTTTAAGTATGTTAGATTACGAGAAATGCTTTCAGACTATGAAACTAAACTGTAATACATTCAAAATCTGATAAAGAAATTTGCCTTATGCTAATTTAATATTTTACTTTACAAAATAATTTTGACTATAAAATACTGGATAAAGAAAAAAAATTTATGCATTTTTCATTAGATCATTTTAAAAAATTTCCTTTATTATCTTTCCAATATCACTATTTCAAATGACATATTTTTAGTAAATATAAAGAAAGAAAAAAAAACAGGAACAGAGAACTTCAAAGATCTTTAAGTCCTTTTGTAATATTTTTTTTTGACAAAAATATGGAGGGTAACTGTAATTTGGAATATATGACCTGAATTGATTAGTCAAATGGTGAGTCAAAGTTCTGGACCCTTTAATTTAATTTTTTATATGTTTCATTCTATCACTGGAACTTATAACACAAATTGAAAACTCTTTAAATCTATTAATAAAACTCATAATCTAAATATGATTTCGAGCAGAAAACGATTCTTATTAATGGTTTATTATTGAGTTAATAATGATCAAAAAGGTTTTAACAGTAAGTTATAACAAAAATTGCATTTTTTACAATTTGAAATTTTAATAAAATATAAAATTTAAGTAAAATAATTTTGATAGTTTTTGAGTTATAAAATGTAAATTTTAAATTTTTTTATTAGCTTCCATTTAAAAAAATTTCAGCAAATTTTAGATTTTGTCATTTAAAATAATTGAAGAAAAAGTTAAAATTTTTTATATCTTATAGTTAATTTTTTTACCATTTCAAATGAAATAAGAAAAATAAATTCAATAAAATTAAAAAATTTGAACCAAGATATCTCAAAAGACAGGCAGAGTTAGCTTCATGCACTCATAGTATTTCTCTATGCATGTGTTAATAAACCAAAAACTTCAATGAAAATTGGAGGGAAACTCAAATAATAAAACTAACTTATAACAACCTAAAGCATAATAAAAAAAGTGTAACAATAATAGAATTAATTTAAAGTAAAAATAAATAAATATCTGATATATTAAGGAAATGAAAGCAAAAATTTAATACCATGTAATAATTGCTGCAAGAATAAATGCATATGGCACAAATTTCCTTTAATAAAAATACAATTTTACTTCTGAATTTAGGCTACATAACTAACCATAGAGATAAAGATAATAACTACTAAAATAAATCGGAGACATGGCACAAATATATACACTTTTAAAAATGCAGAAACATTTTTTTTACAAAAACTACAACATGTAGAGAACTTTAAAAATTATAATATGAATAAAACCTATAAAAAACTTAAGTTAAAATATAAAATAGCACAACAGCAGAGATATTTTACAAGTTTACGACTAGAATCATTTAATTTATGTACAATAATTATAATTTATTTCATCAAATCAATCTTTGAAGAACATAAGCGATACAACAAACTCTTTACATTTTCTAGCATTCAATATCACAGTTTCAAAATACTTTTAGTGGCTCGCAGAAGCAAGGATATATGTTGTATAGCTTATACTAAAGAGTTAGAATATTCTATAGAAGTTGAATATATAAGTGCACACTAATATTTTATAAATTTTTAACACCTATTTACAGAATTGTTTCACTTAAAAAATATGTACGAATCAGAAACATATTGAATAATAAAATTAAAATAAAGCCAAACTTATGTTTATTCGTTAATATAAATGTAAAATAAATTTTTATAACTCTTGATAACTTCCTAAAAACAGATAAGTTTACAGTATAGCTAAACTTAAAAGTCAAATTCTTAAAACTTACTTTCTACAAAACTATGAAACCAGGTATGAGTGAATTTAGAAGTCATTTGTCATGAAAAAATTAAGGTTTTGTCTTTATCTACAAGAAGCACTTGTATGTAAAATATTTATAGTATTTCATGTTCACATTTTTAAACCAAACTTTGATAAAAAGAAAACTTTCGAATTTTATGTTTGTGAAAGCTAGCAGAGTCCTTTTTGAGTGATACATAGTGCTTTTGTTAGAGGCAAAAGAAAACCTTAAAAATCTTCTTTATACAGCTTAATGATATTCAGATTCTTAATCCTCACCAATCTGCAATTATGGTAATTTTATATCAACTAAAGGTGATAACAGTGTACAAACGCAGAAGCAATAAACCTGTGTGTCAGTTATCAAGCTTTTATTCTGTAACTAACTATTAGACCTATTTTATATATATATATACACTGGTTATCATAAATTAAGGAAAAATCACAAAAATAGCGATAACTCTTTCAAAAGTAAGCCAAACCGTGCAAAATTTGCATATGTTGTCCACTAAGAGTAGCTGAGTAAAATTGCAATATGCAAATTAGTGGCGCTGCACTCGGCTTACGTCATCTGCCTGGAGCATAAAAGTCCAAGTTTGAGAGAAAGCACACAAATTTTACTGTGATTGCGACATTGAAAATCTGAGATAGCCAATTCGTAATAATGACCTCTAGGCATCATTTGCCTGAAGAACTACGATGGAGAGCCATCGGGAGACTAGAGGCAGGGCAGAGTCAATCAGAAGTGGCCAGATGGCTAAATGTGAGTCCATCTGTGGTTCATAGACTTTGGAGGCAATTTCAAACCACAGATTCGGCATCTAGGAGGTTCAGTCAAGGACGGCCAACTGTTACGACCAGTGCCGATGACCGATATTTGACATTAAGTGCACGCAGGAATAGAACCGCTACTCCGACACATCTTAGATCCTCTCTTGCTGCAGCCACCGGAAGGTTGGTGTCAACGTCAACTGTGCGCAGAAGGCTCCACGAAGGTGGTCTGTATGCGAGACGACCAGCCATTTGCGTGCCGCTCACATCACGCCATAGGAGAGACCGTTTGCAGTGGGCCCGACAACATGTCCACTGGACGTCAGATCAATGGAGGCCTGTTCTCTTTACGGATGAGTCCAGGTTTAGTCTAGAAAGTGACAGTAGACGTTATTTGATATGGAGAGAACCTGGGACCCGTTATCATCCATCAAACATCCGTGAAAGAGATGCATACGGAAGAGGCAGTGTCTGTGTTTGGGGAGGCATATCCTTAGGAGGGCGCACATACCTCCATGTCTTTCCAAGGGGAACTGTGAATGCTCAGGTTTATCGAGACAACATCCTTGATGCTTATGTGCGCCCATATGCCGGGGCAATTGGTGATTGCTTCCTGTTACAGGACGATAATGCAAGACCACACAGAGCTCGCATTGTTGATGATTATCTTCAACAGGAAACAATTACTCGCATGGAGTGGCCAGCTCGATCCCCGGACTTGAATCCTATCGAGCACGTTTGGGATGCTCTAGGGAGGCGTGTATCTGCCATCAATCCGCCCCCTCAGACCCTTGCCACGCTTGCAACTGCTTTACAAGAGCAATGGCTCTCACTTCCTATTGAACTGATAGACCGCATAATTGAAAGCATCACACATCGCTGTTTGTGCTGTATTGCTTCTAGAGGCAATCATATTCCATATTAAAGGTATTTTTTCTATTGCAAACCGATACTTCCAATTTGTTTATTTTATACATGTGCTAATTTCTATACTACTATTAATGTCTGATAATTTCTTTTTATGTTGTTTAATACCTTACTATGTGTTGTATATTGTGGGTAAGTTTCATAAAATTCCATGTGTAATTTCTTGAGTTATCGCGATTTTTGTGAATTTTCCTTAATTTATGATAACCAGTGTATATATATATATATATATATATATATATATATATATATATATATATATATATATATATATATATATATATATATATTTAATATTGTCAACTCATATGCTACTCAAATAGTGTCCTCATTTATTTGATTTCAGAGTAAAAATAAAAAAGTTATTTTACAGGTATTCAGGTTTAAAAAAAATCGATGCCTAGTTAAATTAAGGTAACAAATATAAAGATGTTTTCAACTTTTCCAGCTTACATGATTTTTCAATACAGCATATAAATTAGTTTATTTTTTACTCTTTTTTCCAATAAAAGAAAATTTAAAAATTTGTTCCTATTCATAACTTTAATATTCACTACAGTTATATATTTATGTGCAAAGACTATGGATAATACGTAAAAAATTCAACAGTAGGAATAAAACTAATCAGCAATATTTGCCTAGAAATTCAGCTATAAAAGTTTTGTTTCAGACACAACTTTTTATCAGACAATAAACATAACTTTTATCACCCAAGTGTATGCATTCCTATCCAATAGAAAAAGAAAATAAAAGATAAAAAAGAAACATAAAATTTAGAATAAGTCAGGGTGCTAAGATAACAACGAATATCAATTGTTAAGAAACTACAAACTTACATGTTACATAAAAAGTTAAAAGAATACCTCTTTTCTTATAAAATCAATTACAAACTTAAATTTTTTTACTTATTTTTGCAGAAACTGATAAATAAAGTTTTTAAATGCACTTTATATCTTGCATATGGTTTACGTTTAGTGCTATTTGCTATCGTATGCCATATTCATTTGCTTCTATTACATTACTTTATTCTCCTAGCTAGTTTCAAGATACCAGAATGGAAGAGTGAAATTTTTTTAAATAGATTATAATAATGTAAAGGAATAGTAAAGTGCTTATAATATTGCAAAACTGAACCAGGAACTGGAAGCTTTAATAGCTGAAAATAATTAATCTAAACACTAGATACAATTAAAAACATGGATGGAAGACAAAAAACACAAGAAATATATATTTATAAGAAAGGTCTAAATAAATTAAAATGTTTCTACCAAAAAGTTTTTTAACTTACATTTTTTGAGCTGCGTTAATTATGAGAATAAAGTAGAACATTGAAGCGAATTTCAAAAGAGAAAAAAAAGTTATCCAAATCGAAAAAAATTCTATTTAAGTTAAATATAAAATAGAATTGCAAAAAAAATTTCCTTACCACTTTTATGAAATTAAAATCTTAATTTTTATATTTTTAACTAAAAATACAGTTTTTCCAAAATTAAATTTTTCTGCATTTTAAAACATATAGGAAAATCACGTTACCGCAAAAAATTTCAGTTTACACACATTTTTAGTGAACGTGAAGTTGAATAAGTGAAAAAGCCAATTACTTGGGTAAAATTTTAATGTTGAATGAATTTTTAGGAAAATAATAGTTTTTAAAAACATTGACTCAATTTTATATACAAAAAATTTCGAAGTATTTTGAAGTGTCTCTTACTAAATTTAAAAATAAGTTTTTCGTTTAAAAAAATATCACATATGAGCATAATATATTTACATTAATATAACATTCCATGCAATTAGTCATGACTAAAAGCATGGAAAGTTAGTTTTAAGAACAAAATTGAGGAAGTATGTACTTATATTCTGAAGACATGAAGACATAATGGCACTAAATCACTTATAATGATTATAAGAATACTTCAAAGTGAAAATTTTAAAAATATTTTGTCCTTAATAGAATAAGTAAAACATTAAAAAGATATTTTTTTTATACAAAATACAGGTAGCAAAAATTTTAAAAGGATAATGACCTATACATTAATCTAAAATATATTTTTCAATTTTCAGGAAGGGAAGATTATGTAACACTTCAGCTTGAGAAAAAACATATAAAAGTATACTGAAGTTTAAATAAAATTTCATGAAATTAAACTATTAAATTTTCAAATTAAATTATAAATTAAAAAGAATTTTAATAAATAATAATTAAAGTTCATTCAAATAAAAAGGGTGAAAATAGTAAAAGCTACTTTTTCTTCATATATGTCATGTTCCAATTATCAAATAATTTTTAAGCAGCAAGGTTTAAGAAAAAAAAAACACTTTGACATTTTAGTTTGATAAAGGAAACTTTAAAGCTGCGCAAATTGACGAAAAATTACTAATCAGATGATATTAGATTTATTTTTTAATAACATTTTGACTAGATTAACATCAATTTAAACAATAACAATAGAATTTAAATATACATAAGATTAACAAAAACTACAGATCAATGTGAAAAAACTTCTTTAGGAAGATGCATTTAATAGAATAAAATAAAACTGTATTTTCTTATGATTAAATAAATCTATCAATGAAACATATTAAATCAAAATTTACATGTCAACTAATCTGGCCCTTTTTAATTTTGTAAAACGTATGATAAAATATTTTAATTACTAAATTTATAAACAATAAAAGCAAATACATTTGGTGCACACATCTATAAATAGGATAATCACTTAGTAAATAAGGTGGTTTAGGTAAATATCTAATATTTCTATAAGCAGATAATTGCATACATTACTTCTAACATACACTATCAATATTGAATACAGAAAAATATAATTACTGTTTAAAATTAATTTTCAAAACTTAAATCACAGACTTCAAAATTTGCCTCTTCAGTCTTTATAATAGTTGGATTATATGTGACGGACTCAAGGCTTTTAGATTTAAATCTATCAGTTAATGTTTTGGGAAAGGGAGATGTCCACCTTTCTTCACTACTTTCATAATCGGCTTCAGAAGGCGAATCCATTGTATTGATAGCAACATCTGCTACATCAACAGTTGACGTAACAAATGATTGCTCTCCAACAACAGCATTTGGATCTAATGAAGATAGACTACAAGGAGAAGTAGCTCTGTCTTCTCTTCTAGGGACAGCAACTCTCACACTGGAACGACGATGCTGATTTTGAACTAAGACAATTTCATGTTCTGTTAAACTTAGACGAGTTGTCCTATATTCATCGTCATCATCTATTTCAAGAACACTTTCTTGACTCCCAGTATACTGCAATGAAAACAAAATTAGACAAACAACTTCAATCATACATTAATAAGCCATTTAATTTTTAACTGCAATTTGATAAACTGTCTGATTTAACCCATTTTATTACACAGGCAAGGGGAAAACAAGATCTAAACACAAAAATGGCATTAGCAAAGAAAATAAATAGCACAAGCAAAAGAATTCATAACTTTTTTCGTTTAATAAAAAGAAAGATTTCATTTAGCAACAACCTTTACACAAGGGACACCTTTAAAGAACTACCATATGTTTATGCTAATCTTTTCCATAGGATTTACATGGGAGATAATATCTTAGAAATGATTTCTGAATTCCTGGTATGAATTATTTTCAGGGTAAACTGTTTTCACTTTTCCTACTCAAACTTACAATGGATTTTCTTGCTAAATATAGTTTAAAATGTTGTTGATTTTATATATGTTGACAAAAATGTAGTATTTTTATTTACATACAAAAAACTACAAGAATTAATAAAACACAAATCAGAGATATGTGAAGACAAAGTTAAAAAGTAATTAGATGTCACTGAAATGAATTTAGGCTGTAGAACAAAAACTATTCTGATGTAATAAGAATTCTTCTGACATAGAGCTTTTGCTCTTAAAAGTAATGAGAAGAACTGTATTATGAAACTATTGATATTGCTATGAATCAGAAGAAGAAAATTTGTTTAAAAAATAAGAGCCAAGAATAACTGATTTTTATATGTATAAGTCAAATTATAATAAATAGTAGGCAAGTGGAATTTATATCTTCTTATTTTTAGTCTTACATTTTTGTTGTTTGATATTGTTTCCAATTAATTCATTTTAAAATTTTTGAACAATAAATTTGATGATAGCTCAGAATAATGTGAATAGTGGCTACAACTTAACATCACTTATAAAAGGAACAGTACATTCCTAAAAGGTATATATATATATATATATATATATATATATACAGGGTGTCCCAAAAGGTCGTTTACAAACTTAACATGCTAGTCTGTCATATCATGATGAACAAGATTTACATAGGAACTTGTGTCCGAAAATTAAAACTGAGACCGCTAGAGGGCGATAAGTGCAGGTTTGGATGAGGAGAAAAAAAATGATATCGATAGCGGTGTTAATATGATTTTTATTATAAAACATCATTACATCACAGCAAATGCTCAAAATTCCTTCCATTCGCCACAATGCACGTTTCACAGCGTCGGCGCATGGATTCACGAACCCGTTCGAATTGGCCAGGAGTGTCACGGACACGTGCTGCCGCTTCCGCGATCCTGGCGATAAGATCCATGTCCGATGTTACAGGTGTCTCGTACACTATGGACTTCATGTGTCCCCACAGGTAAAAATCCAGGGGAGTCAGGTCGGGGGATCGCGGCGGCCATGGGACTGGTCCGCCTCTACAGATCCAGCGATTAGGATAAATCCTATCGAGGTATTCTCGAACAGCGTAGCTAAAGAGGGCAGGCGCTCCATCATGCTGAAACCAGGTGTTTCGGCGTGTAGCGGCTGGAACGTCACCCATCAGATCCGGCAAAACTCTTTCTAAAAAAATGCGATAGGTATTTCCGTCGAGGCGTTCAGGTGAAAGGTAAGGGCCAATCAACATGTCACCGATAATACCAGCCCAAACGTTTACGCTGAAACGTTGTTGATGTGCATGGGCACGTGTACATCTTGGGTTTTCATGCGCCCATACGTGCATGTTGTGCAGGTTCACGACACCATCCCGTGTAAAGCAGGATTCATCAGAAAGCAAAATCCATGATGGAAAATCTGGCTGTGCGTCCCGCTGTTGCAAATACCAACGTGACAATGCAATGCGTTTGGGATAATCGTCAGCGCACAAAGCCTGTACTTTTTGGAAGTGGTAAGGGTGTTGCATGTCATCGCGCAGTATGCGCATTATGGTGGAACGAGCTACACGCAAGACACGTTCGCCTTCTCGGAGACTTCTTTGCGGGTTGATGGCATACTCCTGTAGCACGGTTTCCTCTACGACAGGTGTGCGTGTAGCACGTTCTCGACCGATGTGGCTACGTGCTACGAAAGCACCTGATTCACATAATCTGCGGTGCAATCGTCCAAACAAAACATGACTTGGCTGACGTCTGTTTGGGAAGCACTCAAGGTACGTCCGTGCCGCGGCTCGTCTGTTTTCATCAGCGGCGCCGTATACGTAATGCATGTCGGCTATTTCTGCGTTACTAAACTCATTCATCCTTCTCCTTCAACGTCCACGCCTGAAATGACTGTTTTTCCCACTCTCCCGTTTTCGTGCAATTATCGCCCTCTAGCGGTCACAGTTTTAATTTTCGGACACAAGTTCCTATGTAAATATTGTTCATCATGATATGACAGACCTGCATGTTAAGTTTGTAAACGACCTTTTGGGACACCCTGTATATATATATATATATATATATATATATATATATATATATATATATATATATATATATATATATATATATATATATATATATAATTTATAAAAACAATTTAATATTATGCAAGTAAGTCCGAAAAATTTCTTTCTACAGATTTACGCAACTGATGTGAAAATGAGTTCAAAAATTGCCTGTTGGATACTTCTTTATTCATTTTTTTAAAAGGCAAAGAAACAAAACACAAAAACGATAAAAATTGCGTCATATTTTTCTATTTGTTTCCAACTAAATTTTTTGATTAATAGAAACATATGGTAAAGAATAAAGGATTTAATACCATAAAGAAAAAAAAAGAATCAGTTTTTTAAAACCATTAGAAAATTCAATTTAGAAAGAGCAACAAACTTTATTTTGACTACTTCTATAGTGATATGAGTAAATAGTTCAAATATTTCACTAGCTTTATTATAAAAAAATCAAAACTTTAAGTTGTTGAAGTAATTTGTAAAAACTTGAGAGCCACATTGAATCAAATTCGTTTATATATATGTGTGCTGTTTAGATGGTTGGGTATTGAAAAATAATTAAAAGGGTTAAATTAATGTGAATGATTAAAAATTACAAATTTAAAAAAGAAAGCATGGCGTGTGATGAAAATTAGTGGTAGTCCAGGATGGTCAAGAATTACTAAATAAAATGTGATCAAGAAAACATACCTTAGCCTAGATAAAATCACCTGTAAAAAATAATCCTTAGATGCACAAATGAAGGAGTCCAAATCGTGAAGATGTAAGGCACTAAATTTCATTTAAAATTCTTTAACTTTTAAACACAGCATCATCTTTTTTCAAGAGAAGTGGAAACCGTTGGTTGGTGGGCAGTCGTTAACTCAGTATCACAGAAATTAAATATACTAGGCAATCGGTATCACAGAAATTAGTGATCTTTTCGCAAATTGGAGTGGGAGGCGGGGTGCACCAAAACTTCCGTCAACCCCTGGTGGTTTGAAAACAAATGGATGACAAATTTTTACAAAAAAGGAGCAAGAATGATCGGTAAGTTCTGTCCACGTAAAATGGCGTGTGTCGTCATTCACATCTCCCAAGGTTTAAATCGTATTTTCTTTGTAGAGCACGATAAAAAATAAAAAAAAACTGGAATTTTTCTTTGTAAAACTTTAAAAATTAAGAGTCAGTTAGAACTTTACGGGAATATAAAGATGAGCATGGCTGTCGTAGCAACGTCGTTCGAAAAGAACATGTTGAAGATGTAGTTGGGTTATGAGGAAGCCAACGCTTAAAGCTTAAAAAATGGCAGTGAAGAAACACATCAATGGTGATGATGACGCCATGTTAAATTTTATCCCTGACCTCAGGTGAGGGGGGAGATGGAAAAAAATGCTCCTCGCGGGGACCGTAACTTTGCACTCAACTGAACTCGAATGCTAATGAGCGTCTTTCGCTCCTCATATTTATAGAAATGCTTGAAAGTTAAAGTACAATGACCTAATTTCTGAAAGTTTAGTTGTTACTGAAATTAAAGTGAAAGTGTTTCTCTCCCTAAAACTCAGCTATGGTTAAGAGCACTCGTAGCCTTCACGTGGAGATCACAGATACCACGCCAGGTGTTCTTCCAAGAAAAAGGGTGAGAATGGAATTTCCGGGGAGAGTGTCCCAATTGCACTAAGGCTTTAAGGGGCGATGTAAGAATTGGATCAGGATTTACTAAATTAGCCTGTGACTCGATGTCACAATGTAGTACTAATTAAACTTGGATTTGAATGTTGCACGAGTGAGTTCTTTATTTTGAATATGGCTCAAAATTCTTGTTTTAGAAAATGAACATAGCTCAAAATGTACATTTAAGAAAATTTACTCAGCTCAAAATATATATTTAAGAAAATAGACACAGCACAAAATGCACCTATTCAATGCTAAACTGAAATTTTAACAAATGAATTTGGAATTTGGCTTATTTTTCTAGGCACTAAAACTAGTCATTAGGGAGCAAATTTGAATTCATTACAAAAGGCAATTCCAACAAAAGTAAACCAAAATGTCAATATTTCAAACTTCAGCAAATTCTACATATTTTATAAAGCTTTAAAGCCTAAAATGTATATTTCAATGTTATGTAAATTGTTTTCTATTAAATTTATACCTACATTTTCAACCAAAAACTCATGTTTAAATTTTTAACATGTGAAATTGAAGCCTTAATTAAGTAATTCATTTACATATTTAATATATTTCAGAATTTTATCTATATTTTTAGAAGCATAATAATACAATAATGTGATAAATTTTTCTTTGATAAATATAATTTTGGCGATTGAACAATTAAAATTGGGCAATTCTTATTATCTCTGCAACACAAATTAAACAAAAGCTAATATTTTGTAAGAACTAAGCAATATTATTTAAAATATTTTCTGATCCTTTTAGTATTAGTAACATTAAGTTACAAGACCAGGACAATTTTTTTCCAACTTACAATAAAAAAAAAAAACTGGTTTTCTAGACGTAACATTTTGCATTATGAGTGTAGCATACTTTCATTTTTATGTCTGTAACGAATCAAGATTTTAAATTTAAAAGAAAGTTAATGCTGTAAATGACACTAATAGACATAAATATAATATAAAAGTAGAACAGGCCAAAGCCTTTTAACTGTTTCTGTTTGAATGTTTATGTTTGCCTCATAAGTAAGGTGATCTCCAAAGCAAGGAAAGAGGTTTAATAATTTTTATTATATAACAAGCACTATTTTGTGTATGTCTCAGAAAAGGAAAATTACTTCACACCTTTTATAGCCAGTTTTTCAGAGCAAAGGTGGTGCTTTATAGTGCTAATATTTACATTTTGGCTTTAAGCTGGATTAAAAGTTAACTAAATTAGTTAACAGTTAAAGAAAATTTGACAAGTTGTTCATTAAAGCAGAAAGCAGTGGCAAACTGGGGGAAAAAGCGTACTGGGTATAAAACTTGGCCAGTATTTCATAATTCTTGCCCTCTGCATACATAATAACAATTAAACTAAATTAATGTATCACATTTAATTAAATTTACCGGGTTTAATTAACTAAATTATATTTAACTAAATAGCAACCAAATTTTAAGAGTTCTGTGCTGGATGACAATACAAGTTTCAATTTTTCTTCAGTCCCTGCAAGCATACTTCATTGTCATTCTATATCCAAAAGAATTTATCACCAATAAAATTGCATTCAATTTTTGACTAGCAAGAGTACCTTAATTTAAACTGGATCTTTATGTGGAATGATAATATAAGTTTTAATAGTTTCCTGATTGCTACAAGTAGAATTGATTGCTATTTTATGGTAAAAAAGAATTTGATCAAATAAAATTCCAATTACTTTCCGACTAACTAGACTGATCAACCTCAACTAGAGCTCTGTGAAGAATGACAACTAAAAATAAGTTTAAATGATTTCTTGGTCACTTTAAGCAGAATTTTCACCAAAGAGAATCAATGAAAGTTTTGACCTCATTTGAATATCTAAAAGTTTCAAACGGAGTTGAGAATAAATGTAGATTATAGTAATCATTAATTATCATAGAGTCTTTAAATATTCATCACTCAAATTCATTACAGCAATCATTAATCGATTATAGTAATCAATTACTTGTGTTTGTGATTAAAGCTCTTCATAATTTTGATTACAATTGTTACTGTGATAAGTAATAAAAATATACGGTTACATGTAATCATGATTACATGTTACCCTAATTATAAATGTTCAAAATACATGTAATGAGTAAATACATGAGCAAAATATATAAGTAAATTTGACTGTATACAGTATGTATTATTAAACACTATTGATTGTCGAATGTATGATAGATACATTATGTACATTTTACTTAGAATCACTTATGTACATTAAATGTACATACATAGTATTACATACAATGTAAACATGTATGAACATACATGCATTGCATGTTGCTACAATTTCCATATGAAATTTGTATACAATATATATGGTTATACATTCAGTTGCATACAATATATATCTGCATATACATTGAATGTACATGTTTAATGTACACACATATATAAAGATAATATACATGCATTCTTCCCCTATGTATAATCTTTGCTCTAGATAGACCATTGGTGTAAGAATTGAAAACATAAATAATATCAAACATTCTCTATATAGACTGAATTTGGAAAATGGGTCAAAGCTAAATTTATATCAGTTCATGAGATTTCATTGAACAGGTTAATAAAGAACCTTCTGAAAATTCTGGAAAAGTTTCAATAAAAACTTTTATGGTCGTCCAGGGAAGGCTTAGCAATAAAAAAAATAATAATAATGAATTTAAAAAACATTAGCTAGACCTATCACAGATTGAAGGGGAAAACTTTTCTGATTTTTTTTCTTTAATAATATTCATTACAGCATTGTAAGTAAATTCTTTGGCAATAACAAAAATAAAAGCAGTACTTATTTCATATTCACTCACAAACTTGGTCAAAAATTGAACTTCTTACTTTATAAATTTTAATGTAATAATGTCTTAAATAAAAGATGTTAACAAAATATATTTGTAAAAAAATATGCCAGTTAAATTTCTTCTTGATTATCAAATATATTCATAAAATCATTAAGACTATTTTTTCCTAGTTATATGTCATTTTCCATTTGTAATCTTTTATTTAATTGTGGTTTCCATTTTGCAAGAACGAATCCATAATTTAAAATCATAGTGTTACTTCCATAACACCAAATATTACATTTGTAACAAATTTAGGTTTCTCATAATTATTACAAGTCACAATATTTAAAACTTGAATGTTCTTGAAATATCATAATCTTCTTCTGATAAAACATTAAAAGCTTTTAAATTTTTATATAATTCATGGAAATACGTAAATTAATTGCTTACATTAATTGCTTCAATTTTGACATTTGTGTGTTATTTCCATAATAGTAATTTCTTAAAAAATTTTCTTAATTCATGAAAATCAAAAACTTGGAACAAGTGCAGAGGAAACCAGATGTAAACCCGAGAAATGATATTGCCTTAATAGTGGAATTGCCAAATGTAACTTTTCATATGATTTCATTGAGTTACAAAATAAAAGAAAATTAGAGCCAGTTTCATTGAGAATTTTTATTTTCCCAAAAATTTTTTTGAAGCTTGAAAGATTATTACCAAGAAATATAAATATGTCTCAGATGTGAAAAAAGTCTTTCCTCTATTGTGCCATGGATTTTATAAATATTTTGCCCACAGAAAAATAAATTTAAAAATAAGTTTCAAATGGCTTTTACAAACTATAAAAATAGTTGATGAAAATGTAATGTATGACAATATTTTAATATGTTTTTGACCACCATTGCATATTATATTTGAAAAAAGTGCATCTGTATAAATATTCTTCTGATCTCTAAATGATAAAATAGCATTTAAAGACTAAAATTTCTGCGAGTATTTATGCACATTTACTACTATTATAAATTTATAATAGCTGTTGCAAACCTGTTATTAAGATATTATTTGAAATTAATCTTTTCACCTAAATTAGGCATCATTTAACATCTTTAAGATGTTTCTAATCACAACAAAGTAAAATAGATGGTCTTTCATGGTTACAACTTCTAATAACTTTGGAAACTTACAATTTTAAATAAGATAACAATCAATACAGATTTAAAATTACATTTAAATTTAATTATACGTTCAATTTTAGTTCCTTATTTTGCAGTTATAAAATGATATATAGAAAATGAAGAAATGGATTTAAAAAGTTTTTAACATAAGCTACCCTACAATAATGGAAGAGACACTTCCAGTTTTTGACATTTTTTTAAATTTCTCAAAAAATACTTAAAGGATTATTTTGTAACTTTAGTAATGTTTAATTCATGCGATTTTTCATACTTAGAAATAAAATTTAAAGGTTTCAGAGGTTTGAGCGGCCTACTATAAATTATGAAAGAAAACATGTATTTTTGAACACCTTATGCCAGAAAATCAAGCAATAAGCTTGATACTTGTGTCTTGAGCTTGTATCTTGTATCGATAACTTTAGTTGCTATTTTTAATAACTGCATAAAGTTTCGTAAACTTAGAGTAAATATTTATGAAGAAATTGACATTTTTATAAAAATTAATTTTTTCGCCTTAAGTGTTTTTGTTATAACCTTACAGATATTTTTAGATTAATTTAAGATTAATTACAAAGTTTGCAATCAAATTTAAAAAAAAAACTGCACAAGTTATGAGTATTTAAGCTAGTTCTTTTACACAGCACATCTACTGAAAAAGTTTTAAAAAGTTTTTTAATAATTTTGTAGTAAATCGTATTTGGCAACTTAAAAAAATTTGATTTGAATATCTTAAAAATTTAAAAAGTTTTAGGCTATTTTCTTAGTAGTTTTAGTACTTTTCAAAAGAAAGCTCAAAATGATCAGCGGTTTTTACAAAGAAATTTTCTTGAGAAATTTGAAAAAAATCTCAAAAACTGAAAGTGTCTCTTCTATTATTGTTGGGTAGTATACATTAACATTCCTATAATAGAACTGTAGAAAAATTTTATTTCCAAGATTTATGCCATCATAATAATAACAACGAAAATAAAGATATCTATAGAGTATTATTTTCATACCTTTTAAATATACTACGCATTTTTAAAAAAATATTAAAAGAAATAAATACAAATCATAGCCCAAATAAAAAAAGAATTTCAGCCATATTGTCAATGTTAAAAAGCTAAAGGAACAGAAAGGTGAGGAAAAAGACTCTAAATAGAATTAATTAAAAAAAACTTGCAGAATCAAGAAAAAAAGTTTTTTTTTGTATCAAAACGAAAGACAGAAGTGTTTTTTTCCTTCTAAAATGGGAGTGGTTCTCTTGTGTTCAGCGACTCAAACTATTAGGCATTCTCCACAGTTTCAGAAAAAAAATTTCCTGGTGGTAGGAAGAGTAATATATTAACAAATTAGAATTAATAGACTTTTGTTTCCTGCCAAACACAAGTAATTTAAACAGATACATATAAAGTTGTACAAAGGAATGCTTATGTACTTAAGGTTCAATAAGTTATTTTGAAAAATTCTGTTTGTTTAAAAAAAATTCTGTTTTAATTCACTATCGCTGAAAAAAATAATCCACAACAGCGCAGCCATAAATAGTAGGAGTCTCCAACTAATAATGTTTTTTGTGTGCATGTGTCTGTGTGTTTTTTGTAAGATACTTTTTTATGAATTACAAAATTGTGATCATGTGATGAAGAATTACAAGTGTTAAAAACTTTTTTGATTTTTTCCTGGGAACTGCAAACCCCAAATATGCCTCTGAAATTAAGGAAAGAATGGACTAAAGTTGTTCTTTCATTGCCTCATTGTATGATCTTCACTTCGAAGGAAAACCACCACTACAATTTTTCTCTCTTAGAATATGGAATGCTTCCCTTTCTTTTTCACTTTGTTAAACACAGTACAGATAAAAAAAAGTACATATTTGTGCTTCAATTATTCTACAGAATTGAAATTGACGTTTAAAATTTTTTAAACGATATTCGGGAAAAAATGCTTAGTCAGTGTCGAAAGATCCCAAATGTGAAACATTGGTTGAGAAGTAATTGTACAGTTTTTATAGCAGAAATTTTGGCACGTTAAATGACAAAAGAACAAAAAAGACAATGTTCATGATTTAATTGATCATAATTACACTGGACAAGATACAAGATGCTCTGATGGCTACAAAACCAAAGACATTCGTAGATTGCGATGGCATAGTGGCAGACCAAAAAACATCTATGAAACAAATCCATAAACTCTTTAATAAAATTTAAAGAAGTGAAGGAAAAGAAAACAATGGAGAGAAACAGTAATAGGGAAAATTCTCAAATAACTTTACAAAATACAAAAATTGGAGAGACATCAGCCTTCTTTGAATACCAGGAAAAATAATAGGAAATTTTTTTAAAAAGTGAATCAAAAATTAAACTTATGGAATACTGTGAGAAGAGCAAGCAGACTTTTGTAGTTAAATCAGGATGATTTAACACATTTTAAACTCAGAAATATTCTTGAGCAAAGGTTAAAATTTAATGCATGTTTATGCATAAATTTCAGTTTACAAAATATCATAAGAACATACAAATATAATAAAGGGTATGTATGATAGCAGTCAAGAGTGTGTCAAAATTAATGGACAGTAAACTGATTTCTCTTTGGTATAAACTGGGGTGAAACAAGTATACATTTTCACAGGATTTTTGTTTATTTTAGTAATTGACTGGATTACGGAAAAACCTTAAAAGATAAAAAAAAGAGAATCAGATGGAATTTCAACACAATTCTTAAAGATCTTAATTTTGCTGATGACACTGTACATTTTGCATCCTAACATTAAGACCTTCCGTTTAAAACACTTTTAATAAACTATCAAAGAGTGTAGGTTTATCTTTAAACAACAAAAAAAACTAAAACAATAAATTTAAAGAAAAATGACAAATTTAAAATTAAAAAGTAACAAATATATGATGTGGAATCATTTAATTATCATTACTGTTGTAGATAAAAAGATAGCAAGAGTGAAGATATAATGCAGAGAATGATTAAAGCCAATGCATGTTTTAAAGGACTGCAAAAATTCTTAAGAACACCGAATATTAAAATAAAAGCAAAAATAGAAATTTGCAAAACAATTGTCAAAGCAGTTCTACATTATGATTTAGAAATATGGAAATAGAAGAAGAAAAAAATAGAAAAACAGAAACCTTTCAGAACAAATGCTTCAGGTTTATTTTTATAATTCTTTGGCCATACAAGATAAGAAACGAAAATCGAGAAAAATCAAAATAAAGACAACAGAAGAGGAAATGTTTACACGGAGATGGAATTAGCTTGGCCATGCACTTAGAATGCTCAGAGAAAAAATAATATCTGTTGCTCTCACATGGGCCCCAAAAAGAAAAAATCACTAGAGGAAAACCTATGCTTACTTTACAGTGCATGATGTCAAATGAGTTAAAGATCTTTGGGATTTCAGGATGGGTGTTGCTAAGGAGATAGAGGCCATATTGATAAGATGGAGAGATATGCTGGACGCTGATGTGCCCAAAAAAACACAAAGAGGACAAATAAATAACATAATTGTACATAATGAAACAATTATGTTAAATTAGAGAAATTGTTTTTTTTTTAAAATGTCAGAGATTTTCTAGAAAGATTTACGGTTCTACCGAATTATATAAGCAATAAGTTTAATTTTTTCCACAGAAATAGCAGGCACAATAAATAGCGACTTCAAAGTTAATCATGTTATGAAATAAAACAATATAATTTATAATTATTATTAATTGTTAAAAACATAAAGGAAAAGAGTTAAGATATTAATGATGAAATAGGTACACATAAAGTTATGTGGAACTTACCACCAAACCAAAATGTAGGAGAATGTCTAATTTACACATTGGGCAAGACCTGTGTTCTAATAGCCAAGGATCAATACAAATTTTGTGAAAAGAATGCCTAAAAAGAAACATAGATATTTGATTTTAGTTATGTCATTGTAATTGCTTAAAATAATTTTTTAAAATTATATACTGATAATCTAAAAAGTAAAGTATGCAAAATGTGCATTATTAATTTTTTTTCACATTATTCTACATTTGTTATACCATATTTCAATTGGTTAGTAAGAAAAAAATTTGGAACTAAGCGCATGTTTGACTGATGTCATTAGACTGTGCTTAGTAATAAGCTTATTTTTTTATTGAATTCACTTAAAAGTTTATCAGTTTTTTGATTAATAATGTTGTTTTTATTGAATCTAAAATTTTTGTAGAAAATATTTCCAACAAAATGGCAATTTTTCACTTCAACTACAAAAATTACAAATATAATAAAGTAAAACAATATCCTCTGTGAAATTGAAACTGCATTAGTAATGTTATACATTTTGTTACATTTTTCTTTAATTACAGGGAAAATAGAAAAAGTTAGCAAGTTTATGTGTATAATAAATGTCATTTCAAAATAAACACCATTTAGATATAGTAAAGGGTTTTTCCCTGCATATCTGTAGTTTTATTAATGCAAAATATACTGTAGTTTTTCACTTCTAAATTGACTTTCCAAGAAAATTTTATTAAATATATACATTATAGATTTACATAAAAATAATAAAAAAACAGTGGTGTTTTTCTGTTCTTTAAATTTTTCATTAAAATCATTAGTAAGCAATTCACTTGCATTATCTGGGATGGTCATATCACCCAAGGTTGTCAGTAACATTCCTTCTTATTTCAAAAGAAATAACGACAAGCATAAAAATAAACTTAAAAATTTCATACCAATATTAGGTTTAAAGAGAAAAAAATTAATTTGTTTAAAACATAAGGTTTTTATTTATTTATTTATTTTTTGCTTCACAAATCTAGGTTTACAATTTTTTTATTATGCTTTTTAGAAACTTTGTGAATGCTGTTTATTAGCATGCTAATCATAAACAACAAATTATCAAAAATTCAGAAATCTAATAAACTGCAAATCTTCAGAGAAGGCAATCTTTTAATCATGAAACAATAAACTAAAAAAATATAATATTTTATTGTTGCTTAAATATAGGGCAATTTTTTTATAAAAATATAAAAAAGAATTAAAGGAAATTATTAACAATTTAGTTTATATTTCATAAAATTTCTGAAGTGTGAATTTTTTAAACTTTATTATATATTAACCATATCTTCAAGTATTTTAAATATTGTTGTAATATGTAATAAAAAGAAGCTAATTGCTTTGAACTTTTTCAGCTTTTCTTTCTAAAGACTGAATGCAAATTGATAATTTTTTATTTAAACTTAATAACAAGACAAGAAAACAATAATATTTTAGTCATAAAAGTTAAATTACACCAAAGTGAAAATATGCCCCAAGATAATAAAATAGTAAGCTTGAAAAGCTACTTTTATAAGTGCAAAATTCTTCACCACCTGAAATCACTACAGGACTGCCAACTACTATGGTTTTTGCGAAATATTTCATAGAGTGGTAAATAATTAAAAATTAAAACTTTCAAAATTTTTGATAGTTTTGCGAACCTTTTAAAAACTTCATACCAAAAGAGCCTGAACAAAGTGGCACTTCATATGACCTCATAATCATTTTATGTAGTTATTGGGAGAATAACTTCAAACCAAATTTACAAAACTAAGAATCATACGTTAAAACATGAATTCAGCTACATGAGGAAAAGTTTCTTTCAAAAAGTGTAAAAAGTTGGCAGCCCTGTTACTATCACACTCTAATGTGGGAATCCTTGTTTAGTACATCTCAATATAAAAATAAATAATATTAATTTAGTATTTTAGATATATAATATCTTACAACATTTAGATATTTAAACTAATATTTGTATAAGTTTTAGCACATAATTTCTAAAAATTACCTATTAAATAAAAAATGAAATGCCTTTTTTTAGATTATAATAATAAACTTTTGATTAAATTACTTTAAAACTTGTAAGGATGAAAAATGTCTGTGTACAAAATTAGATCAGATAAATTCAACATAGTAATTAAAATCTACCTGCAAGGAAGAGATCTTATAAGTTCTCCTTGTTGAAAGGATTCTATACAAATTGCACAACATTCATAATCTTCATCTTGATCCTAATAAAGAAATTAGGTCAATAGATATTGGATAATAATTAAAACTTTTATTTTAAATAAAAACTTAAACAATTTTAGAACAACTTTCAAAAAGTAAGTACAACAGTATATAATAACAACACAATATACAGGGTGTCTCAAAACTCATAGTGCATTTGTTAAGGAGTGATAGAGGACAACTAGTCAAGCACAAAACAGCAGATAATCCATGGTTGGAATGCAAGTCATAAAGCACTAGAGCATGAAATATGCTGTGTCATGAAATGATGAGAAAAAAAAGACAGAGATGGAATGAAAAGAAACTGATAAAATTAAGAAAAACGTTTTATTAAACAAAATCAAATTAAACAACACTAAGTTCTATATGACAGGAACTGTTCAAAATTGGGAACATCAACATTAACACAATCTTCCTACCATAAAAAGAGTGACTACCACCACCGTACATTGGCAAAAACACCAGGCATCCCTCTTATGGTATCAGCAGCTACGGATATCCAGGCAACAAGATCTTCAGAATCTGTGGAACTACTGTCACAGATGAGACTCTTCATGTGACCCCAGAAGAAAATGTCCAGACATATATATTTTAAAGCCCAGACTCAGAATAAAAGTCTGAGCCCTCTAGTGAATTACGACTTGTGTTCAGAACATGGATTGTATGGTGTTTTGTGCTCGTCTAGTTTTCTTCTAACACCCCTAACATATGTACCATGAGTTTTGGGACACCTAGTATAAAGTTATAAGCGGTAAGAATGAGGCCCATTCTCTAACTAGTGCATATAATCTCCACACTAAGGCCGGCTGCACACTGAGGAAGCGAGAGGGAGGTGAAAAACCCCCAGTTTGACTCTCGCCTCTTGACCAAATGGGCTTTTAGGAGGTGAGCTGAAAAAAGGGCTGCACATTGAGGAAGTGTACTCTTCCTCAACGAAGGCATAGATTCAGCAGATATTTGCGTGTATATATATATAGCATAATAAATAAATACAAAAAGGAAAAAAACGTGAAGAAAATTAAGAAAAACAATAAGTTTTATTTACTGGGCATAAGCTGCAAGTGAATAGAACTAATATATATAAATCTATCTATCTATCTATATATATGCCTAGCGATATAGAAAATATTAACAAAGTCTAAATTAACTGGAGAAAAAGTTTTTTTTTACTCTTCATTCTCAGATGGCGAAAAGCTATTTTCATTAATTAAATTAAAATGTTTAAAAAAAATTTCTGGACAATTTTAAGAAGAAAATAACTTTTAAAAATGAGAAAATAAACAGCTTTTCTTTTCTTATCTTTTTTTTTTAAAAAGAAAAAGAAAGGTTTATTTATTCTTGAAACTGATTGCTAATTTCTTAATAGTTCTCATTTCTTAACAGTTTTTTAAGAACAATTTTTGGTTCACAGAACTGATACACAGAATTTTGGTTCACAGAATTTGCATTTAATGTAATTTAATTTAGTACTATGAAATTGCAATTTAGCAACACTAAAGGAAAAGTCTTCATAGATATTAATTACCAAATACTATTAATTAAAAATATTTTTAAAAAACTTTATCGAAATTCATTAAAAAATAACTTTCAAAATAGAAAAAGAAATTAGAACTAAAAAAGAGCGTCTTTTTAATAATGTGATTAATCAGCTTTGAAAACTAATTTTTGATAGCATAATTTATGCCTGTAATATATTAATTAAGAACAATTTTGCGCACTTAAAATTGTTCAATGAGCACTTTTTAAAGTTCTTATTCAGTATACTACAAATTTATTTCTATTTGCTAAATAACAATTATTTCTTTAAATCATATAAAATAAAATCCTTGTATGACTTTATTGTAAGCAACTTCTAGAACAATATTGTCAAGAATATTATCCAAGAGAAAATTACTGAGAATTTTATAACTCTATTGAAATTATTTAATGTAGAGAAAAATATTATCACTCTCTTCCATTAAAGGATTTTGTTCAAAACTTATATAAAACTATTATTAATTTATTATTCGATTAACACTGTAGTTTAATTTTTTTTCTTTTTGGAAAATAGAAAGTAGACACAAAACTAGTACAGATTCTATTTAAACTTCAAATTGTCAGTGAAAAATAATTAAATTAATTTATTTATACGAAATATTATTTATTACATTTATATCCATAACATTACATTTATAACAAATATTGTTAATTCAATTGAGGATCGTCCCTCATTTTGAGTGAAACAAAGTCTCATGCAAAGAGGAGGCAAGGTTTTACAGGTGGCGAAAATAGCGTTGAACCTATTTGAGAGGTTTGTAGGAGTTTTTAGCCGCCTGGAGGGAAAAAACTCTTCACTCCCTCAATGTATGCTTGCTAGTAGAAAACTATGGGAAACAAATTTACCCCACCTTACGTATTCTTCTCGTTTCTCACTTGCCTCCTCAGTGTGCGACTGGCCTAAGAGTCTGAAAAAAGGCCAGGCAAAAAAAAAAAAACAATAGAAAAGGCAGAATTTCTAAGTGCTAGCAAAAGAAAGAGCAGCATTGAAAGAGCAATCATTAGTTTAAGAGATGAAATAAAAAGAGCAAGTGACAAAAACCTTAAAAATAATAAGATCAATAAGAAGACACCCTGCTGTGACAAAGAACTGATAATAATGTGGGGAAAAAATAAAAGAGCTCTCAGGCTCAAATTCTTAAAAATGTTCAGATCAAAATGAAAATAGCAATATAAGGTGAAATTTAAGAAATGCTCAATGGATTAGTCTAAGAGATGATATAAAAAGAGCAAGTGACAAAAACCTTAAGGCACCCATGTGGGAAAAGGAACTGATAATAATGCCAAAAAAAGAAGAAAGAAAAAAGAAAAGAGCTCTCAGCTTCAAATTTTGAAAAAATGTTCGGATCAAAATGAAACACAACAATATAAAATGCAATTTAAAGAATACTCATTGAAATCTAACATAATGATTAGAATAAAAAGCTATTATTATAACATTGAAACAATTTTTATTAAAAAAATATATATAATTTTAAATAATTCCAAAAATTTAAATAATTTCCTCCATTAAACTAAGAGAAAAGGTTTTGAATAAAAAAAATATGCATTAAAATTGGGTCAAAATTAAACAAAATCGTTATTCTGATTGGGACTCTACTAACAAACATTTACTGCATAATATTCAATAAAAGTTAAAAAGAAAATTGCAAATAATAAATGAAAATAGAGCTTACAGACTCATCAGTTTTGACTGTTTTTACAGGAATTTTATCTAAAGCTTTTTTTGCTGCACTGCATAGCTTTCTCTGAAAATAAAAGCAAATTGATAAAAATATACATCAAATATAAAAATCCATATTAAAAGTACACAATGACAGTAATATCATAAAAAGGTTTTTAACTTATTTTAAATTGGTCATTTTCAATTTGTTCTTTTAGGGATGGACACTTTACGCGGAGGTATCACAAATGAATGACAAGATTTTGAATATTTATATTTTTGAAACTGCGACCCATACTACAATAAATGAATAAGTGATACATTGAATGGAAGCGTTGAAGGGTTTAAAAAAGAACAATCTTTCATGAGCATGGTTAAGAGGATGAGGCAGGATTTTACTAGAATTCAACACGAATCTATGACAGTTGCTGCCTTTGAGCTCGGAATTTTTCAGAATGAAAGGGAAACTATTTCAATAAGTTTCATTTCAGGATACATTATTTAAAATTTGAGAAATATAAAAAGAAAACAGCAAAATTTTCTTGAAACATTGTTGTTTAAATTCATTAAAGTTAAAAACAGAAAAAGATAAAACTCAAATAACACATTTGCACAAATTAGATGTTTATTGTGTAACAAAAGATTCACACATATTTTGTATCGAAAAAAACTTACTTTGATGTTTTTTTTCAATATGTGCAATAATAATTGTAATAAGTGTAATAGTTTTAAATATATAAATATTTAAGGCATGGTCAACTATCTGTGCTAATTCACTTATTTCATTTAGGTAATAGTCATTCTTAACTTGTATTTTAATTTTTTACAATAATATTTGATTTCAAATTAGTTTTCCAGATTATCATATATTTTTCCAAAATTATGCTTAAAAAATGAATCAAAACAAAAATAAATAAATAAATTAAATAAAAAATCTTCAGTTGTTAGAAAGTGCATTCTCTTTTAAATCACGCAAGAGTTTTTAAATAAAGAAATCCACTTTCATCTATCCTCTCCTTAAGGAATTTGAAAATATGGCTTTTCATTATACTATTACCATAAGTCATTCACTAGTAAGATACAAAAATTTTCA
This sequence comes from Parasteatoda tepidariorum, assembly GCF_982258835.1. Classification (NCBI taxonomy): domain Eukaryota; kingdom Metazoa; phylum Arthropoda; class Arachnida; order Araneae; family Theridiidae; genus Parasteatoda; species Parasteatoda tepidariorum. Next base: position 35,172,217 of record NC_141766.1, read on the forward strand.
GAAATATGAAAACTGTATTTTAATAAATAAAAAAAAAGAAGATAATTTCTTAAGAACAATATGATAAGATGTGTCACACTCAGGTTGGTATTGTTTACACAATTTCGTTCAAAACCACAAAGATCTAAATATTTTTTTAGAACATAAGAATTTTATTATAAAAATTTCAAAAAATGTTTTTAATTTTTTTTACGACTTACTTATTTTAGTAATTATTTTCATATTGTTCACAATTTATATTCACAGTATGCATATTTTAGAATATTTTCAAAACAGAATGAATCAGACAAAAAAAAAAATATATATATATATATAGAGTACATTCACAATTATACTTTCACAACTGTTAAGGAAGAACAACACAGTAAAATTTTGTGAAAAAGAAGAATGTTTCAATGGATTTTGCAATGATTACAATAAGCTTAACTGAAATTTTTTTTATCTTATTCTACATATTTTTATTTTAATTTTATCAAATTAAAAAATTAGTGCATTTTTAATAGAATGTCATAACTTATTTTCTAAATTATCCATAACTTGTTGTAGTTAGAAGTAAAAAAAAAAAATCATCCAAATTTGATTCCCTTTTGATCTTTTCAAACTACGTGGATGCAATTTTTGTTGCAGATATGATTTTTAAAAAAAATAATAATTTTCACAAAATGGCAGCGTTTTGAAAAAATATTCAAACAATGACATAAAATAAGTTGCATTTTCGAACATAACTCAAAGTCAGACAACCCAACTAAAAATTTCTTACGCACATAGAATTATATTCATTGTGAATATTGTGAGAAAATTAATTAGTTTAAAATTGTATTTAGAGATACAGCAAATAAAGAAAACAGTTTCGAGCAAATTGCTTTTAAAGTTTTGTAATCAATAATGCAAATAAATCTATAAAATTTTGCAACAAACTATAATGCAAACTATATACAAAGTCCATAAGATGCTTCTTTTCCATCATTTTAAGCCGTCTCAAGTGCTGACATTTTCAAAATGAGCAAATATATATGTTACTAATTTAAACTAACAGAAGCGCTTTCTGTTTACAAAAAAAGCCTTCATTTATAGAACAGAACAGTATATATTTTTTAAAATTATAAATGTAAGAATTTTTTTAAAAAAAATCTAAATATAAAAGAATACATATTCTAATATTATTGGCAATATTCTCCTGTTCTAAAAAATATTTGTATGGTTAACTTTTTTTAAATTTTTGCTATTTGGAAATTACTTTTTATAATATTAATCAAAAACTCTAGCTAAAGGCTAGAGTTTCAGATTGCAGAATTTTTTATTCTCAAAATTAGTGCAGAATTTTCTTATTCTCAAAAGATAATAGAAAAAAAATCACGAGCGTTTTGTTCCACCTTTGATATGCAAGAAAGGAATTTTCTGAATATAGTTCTGCAGAAAGGGGAAAAAAAGTTCTGTGAAAAAAAAAATTTTTTTCGAAAAACTCTGCTCATAAAAAAACGGAACTTCTTTGTTTCCCAAATAAAAAATCCTTCTGCAAGAACTCTGTAATGTTCTGTGACATCTGTGACAATATCGCCACGATTCTGAATGGGGGGGGGGGGCATCAATAATTGAATTTGGCATTGGCAAGCAATCTCTATTAAAAGATATGCAGTGGAATTTCATGAAAATTGGGTAATGGTATAATAAAATAATAGAAATTTTACTTAGCAAAAAAAAAAAAAAAGTTCCGTTAGGCAATCCTAGATATAACATTCCCTACAGCTTGGCATCCCAAATTCCTAGACTTTAATGCTTTTTACTTTTGGCTATAACTACACACTGAAAGATAGAATAATACATTATGGGTATATTCGCTACCACCAGTGGCATAGTTTTAGGAAGGGTTTGGGGGTACAAAACCCCTCCGAAATTATATATATTACTTGATTAACTAACTATTGTATGGTAAGTAGGATGTAAATACAAAAAAGTTTCATTATTCAGTTTTTTGTAGTTTAAACGTTTAGAATATATATATTAGAGGGAAATAGGGCCAAGGTAGCCAAGTTGGCAGGACACTGAACTCAGGTTCGTGAGAACAGGAGTTCACATCCAGCCGTCCGAAAACTCTCTGTGTAGTAAATGGTGACTGGTGCACCTTGAATATGTCGGGTCATAAAGTCCTCCATGTTGCCATAACAAATTAAACTCTGGGGGTGCTGAATTGGAGATTGAGCGTTCTATGGTTCAGGTCAAAATTACAATTGCAGATGAATGAATGGATGCATGACCCTATAAACAGGTATGACGTATGGGTGAGGCAGGAAGACGAATTCTTCGTCATAGATGGCGCCATTGGAAAACAAGAACAGTTGCATCCCATCTGCTTTAATGGCCAAAGACAAGAACAATAGGAGGAGATAACCAATAACCCCGTCGAACATGCATTGAAACTATGTCACTGGCTACCACACACTGCTTTCAAGAAATAAACATGGGATCTCATGCTTTCAGATGGTATTAGACAGCACAGTATTGGTTAGTTTCAGAAATAAGGCGAAATGTAGAAATAAATAATAAATAAATAAAAATAAAGTTAAAATAAGGGTTTTGTCTTTCGACCCCACTTCTGACTAAACAGTTGAGAATCGGGATCATATTTTCCAGGTAGAGGATACCAGAATGCATAAATCAGAAACTGTCATAAAAAAGTATATTTATTCAGTATAAGTTCGTATTTTTGTTAGATTTTGTAACTTAAAATATGGTTTTGACAAGGAAATTTAATATTTATATCTTGGACCATTATGATTACACGTTAAAGCGCGAAAATCTGATAATTAGAGTTAAATTTCATACCATGAGTCACATTTTTATTTTTATTTTGCACACTCTTCAAAGAAAAGCAAAAATTTTTTTTAATATTAGAGAGATTTTGCATAGCGATACGGTATCCCGCTGCCTGTAACGGTAACGTTATTTGATCTTCACAAGCTTCACAGCGTATGAGTGAAAATTTTTATGCAAACTGCAGAATCAAGGTTAGCGTTGTGCATAGCTTGAGAAAAACGCTATGCAAAATCTCTCTAACAATATTATTCGTTCGTAAACGCTAAGTTTAAAAATTGTTTTAAAAAGTGTTTAAATCACGTTAAGAATATTAAAAAAAAAAAACTTTCGTAAAAAACGTAAATTGGGGAACTTTCGTCTGATAATTGAGAAGCTGAGAGTATGAACATTTTAGAGACATTTTAGTGAATTTTGAGAAAATTAGTGAATTTTTAGTAAATTTAGTGAATTTTTAGAAAATTTTATACGTTGATAAAGAAATAAAGATAGTATTGCTTTTATGCTTTTGTCCGCAAGGCTCAACTTGGCAAAACTTTTGAATTTTCAACAATAATTTAAACTGTTATAACAATAATTTGAATCAGTTATAAAAAAAACTGTTTTTTTTTCTTCCTTTCTTTCAGATGCACTTGAAACCCTTTTCCACTCTAAAAACATTTAAAGACTATTACTTTGTACCTTCATCTACTGAGATTTACGAAATTTAATAACATACAAAATAAATTAATGTTGTATAGATAAATAAGACAAAAATAAAGTCTTTTCCCGAGAAATCTCATATAATTTCAAGGATATCATTTCAAATCTTCTTCTACTCTGCTAAAAATCTAAGAAACGTTATTTTCCCCCAAAACAAATATAAATACTTAAAATATAACTTACCGATAACATTTCCTTGGCATGAATATATCGAAATCTTTGAATGTAATAGAAGATAAGCCATGCAAAAGATATGATCATGAGAACGATGAAAGATAAAGAAACAAATAACACAGATGTCCTATTTATTTGTCCAAATCTAAAAATTCCACGAGGTCCAACACCGATTCTCATTATAATGCGGGTACCATTATCTACTAAAGATGCTAGTTGTTCTCCCTTCCTTTCGTTTATCACTACAAATGTTATCCGGTACGCTACAAAATAACAAATCGATACATTAAATAAAATAATTAAGTACAGGAGAGAAAAACATTTATGAGTAATGCATTACAAATGTCATGCGGTAAGTTACAAAATAACAAATCGATACATTAAATAAAATAATTAAGTACAGGAGAGAAAAACGCTTATGAGTAATACATTACAAATGTTATCCGGTACGCTACGAAATAACAAATCGATATATTAAATAAAATAACTAAGTACAGGAGAGAAAAACATTTATGAGTAATACATTACAAATAATATCCAGTAAGTTACAAAATAACAAATCGAAATATATTAAACAAAATAACTAAGTACAGAAGAGAAAAATATTTATGGGTAATAAATACACTATAAATGTTATCAGGTACGTTACAGAATGACTAATCGATATATTAAACACAATAATTAAGTAAACAAGAGAAAAACATCTATAAGTAATACACTACAAATGCTAACCGGTACGCTACAAAATAATTAATCGATATAATAAACGAAATAACTAATTACAGAAGAGAAGAACCTTTTATTTATAGGCTCTACTTTAAGTCAGGGCTTTTTAAACTATGGGTAAAGATAAGCCGTATGGTTAAACTTTGGGGTCGTAAAAAATATGAATTGTAATATATTTTCTACATGGTGTGTGTGGGGGAATAGTTAAAAATATTATTATTATAGGTATATTGCTGCTATATGGAGGGAAAAAAAACTGAACACCTTAACAAATTTTGACCAACAGGGATCGTGTTTTCATGTACCAAGAAGCAAATATAAAAATGCGATTAAACATGTCAGTTTGTGCTGATGATTTTTTAAGTTATAAAACAACACACAAAAAATGTAACTTCTCTGAATTAAAACGTAGCTTCTTTAATTCTTGACCTTCGAAATATGGTATCAGTCGCAATCTGGAAAAACAATTTCTCAATAAGTTTGAGATTTTGGCCATATTTCTGTAAATATTCAAGAGAAAATGAAGTAAAAGTAAAACAAACGTAAAGGCTTCACAATTGTGTGACCAATGGCATGATTGCGGCAATGCGGCCAGCATTGCGCATAGGCCACCTTTACTTCCCAGATAAACTAGTATCCTTCGACTTGAAGCTAGAAGGGCTTCAAGCCGCCACTGGGAATCGAACTTCAGTGCTTCACAATGACAATTCAGTGCCTTAACTACTGAGCCCTAGCGGCTCTAAGAGAAGATACAAAAAAAAAATGACCTCACTTCTTAAATTCGTTTATCCAAAAATAATTTAATAGAAAATGTCACTTTTTAAGCTTATTTATTTGTCAATAAAGATCGATACATTTTTGAATTGCAATTTATACAAACCTTTACAATTTGAAACAACAAAACGCAAAATATAAACTAAATAAATATAATAAATTTTGAGAAATGAAAAAAAAACGTTTTTTTTTTCTTTTAAATTTTTTATAAGTTAAAAAACTATTTGCCGATATTTTTTTTCAAATTTCACATTTTTTCATTTAAAATATTATAACTTTAAATGAAGTAAAAAATTTTTACACAGAACAAATCAAAATTTTTTTTCATATTTTTTAAAAATTCCCCACAATTTGAAGGTCAAATATTCGAATTAGTCAAAAAAATAAATTAAGAAGAGGAAATACGATTTTTCTACTAAAATTATTGTCTGCACGATTAATACCTAACGTTGTCATCAGCACAATTTATTTAGTCTAACTAAACGATACGATTAAACCAATGATTTACTAAGACTGCATCTTAGTACACGAAAATTCAATTACTAGATCAAAAGTTATTAATTTAAATCCATTTTTTTTTATTTTGAGCACTGTACTTTGCTTTTATTTGAATGTCTATAAAATCTCAGATTTCTAATCAAAGGGTATAATAACATTATTTGGTTGTTGCTACACAGCCAGAGATTAAATGCAAAATAATAACAAAAATGATTTTAAAAATATGTTCATCAAAAAAATTTTTGAATATTTTTTATTTATTTATTCACTATTATTACTTTTTCCCTTGATTTATTCATTTATTTATTTATTGTAAAAAGCTGCAATTAGGGTAGATTTCTCTTAAATACTTGTTTTGTTAAATGTCATGAAACAGTAAAGTGTAAAACTTTTTTTTGCATTGGTTGAGAATTAGGAAATAATTAACAATTTAGGACGAAAACTGATTATTAAGATTTAAAAGGGGAAAAGAAAAACCGGGTTTTTAAGCAATTGTTGAGTTAGAAATACTGTACATACATTCTTAAGCAAGACAAATTACTGATTAATGAAATAATAAAAAATTTAAAAAAAAAAAACGCAGCAATGATTAGATTAAATCAAAGTAAAGATTGAAAAAAAAGAGAGGAAAAATAGATGTTCATTCAAAAAATACCGAAGTTAAAATGGAAAGATAAAAATGAGAATTGATTAAAGTCGTGTTTTTAAAAATAATCGTCTGTTAACATAAACTTTAATTTTGTAACTCTAAATTTAGAAACTTTAACAAAATAATGACAGCCAAAAATGCAGCTTTGTTTCCTTTGACATTTTTATCAGTTTTACTTTTAGATATGTCAATTTCATAAATTGACATAATCATGTCAAATTTATAAAATGGTAGTTTGTTTATAAAGTCAAGGTTTCTAAACTGTAACAGAAGAAATCAAAAGTTGATTATTATTTTATGAAATAATGTGCAAGTATTTAGACATCTCACACGATTATATCTGCTAAAAGAGCCCTCTTTTTGCGGATATAATCGTTTGAGTTGGGTTTGAGTTATATCTTTTCCTTTTTTTGTTTTCCGACAGTTAAATTTTTTTTTTAATTTTTTAAAATTTTAATATTTTTAAAAAAAATTTTTAATAGTTTTTTTCTTTTCTTTTCATAATCTTTATACTTTTTTCATGCGTCTCTATATTTTCAACTTATATTTCAAAAAAAGCAATATCGTTCCTAAATTCTGGTGAATCACAATTGAGGAAAGCGGGGTTAAAAATATCAAAACAAGTTGACAAGTTCGATTTTTTTGATAATCACTTTTCAACTACTCCTTTTGATTTTCGTCAACATATATATACAGATTATGATGCTTTTATCCTTCCTCTCTAACCTCAATAGCAGTACGCCAGATTTAAATAATGTTTATTCTTGTAAATAATGTATGCTATACTCTCGGCGACCAAAGTTTTTTATACGGTCCCGGTGAAGTGTCAGTTTCCCGCCACAACAGTAAAAAAAAAGCATGCTCATCTTATAGTATTTAATAACTTACTGTTTATTTAGGTCTATAGACTTTGGAGATATACATTTTTAAATAATATTTTACAAATTGTGAAGTTTTTCCTTCTCAAAAAAGTATTTGTGCTTTCAAAATCCGGCATATTATGCTCGTTGAACTAAACTTTTTTACAACTATTATGACAATTATGTATTAACTTAATGTGACTGCAAGGTGTTACACCTTTTTCCATTTAAATACTATTTTTCGAATTTTAATACTTGCACATTTTTTACTTTTTTCTGCCAAGTATCTAAAAATATACAGGGTTTTTAGAAAGACCCTCCTTAATATGCATTTTTAGAGTCCTTATCAAAAATGAAATATATATATATATATATATATATATATATATATATATATATATATATATATATATATATATATATATATATATATATTTGTAATAACAGGGCTCCAACCCTGTTATTAGTGTCGTATTTAGCTTGAAATAATTGCAGTCTTAAGCCATCATACGTTCTAAACAGGTTTATTTAAATATAGCTGGTATCGATAACAGTCACGTCCCCACTCCTGCAAAGGAGGGGGAGTGGACAAGACTCCGGACAATTCCGGCACAGCTTATCAGGATCACATTATGATGAAAAGGACACGCAAAACTATGCGTTCTTAGGTTTTATACCAACATAGATTTGAAGTAAAAAGGCACATTCGTACATTCCTTGTATCCTTACGCATTAAGGAAAATCATTTCTGCTTCCTTATATGGAATTGAAAAAGGGAGCGATTCTAAAAATAACTCTTCCCTTGAAATATAAATCTATTTATATTTCAATGGCATGTTTTCAGCCTTGAATTCCTAAAATAGAATCTCTCTACGCTTATTCTTTAACAAAGACATTTTATGAAAACGAAAGAGTTTTAGTTCTTTTATTAATACAAAAGTATTTACTTCTTGTATTACATCCCCCCCAAAAAAAATTTTGGTGAGCCAAAAATAAAAAAAATTTAGAATACTTTAACTTTAAAATTTTTAGGTTGGTACGACTGTTCCTTTTTCCCTACTACAAACATTTTTTTCAATTATGTAAAGAAGAAAAAAATTATTTACAATGACAAAAATATTAAAAACATGATTATGCAATTTATCTATTTAGTAACTAAACAGAAAGAAAAATTAAACATTTATAAAACTAACCTACTAAAATTTTCAAAAAAATTTTTCACACAAAAATATACAACATTTTATGGAAACGAACTGGACAACAAGTGTCATTTAATCAGAATTTAAGATTCTGTGTGGTTAAAAATACTTCCTAAGCTTTGATACGATTTTCCACCCGTACTACTGGTACCTCGTCGCGCCTGGAATGCTGGAGAGTGTCCCATCCGATGACCCTACAATTCCATAGTGCCACAAAGTTGGAAGAAACATCAAACATGGTAGTGATTCGACACCGAGTGATCCTACAATTCTTACTACTCAAGTTGTGAATTAAAAAGTGAATGTGCGCGAATCTTAATCATGAATATTCATGAATTGCTACGATTCAAGTGCGCGAAAGGAAAAAAAAAAAAAGTGATATATTTTTTCTTCTTCAACGATATAGATGAAGGTCAAAAGTGTAGCAAATGGAAAGGATTGACTGTAGATATATTTTTTTTTCTCTCTCATTTTTTTTTCTTTCTCAATGTTGTGATTAAAAATTTTAGTAATATTAGATATGAGTAGTAATCTAAATATTTTATTTTGAATAATGGAATAGAGTATTATTATGATTAGATTGAATTTCTTGTGTTTATATATATTTTTTTTATATATAATATTGATATAATATTGTTTAGTGCATTTAAAATGTTTTTGAAGAAAAAAAAAATAATAAATGTGATTCAAACGTCAATTAAACTAGTGACGGCAAACTAAATTAAATTTTTTTTAAACTTTTGTTTTCTAATGATTTTTTTTTTTACGTTCTAAACAGGTTTATTAAATATAGGCTGGCATTGCTAACAGTTGACGTCCAAGCTGCCTACGGGAGGGGAATGGACAAGACTCCGGACAATTCCGGCACAGCTTATCAGGATCACATTATGATGAAAAGGACACGCAAAACTATGCGCTCTTACGTTTTATACTAACAGAGATTTGGAGTAAAAAGGCACATTCGTACATTCCTTGTAACCTTACGCATTAAGGAAAATCATTTCTGCTTCCTTATATGGAATTGAAAAAGGGCACGATTCTATAAATAACACTTCCCTTGAAATATAAATCTATTTATATTTCAATGGTATGTTTTCAGCCTTGAATTCCCAAAATAGAATAACTTTACGCTTATTCTTTAACAAAGACATTTTATGAAAACGAAAGAGTTTTAATTCTTTTATTAATACAAAAGCATTTAATTCTTGTATTACATATATATATATATATATATATATATATATATGTCATACAATAAGTAAATACTTTTGTATTAATAAAAGAATTAAATCTCTTTCGTTTTCATAAAATGTCTTTGTTAAAGAATAAGCGTAGAGAGATTCTATTTTGGGAATTCAAGGCTGAAAACATACCATTGAAATATAAATAGATTTATATTTCAAGGGAAGTGTTATTTATAGAATCGTGCCCTTTTTCAATTCCATATAAGGAAGCAGAAATGATTTTCCTTAATGCGTAAGGTTACAAGGAATGTACGAATGTGCCTTTTTACTTCAAATCTAGTGTTGGTATAAAACGTAAGAGCGCATAGCTTTGCGTGTCCTTTTCATCATAATGTGATCCTGATAAGCTGTGCCGGAATTGTCCGGAGTCTTGTCCACTCCCCCTCCCGTAGGGAGCGTGGACGTCAACTGTTAGCAATGCCAGCCTACATTTAATAAACCTGTTTAGAACGTATGAGGGCTTAAGACTGCAATTATTTCAAGCTAAATACAACACTAATAACAGGGTTGGAGCCCTGTTATTACAACCCGACAGGATTATTACAAGTCGACAGGATAGTTGCTTCTTGCGGAGAAAGTTTACCCATTTTGACTGCTTCGTGGAAATTTTCCATCACCCCCGGAGGAGAAAAAAATCGGCAGTGAAAAAAACGTTGAAGGAAGGAAGGATGGCGATTTTCCACCCGTACTACTGGTACCTCGTTGCGCCTGAAATGCTGGAGAGTGTCCCCTGAAACCAGTGAAAGTATCCCATCCGATGACCCTACAATTCCATAGTGCCTCTAAGTATGAAGAAACATCAAACATGGTAGTGATTCGACACCGAGTGATCCTACAATTCTTACTACTCAAGTTGTGAAATAAAAAGTGAATGTGCGTGAATCTTAATCATGAATATTCATGAATTGCTAAGATTTAAGTGCGCGAAAGAAAAAAGAAAAAAAAAGTGATATATTTTGTGTCTCTCGTCAACGAAAATAGATGAAGGTCAAATGGAAAGGATTTACTGTAGATATTTTTTTTTCTCTCATTTTTTTTTCTTTCTCAATGTTGTGATTAAATATTTTAGTAATATTAGATATGAGTAGTAATCTAAATATTTTATTTTGAATAATGGAATAGAGTATTATTATGATTAGATTGAATTTCTTGTGTTTATATATATTTTTTTTATATATAATATTGATATAATATTGTTTAGTGCATTTAAAATGTTTTTGAAGAAAAAAAAAATAAATGTGATTCAAACGTCAATTAAACTAGTGACGGCAAACTAAATTAAATTTTTTTAAACTTTTGTTTTCTAATGATTTTTCAAGATTTAACCTCATAAAAAGTAAAATTTTTCAAAACTTTCTTTTGAACCAAACAATGAAAAGTTTTCAAATAAACTTAAAGAAAGTGTAATACTTCTTTTAATTTTTCGGACTTGGTCAAAACTAAATATTCCTATTTTAAAAAATGTGAAACCCAAACAAACGGACAGTTAACACTTAACAAAATTGTGAGACTCCCTTATTACGATAGGCCAAATTGTTAACTCAGCTAGGTTTTTATAATTGATACTGATGTACCATATGCTTTAGTAGGGTTGTAGACTTGCAGGGATTTTTGTTTGTTTATTGATTGTGTCGGGCCAGTTGTTATTCTATTTGGTAAGAGACTGATCATCTCTGCTAATTCTAAAAGTGACAACTTATCTTTGCACATTAAACAGCAGAATTCTCAAAATGTTAAGGTTAAAAATGGTGAAAAAGATGTTTCAAAAAAAGTAAACATCGAAAAAAAGAAAAGAATGATGCTTCAAAAAAGTAAGCATCGAAAAAATGAATGTTAAGGATGTTTCAGTAAAAGTAAACATCAAAAAATAGAAAGAAAGAATGTCCAAAAAGTTCAAAAGATTCGAAGATAGATCTAGGTAATGGATGCGTTCATTATCAGGTTAATATCGACGAAAAAATATGTAAAGGGTAACAAAAATAAAAAATAGAAGGAAAAATAGGAAAAAGAAAGAATGGACCAAGAAACTGATTACAAAAACAAAATAAATGAAAAGAAATTTAAGTAAACAAAATTTTGAATAAGTTCATGTATCAAAGCATAGGAAATATCACAAACAACAAATGTTGAAATTAAATTCTAAATAAATGACACTTGTTGTCCAGTTCGTTTTGCATAAAAATTTTGTATATTTTAGTGTGAAAAATTTTTTTGAAAATTTTAGTAGATTAGTTATGTAAATATTTCATTTTTCTTTTTGTTTAGTTACTAAATAGATAAATTGCATAATCATGTTTTTAATATTTTTGTCATTGTAAATAATTTTTTTCTTCTTTACCTAATTGAAAAAATGTTTGTAGTAAGAAAAAAGGAACAGTCGTACAAACCTAAAAATTTTAAATTTAAAGTTTTCTAAATTTTTTATTTTGGCTCACCAAAAATTTTTTTTGGGGGGGATGTAATACAATAAATAAATACTTTTGTATTAATAAAAGAATTAAATCTCTTTCGTTTTCATAAAATGTCTTTGTTAAAGAATAAGCGTAGAGAGATTCTATTTTGGGAATTCAAGGCTGAAAACATACCATTGAAATATAAATAGATTTATATTTCAAGGGAAGTGTTATTTATAGAATCGTGCCCTTTTTCAATTCCATATAAGGAAGCAGAAATGATTTTCCTTAATGCGTAAGGTTACAAGGAATGTACGAATGTGCCTTTTTACTTCAAATCTAGTGTTGGTATAAAACGTAAGAGCGCATAGTTTTGCGTGTCCTTTTCATCATAATGTGATCCTGATAAGCTGTACCGGGTTTGTCCGGAGTCTTGTCCACTCCCCCTCCTTTTCAGGAGTGGGGACGTGACTGTTATCGATACCAGCTACATTTAATAAACCTGTTTAGAACGTATGATGGCTTATGACTGCAATTATTTCAAGCTAAATACAACACTAATAACAGGGTTGGAGCCCTGATATTACGTATATATATATATATATATATATATATATATATATATATATATATATATATATATATATATATATATATATATATATATATATATATATATATATATATATAGAAATCAGAGAAATCACACTATAGGGCAAGGGAATGTAATAAACAACCAGATAGGTTTGATTGCGGGGTCAACAGAGATAGGTTGAAAGACGACTAATAGAAACACCTTAAAGTTTCAACTTCCAATTAAATCAGCTTTGACGTTTATTATGTTCGCTTCCTCTACTGTAAATTGTCAGGCTCCGATAGCGTTTTTGCTTTATCCATCTAAAATACTAATTTGCGACCTCCATATGTATACTTTTTGTTTTTATTATGAAAGAGATTCTAAAAATGTACATTAAGGGCGATCTTTACACAACACCCTCCATACTGTATATATTAAGTGCAGTGACTATTGATCATTCTGAATAGATCTATTGATTCCCAGCTACTCACATTTTGAAATGTTTAAGAATTTTAGAACAAACACCTAAATTGAGTAAATTCATAATTTTATCTAATGACAAGAATTAACGCAAGTTATTGCAAAAGTTGCCATAAATATTTTAATAAATTATTTTTTCTAACCAAAACCACCAATTTTGGAGCAAATCTTACACCCACCCACCCACAAAATGTTTCTAATAGTATCTAGATGTTTACAGATAAAGGTAAAGCATTTCAGCAACAGCCCATTTGTGGACATCATGGATGTCCATAATTTCGAGACGAATGTGGAAATGTAGTCAGCATTGCGCACAGGCCGCCTTTACTTTCCAGACAAGCTGGTAGTCACTGATCTAAAGCTGGATGGGCTTCAAGCCGTAACAGAGGATCGAACATCTGTTCTTTACAATCACTGAGTAATCACTGATCAGCTGTATGGAAATGATAATAATAAAATAAAGATTCAATAGGACGATTATTTGATAATATTTTTAACAAATGGCAGCACTGGGTAAGCTTTATTTTACTGCGAGAAAGATTTCTTTTAAAAAAGATTTTATTTTTATTACTAGTACCAATAGTATTTCAATAATATTTTACTATTAGTATTTCCAGTATTGAATTACTATTTTATTCTTAATATTACTAGTATTTTATAAGTATAACTAATATTTTATTACTAGTAATTTACTAGTATTACCACTATTTTATTACTAGTATTTCCTGTATTTTATTTTATTACTAGTATTTTACTAGCACTTTATTACTATTTTATTGCTAGTAATTTACTAGTATTTTATTACAAGTATTTACCAGTATTACTAGTATTTCTAGTATTACAAGTATTTTATTGCTAGTATTTTACCAGTATTAATAGTATTTTATTATTAGTACTTAACTAGCATTACTAGTATTTCATTACTAGTATTTTATTTTATTACTAGTATTTTACTAGTTCTTTATTACTACTATTTTACTAGTATTTTATTACTAGTAATTTACTAGTGTTTTATTACTACTATTTTATTACTAGTACTTTATTACTACTATTTTAGTAGTAGTAATTTATTAGTAATTTCTTACTATTTTATAACTAGTATTACTAGTATTTCACTAGTATATTACTTGTATTTTATTACTATTTTATAACTAGCATTTTACTAGTATTTTATTACTAGTATTTTACTAGTACTTTATTACTACCACTTTATAACTAATATTTTACTCGTATAACTAGCATTTTATTACTTGTATTTTTATGCCTGTCAAAATGTCACGTCGAAACATCACTTCAAAAAAAAATCTATATCTAAATCTATTAATTCAAACAAAAACAGATTAAAGTAGGTTTTTTACACTCAAACTTGGGGGTCGTAAGTTTGATCTTGGTGGCTCACAAAAAAAAAAACGACGTGTATACGCAGATAAGTGCATATTAAATCTGATGTGGCTGAAAGTCCTCTCATAGTTTTTAGTGTTAGGAGAGAGGGGGTACTAGCTCAAGCGCTGTCCATGTCGTCTGACCGGGATCAAAATTATGTGGCACTCCTACCATGGCCGTTAAAAAATAGAGCTCTAAAAATGAAGCTAGATGCTAGGCCATGCCTGGGTGATGATGATCCTTAAAATAATTTTTCAAATATTTTAAAGTATTTTCTTATGTTTTAATAAACTTTTGTGATACAATAATTAAAATATTTTCTCAAGTATTTTAAAGCATTTCAGGGTGCGTAGACAAATTTTTCTACAAAAAATAAGCATCTTTCAAGTACTTTTTAAGCACTCAAAAAATATTTTTAATCATTTTCCGAAAAAAAAAATCATAATTACGATCAGTGCAGTAATAAAAAAAAATTTTTTCTATCGTTTAAAGCTCTTAATTTATAATCATAAAATCAATAAAATTTAGAAACATTTTAAAAAACTTTACATAATCATGATAAAATAACTAGTTTCTGATAAATATTGCAGAAAAAAATGTGAAGATCATGCATTTTTTGTAATTTAGAACAAAAATCGATACGGCAAAAAAAAGATCTCTTTTTAAAAGATAGAAAATTAAGCACTTTTTACAAACACCGAATAAAAAAAAAGCACCTTTAAGGGCTTTTAAAAAACGTTAATGAAAAATAAGCACATTTAAAGCACTTTTTAAAAACGCTACGCACCCTGCATTTTCTTATGTTTTAATAAAGATTTTTGCAATAAAATATCCATACTTAAAATAAAAAGCATTTGAAAGTATTTTCTTATGTTTTAATAAAAATTTTTTCCATAAAATATCCATCCTTAAAATAACTTCTCAGATATTTTAAAGTACTTTCTTGCGTTTTAATAAAAAATTTTAATATAAAATATTCCTCCTTAAAAAATAAGTTTTCCACTATTTTAAAATATTTTCTAATGTTTCAATAAAAATTGTTACAATACAATATCCATCCTTAAAATAATTTTTCAAATATTTTAATGTTCTTCCTTACGTTTCCAAGAAATATATCTGCAATAAACTATCGCTACTTAAAATTATTTTTGAAGTATTCTAAACTATTTTATCATGCTTCAACAAAAATGTTTGTGATAAAATATCCACCCTTAAAATAATTTTTCAAGGATTTTAAAAGTATTCGCTTATTTTTTAATCCCAACTTCTGAAAAGTGCCCTTAATTAAATCTAAGAACAAAGTGAAAATGACATCAAAGATATTGACACTATAATTAGTTTTCGAAATCTGGGCTTTTATGGAGCATAACCGACTTATAAACGCTAGCAATTAATTTGAAAAATATTAAACAGAATTATCAGTCACTGAACAAGAAATTTATTTCCCTTAATTTCATTTACTAGACAATGCCTATTTGAACCTAGACAAACAACTTAATAGCATCGATTGCGAAGACAAATGGTATGCGAAAAGAAATTGTAAGTCTTCAAGACAAATTAAATTATATATGAAAGGATTCTTTGACCTAATTCAAGTTAAATTGTTTTTTAGTGACAGGTTGTGAAAATAGAGATGGGAATCAAGAGTCTTTCAAATAAATAAGCAAAATAAATACCAAACCCGAATATTTGACAATCTTTGACACAGAATTTTAATAGTTTTCGTTATTTTATATTAAATTAGGTCAACACAAGTGAAAAATATTATACTTAGCATTTTAGTAATTGATGGTTATAAAATACAGCATTCAACACCGGTATCTTTTGGGCTCAAAAGTAAAATCTTCCAAACAATAATTTTTCAAATTTAGAGAAACATTCATTCAACATTTATTCATTAAAATCTAAGAGAAATATTTAATCAACATTGGGATTTATTTAATTTACAAACTCAATTATTGATGAATTTTAAAATATGAATGTAAAATTTTATATATTTGGTAATCATTAACACTTTGAAGCAGAATTTTTATATTTTTCATTATTTTATATTAAATTAGGTCAAAATAAGTGAAAAATATTATATTTAGCATTTTAATAATTGATGGTTATAAAATATAGCATGAAACACCGGTATCTTTTCTGAGCAAAAGCAAAATCTTCCAAACAATAATTTTCCAAATTTAGAGAAACAGTTCATTAAAATCTTAGAGAAACATTTAATCAACATTGGAATTTATTTAATTTATGAACTCAATTATTGATGAATTTTAAAATATGGAAGTAAATTTCTCTTCCAACTACTTTTATTGAATTATATATTTTAGTACAAATATAATTCAGATAATTTAACACCTTTTTTTCTAACTACTAGTCTGTTTTTTTTATAATTAAAAAATACCAAAATACATTTTTGCTTGTAATTAGTGCATCAGAAAAAAATATATAAAAGGGACACCGGTGTCTCATCTGCGTCAAAGGGTTAAAGGAAGCTAGAATTGGAAATAGGAAGAAGACATCTTTAAACCCTTAAAAAAACGCTTATTACTATTTGATTTATTAAAATCTGGAATAAAATTTTTCAAGAATTTGTTGTGTTTTGTGAGTTGGAATTTACTATAAACTCACTAATTTATTGTATGCATAAATGTATAGTAAATTATATATATATATATATATATATATATATATATATATATATATATATATATATATATATATATATATATATATATATATATATTGTAAAATAAACATTTTTTTTAAAAACATCAGATATACATATGCAAGATACTTAAAAAAAAATTTTAAATTTAGAGAAATATTAATACTCTTGTTTAATTACACACATGTTCTTTGCATAACAATTTGTCCTTAAATAATTTCAATTTCTAAAAAAATTAGTTCTTAATAAAACAACGACAAAAATGTCACATGAAATTACCAAATAATTTTAACGGAAATTAAAGAGAAATTTCTATTTTCAACATATAAACATGTATTTTCGATAGCATTTCATGCTATATTTGTTCAAAGTCTTATTCATGACCAAATTTAAAAAAAAAAAAAAAAAAAAAAAAAAAGAGTTTTAAATAATTTTAGCTTAATTTTTAAATAATTCATTTAGGATATCTCTTCTTAGTTCTCCAACAATTCCAGTACGAAATTGGAAGAATTAATTTCTTGTGCATCCGCATAGCTGATACACAAAAAAATTAGGTTTATTTCTTTATTTATTTATATATATATATATATATATATATATATATATAATAATTAAAAAAAATGAAGGAAAGGGTGGGCTTTTGAAAAAATTAGAATTGTTAATTCTCTAATCTCTCTAATTCGAATCTCTCATTTTTCTGAAATAATAATTCTAAATTAGATTGTAATTAAAAATAGACTCAAATTGAAATTAGATTCGAATAATTGAAATTACATTCTCTAAAATAAGGCATAGTTCTTTCACATATATTTCTAAGAATTGAGTAGATTATACAAAACTTTTATTATAAAAAACAAAACAAATAAATTGTTGCAATATTTGCTTGTAGTGGATAAAATTGGATATTTGTTTCTGATAAAACTTGATATCTCTTGGTTGCAGAAGCTTTGTTTCCACAAATCAAGCATTCTATATATTAGTGTGATTATAAAATAATTTCGCCAAAACATAACATCTTGCGAGCATACCGTTTGAAAGAATGAAATAAAATTCAGTCTAAAGGTATAAGATACTCATTTAAGAATAGCGTTTAAATCGTTTATCTACTTCTAATGACAACGATAGGATATTGAATTTTTCAACACCTACATTTTCTTATAGAAACGTGATCCCCACAGTAAAAAAACTTAAAATGGAACCGGAAAAATGATAAAGACGCTAAGCAGAAACGAAGAGAGCAAGCCTATGCATGCAGCATGCAAGCCTATTATTTTCTTTTTCATCAGAGAGCGCTTTCAGTATCGAAAATTTTTCATAAAATACTATTTTTTCATCGCTGCCTAGCGCCGACGTTTTTGATGGTAAAAATTTAGTTCCAACTTAATTTTAAATTTTTTACTGGAAAGATTGATGAAAAGAGTAGGTGTTGCTATTTTTAAATTTCGAAAGTAGGATAATCCTAATTAGAGTAGTTTGAGAGTAGGATAATCCTTATTAGAGCAGTTTGAGACTAGGATAATCCTTATTAGATTAGTTGGGATAATCCGTGGGATTGGGCAGGATAATCCTTATTAGTACTAATCTTGAGCGCATAGCTTATAATTTTTTTTTATCAACTTTAGTTTCGTTCTTATGATCGGTATGCATACTAAAATGTTATATGTCGCAGATATTTCATTACCACCCGGCATAAAAAAATTGTAAGACTTTTTTTCTTTTTTTTTTTTTGAACTAAAATTTAAACTTCGATAGACAATCTTTTTATATTAATTCTATTATTAACTTGATGTTCTATTTTAGTATACTACAATGAGAATAGTGATGGGTTTAGTCTTCGTTCAAGGATTGGATTGGGGTTCGATTTGCCGTATTAAAATCCGGGTGTCTAATTGGACTGCACTATCTGTGATCGTGTCTTATTGGTTCGGAATTCACTCTATAAAAAATCTCCCCGACGGTTTAAAAACCGAAAAATTTCACGCACGATTTTAAAGCGTGGTACTAAGACTGAGAGATTATTTCCAATATCTGTCCTAGGAAATAAATTCTGGTAGTGTAATGCGCGCATGCGTTAACACTGTCGTCATATTACCATTAAGATGAATTTCAAACCATCGCCAATAGTCCATTAGTGAAGCTTTTGTACGACCTTAAGCCCTTGACATATCATTTCTTGATATAAAAATGATCTTTGATTGCACTGAAAACAACAATTCGCAACGGAATGTTGACAGAGATGCCACTGCTCCGGACACGCCAAAATAATTAAATAACGGTAAATAACTACAAACTAAATTTTGCAAATATTTGACAATTTTTGCTTGCTTTTTAAAAGGTATAGCATGACATAACTACTATAAAGTGGTGAATTATATAAGCCTACGAATTATTTAGAAATAGTGATGGATAAAAATCTACTAAATTGAATTTATTAAACCAAGAATCACAACTGATAAACTACCACTTCAACATATTTTTTTGCTGTCCGGAGCAAGTTGGCATTTCTGTGTTGAAGACGCTTGAGACACGTCAATTATTGTTTTGACATAAGAAACAAATGACGTCTCCCAGACGTCTTCGTATGTCAAGTGGTTAACAACAAAACCAATCAACTTAAATTCGAAAGTAAACCTCTTCTTCTTTCACTATGAAATTAACAGAGATGCCAACTGCTCCGGACAGGCCAAAATAATTTAATAATATATGCAAATATTTGACTATTTTTGCTTGCTTTTAAAATGTATAGCATGACATATATACTCTAAAGTGGTGAATCATATAAGTCTACGAATTATTTAGAAATAGTGGTGGATAAAAACCTACTAAATTGAATTTATTAAACCAAGAATCACAATTGATAAACTACCACTTTAAAACATGTATTTGCTGTCCGGAGCAAGTTGGCATCTCTGAATAAATGTTTCATTTAAATCTATGAACTGAATTGAATATAAAACATTACCTTTACGTTCAACTTTAATGAATCTTGTACTGTGACTATCGCTATACAGCACAGCAGCAGACGCATCTTCATCAGCAACATGTTTCAACTTGACTTGATCACGACAATTTCCATGCTTGATTAAAGCAATGAATGGCTCCTTTGGCAAGTTATCGGTGTCTAATTTATCACATGCTTCATGGCTGGTATGGTTGTTACTTGTAACGTGAATAACAGTTCCACTAACTTCTTCCGTTTTTCCAGGTAATAATTTTCCCATTTCTAAATGTTCTTGCACAAGTAAACCAGAAGCAGGATCAACATAAGTCAAATTAATTATGGCAGAAAGATATTCTTCAGTCTCATAGCCAAAATTGAATTCACTCATAGCACAAGAATTAAAATAATGGCACTGCAATGAAATAAGTACTAAGAAGAGCATACCCTTTGGCCTTTGTATCCTGCTCTGTCCACCTAAGAAAAAAACATAATTCAATATGAAAATAGTGCATAATTTTTGACAGGGCATTTTGTATAACTCGGAAAAGAGAAAAAGGCGGCAGTTCCATATTTAAATAAATAATTCTAAGATACTGAAGTGATAAGATGTTGCTTGATTAAAAGAACTTAATTGGCTTCAAAAATATACAGATGAAAATAAAAGTAGGCCTGTTTCAAGCTCTTAAAAATAGGAACGACTTGCCAGACGTGATTGAGAAGAAACAAAAGTGATTAGAATGATCCATTTTTAGTTGCCAACGAAAAATGGAAAATAAAGGTGAAAAACAAAACTAGAAAAACAGTAGTAACCCAGAGTGAAACAAAGAAAAAGACAGAAATACAGAATAAGAAAAACCATTGTAGTTGAGAGGGACGAATCAGTGAAAATGCATTTCCACGCGCTATGGAGAGGAGGTGAGAAACTAATGTCATTAGCAAGGGAAACAGCATTCGTATGAATGAAACAAGATTCCAGGACATCAAGATAAACTGATAAGACTGCGGAGGAAATAATTTCAGCATCGTCAAAATTGCACATTGTTGGAATCTTGGGATCCATCTCAGATCTTATTTGATGCCCTGGAATCTTTTTTTTTTTTTCCTTCATATAAATGCTAATGCCCTTGTTAAAGACATTAGTTCTTCCTCTCCGCTTCAAAGGGTGTTGAAATTCATTTTATCCTGATTCACGCCTCTCAGTCACAGTAGTCTTTCTTATTCTGATTTTTTTTCTTCATTTTTATTTTTGCTTTACTCTTCGCTACTGCGGTTTTTCTAGTTTTGTTTATCACACATAATTTTTAATTTTTAATTGGCAACTTTACGTTTTACATTTCAATTCACTTTTGTTTCTTCTCATTCACGTAAGGCAAGTCTTGGGAATGGACGCCAATTATCCATCTGCACATTTTTGAAGCCAAGGGAATTTTTTAATTAAGTAATATTTCATGTCTAGTTTAGGGAGGTCTACCAAGACTTATTAACAGGTATAACAAATAAATCAAATTTGTTTTGAACGAGCGCAAAGGGACCGCAATATTTGCTCGCTATAACCAAGCGCTTGTAAAAAAACGGATTCGTGAAGAAAAAAAAATCTCAAAAGATTATATACATACTTATTAAATTATAAATAAAATTCTACAGAACAGTTCGAAAATAATTAGTTAATTTGTTTTGAACTGTTTTGTTTTCTCTTTAATGTTATTGCTCTTTAAACAAAACTCATCGCGCAATAATTTCTTTTTCCTTTGCACCCCTGCTTTCTTAAAAAGTTCACATGTTTTCTGAATGTATGACTCATATTAACTTTCAATTGTCTTCGAATAGTTAAAAGAATTTCTCCAAGAAGTATTTAGCTAAGCTGGAGAGATGGAGCTCGTAGAAATTTTATGAATCACAAAAATATTGCAGTCTAAAACCGGTGTTTGCTTATAAAAAACGAGGTATGTTCTAATAGTTTTAACATTGTACCAACCATATATTTTCAATTTATTCGTTAAATCCAGGTTCTTGTTAAATCAGAGCTTGTTAAAAGCAGAATTGCTGAACTTATGTCAAGCCAAAAATAAAAACCGCTTTATTTTTTTATTTTTAACCACATAAAAACCGGCTAAAATTAAAAAAGCCGGCTATTATGATAACTTATATTTTTCAAATGTTAATTGCTGCATTGATGTGATTGTATGTTAGGAAGAATTTGAAGAAACCGCTTTAACCTTGGAAGCGTTAAGAACAGTAATTTTAAACAACTTAGAACTACATTTGAAAATCAACTTATTCAATGCAGCATAAGCATATAAATAAAACAAAATTAACTATAATTACTAATTGTAGAACTTCTTAAACAAAATATATTAATTATTTCGAACAAATCATGTACAGTTTTATGAAAAATACTGAATTTATAGAAGATTTAGAACAATTTTTAAAAATAATTATTCTGAATCAATTTATAGCACAGTTGGGATGAATTAGAATAGGATTGATAACAATTTCAGTCAAAAATTTTTGGTTTTGAAGCAAATATGGAGCAATAATTACATCATTAAAAATAATAAAATTTTATTTATTTATGGACCAAAGGCCTTTAAGAGAAAATTAAAATAATACCATATTTTAATTTATTATTTTACTGAATAGACATTAATAAAAAAATTTTAAATACGTGCAAGGTTAATTTTGAATAGTAAAATATTAAAAAGCCAATATTTTTTTTGTAAATAAAGTCAGTTACAACCAAGGAGTTATAAAATCAAGGAGCGATTAAACCAGCTAGTTATAAAACCAGTTTTTTAATTAAAACCAGTTGCCATGTCCTTTTCAGAAGGCCGTGTTTTATACAATCCTGGTTGCAAGCGAGTACATAATATAAGTAAGTACATATATGGGACTGTTTTAACACCTCCTAGAAGAAAGAAAGCCTTCTCACAGGTTAATATAAACGAGAAATCCGATCCTTTAATAGTTAATGGGGAATTTATCTTATTTTTCCCCCCACTGCGCAGTTTAGTAGTCTGGGCGGTATCACATCTTTCTTATTTCCTCTATTGCGCAGTTTATGTTTGTTACATCGGACTACTAAAGTGATCCGTGCAGAGGCCCTCTCTCTTCTAGGATATGTAGACTGTTTCCTATGTTGAATAATAACAGTTAATAAGTCTTGAAAATCACGGGCATTTATTTTTTCCGAAAACAAGATAGAAATGAAATGGTTTTACAACCAGTTTTCTCACTTTTACGGGGTACAAACAGACCTGTAAACTGTCAAAACACGATTAATTGATAAATAATTTGAAAACTCTTTTCTATAATTTAAACTGAAAATTATGAAAAAGTGAACATTGAAAGGTGTATTTTTTTTTTTAAATAAAAAAAGGTATTTATTTAAAAAATGTTTTACCCCCCCCCCCCCGAAAAAAGATACTTATAAAATTTAACCAGTTACGAATAATCCTAACAAAGTAAATATTTGCGGTAGTAATCAGAATTAAACCTATAAACACAGATAATGTTACCAGTGGGTAATTATTATTTAAACAGTGAATTATTTTTTTTTCAAAATAGAATATGAATAAAAAGGAAGTGTTTTTAAGGGATGACAGTTATTTTTTTATTGGGATTATTTTTTTATTGACGTTTATTTTTTATTGGGATTAAATGGCAAGCAGGGCGGGCCGCTCTTCAAAAAGTGCTTAGGGAGAACACTGGCAAAACGTTGGCATGAGCTCCAGAAAAATTAGTATATCTTCGTTTAAATCTAGAGATAAAGCGACAAAACAGTTTTCATGAAAAATTGTTAGCCCAATTTAGGAAGGGAAAAAAAAGCATTTTTAATGAAAACGGAAGAGGGGGAAAGATATAAAATAATTAACTCAAATTTGATGCCGACAAAATTTAATCTATAATTAGCTGTCTTCAGGAACGAGATTAGTCTGAAGAATATAATAGTGGAACTGCCAACTTTTATTAATTTTTCATAAGACTTTTAACCGTATATTTAAAGTAGCAGCAAAATTAATGCTTTTTTTAATATCTTGAATTTATTAAAATGCTTTAAACATGTATATAATGTATACCACAGTTTTGTGAAACTGAAAAGCGTTTGTTATCTTATTTTAAAATGTTCAAAAAGTTGTTCCTACACTGCATTATTTGGTCTCATAAAAATTTACAAAAATTAAGAATTATTTATTGATTTTGATAATTTTTACGTGGCTGGAAAAATCTCCCCAATAATGGCAATTTTTTTAAAAAAGTTTTATAGCTATTAAAATATTTAATTTATTTGTTCATTCTAAAGCCCAGATAATTCTTTACGGTAAGATGATTTATATAGTTTAAAATTATAGCTTTGCTTGCTTCTGTTAAATTTATATTCTTATTAATGCGGATAAGTTCAATACCTCCTAGAAAAGAGAAAGCCTTCTTATAAATACCATAAATTAGGCATCCGATTTTTCAAAATTCCGAACGTTGGAGCATCTTTCTTATTTCCCCCGCAGCGCAATTTACGTTCGTTACGTCGGACTAATAAAGTGATCCAAGTGGAGGCCTTCTCTCCTCTAAGAGGTGTTTGATAAGCTTGTCAGAAAATAGCGAAACGACTGCAGTAGCTACGTATGTTCGTTACGCCGGACTACTAGTGTGATCAAAGTGTAGGCCTTCTCTCCTCTAAGAGGATTTTGAAAAGTTTGTCAGAAAATAGCGAAACGACTGCAGTAGCTACGTATGTTCGTTACGCCGGACTACTAGTGTGATCAAAGTGTAGGCCTTCTCTCCTCTAAGAGGATTTTGAAAAGTTTGTCAGAAAATAGCGAAACGACTGCAGTAGCTACGTATGTTCGTTACGCCGGACTACTAGTGTGATCAAAGTGTAGGCCTTCTCTCCTCTAAGAGGATTTTGAAAAGTTTGTCAGAAAATAGCGAAACGACTGCAGTAGCTACGTATGTTCGTTACGCCGGACTACTAGTGTGATCAAAGTGTAGGCCTTCTCTCCTCTAAGAGGATTTTGAAAAGTTTGTCAGAAAATAGCGAAACGACTGCAGTAGCTACGTATGTTCGTTACGCCGGACTACTAGTGTGATCAAAGTGTAGGCCTTCTCTCCTCTAAGAGGATTTTGAAAAGTTTGTCAGAAAATAGCGAAACGACTGCAGTAGCTACGTATGTTCGTTACGCCGGACTACTAGTGTGATCAAAGTGTAGGCCTTCTCTCCTCTAAGAGGATTTTGAAAAGTTTGTCAGAAAATAGCGAAACGACTGCAGTAGCTACGTATGTTCGTTACGCCGGACTACTAGTGTGATCAAAGTGTAGGTCTTCTCTCCTCTAAGAGGATTTTGAAAAGTTTGTCAGAAAATAGCGAAACGACTGCAGTAGCTACATACTATGCTCTTTACGTCGGACTACTAAAGTGATCCAAGTGGAGGCCTTCTCTCCTCTAAGAGGTGTTTGATAAGTTTGTCAGAAAATAGCGAAACGACTGCAGTAGCTACGTATGTTCGTTACGCCGGACTACTAGTGTGATCAAAGTGTAGGCCTTCTCTCCTCTAAGAGGTGTTTGATAAGTTTGTCAGAAAATAGCGAAACGACTGCAGTAGCTACTTTTTTTCGTAGTTTGAAGTGCAGCGTACAATTTTTTTTAGAGTTTGTGTAATGTCATTCAAAATAATAGTAAATTGTAGCGATTCCAGACAACTACTTTTAACGTTCTTCTAGTTACGAAACAAGTTGCAAACGCAACTATTTTTTCGAATCTGATCAATGCAACTCTTCTTGGGTTCATCAATTAAAAAAATGAGAATACAGAGCTTTAATTAGAATTATGTCTGATGCTCAAAAGCGGCAAGTCTCTTTCATAAAGGAAGCTAAACCTTCAAATGCGAATGTACATTGCACAAAAAAATAAACGGACCGCCCAGAATAACTTTTGATCTATTGATCGGATTTTCACATTCTAGGACTCAATCTTAATGGCTCGAGGAGGTGGCCTCAAATATACTAATGCTAATTAAGACGATATTTTAAGTTACGAAATCAGACACAAAAACGTACTTCTCTGAATAAACATACATTTTTTTGAGGGATTCGGATTTCTGCTCCCCGTCCCCAAAATACAGAAGGTAGCCGAAATCTGGGAAATATGGTCCAATTAGTTTGGTCAGGAGAGAGATCCAAAAGTTTGGACCCCCTTAATGTTAATTTCACTTTTTGCGTATTTCGCTAGATCTGGAAAACTTTTTAAGCGAATTGAAAACATTGTACACACAATTGTAAAACTTGTTTATCCAAGGATAATTCCATTCCAAAAATAACTTTAAGTAAATATTTATTATTTTTATTGAAAAATATTAAAAA
Organism: Parasteatoda tepidariorum; assembly: GCF_982258835.1. Lineage (NCBI taxonomy): Eukaryota > Metazoa > Arthropoda > Arachnida > Araneae > Theridiidae > Parasteatoda > Parasteatoda tepidariorum. Next base: position 35,198,647 of record NC_141766.1, read on the forward strand.
TATTCGAATTGTAAGGTATACAATTTTTTACATCATTTCAGAGAATGTAATTGTATGTGGCAAAAATACAAAATGCGAAAAAAATCGGTTGAATAGGTCCTGAGAAATGGAATTTCAAGAAAGTCAAATACTTAAAATTCGATTTCGCAGGAACAGATTTGGCTCAAATTTTGAATTTTTGCCGCAAAAAATTACATTCTTTAAAATGATGCAAAAAATTTTATGCCTTACAGTTCAAAAAAATTCTTTTTTACCATTCTTAAATAAAATAATAAAAAATAATCAATATTTACCAAAAGTTATTTTTTGCATGGAATTGTCTTTAGATAAAATAATTTTATAATTGGGTGCAAAAACTTTTCAATTCGCTTAAAAAGTTCTCGAGATATAGCGAAATACGCAAAAAGTAAATTTAAAATTAGGAGGTCCAAACTTTAGAGAGCTCTCCTGACCAAATTATTCGAACCATATTTCTCAGATTGCGGCTACCCCTATATTTAGGGGTCAGGAATCCGTCGAAAACATGACACTCATGACTCATGAAAACGTACACTCATGAAACAATGATATCGCAATGAAATATATTTCCTTTGTAATTTTGGATGTACTTTATTTCTTTGAGGAAATAAAAGAGCATTAAACACTTAACAATAACGCAAATAATTGATAATTTCTTAGCATTTCTTAAATTAATTATTCGCTAAAAAGTTGAGGGTTAAAAGAACGAGTTCGTAAAAAAATGGCTTAGAATAACAAACTGATTTATGTAAACGTGACTAAATATTTTCTAATAATACCTCGGGTTTAAATAATTCTTTACACAAAACCATTGTGAACATAAGATTGCTAGAAAATGCTGGAAAATATTCAAAACAATTCTGAGTATTCTCCAGCGAAGTTCCTAAACGTAGTGAATACATTTCGAAAGTAGTTGGTAGTCATTACATTTTTAAAAAAAAGTAGAGTAGTTGTAGTTAACACTACATTTGTAATAAAGTATTTGTAGTATCAACGTGTTTAGTACTGCTATAAAAGCATCTCTGCTCAACTATTAAATCTGATATACAAAAGATGGTAGGTAAACGAATCTTTTTTTTTTCTTCAAATTTTAAAGATCTTGCTATCATCAAAAACTATTTTCCTCAACAACCGCATATGCTGGTACTTATCTATATATCTTAATTTAAAAATAAAGATCTCAACACTGCATTTCAAAGCTTTTTCGCAAAGCAAAATACAGTCAAACCCCGCTATAGTGAACACGGCTTATAGTGAACGAAATGCTCGGTTCCGTGCGTTGCTATACACGTATAATGTTATTTTTAGTGGATATAGTGAACCAAAAAATTGAGGAAGTTGGATATAATGAACTTTTTTCTGTCTTCGACTGATTCCCCCCCCCCCTTTTTCTTTGTAATAATTATGAAATTTCTACTTCAAAATAAATACATATACCGATTTTTAAAACCATCTATAGAAACTACTTTTATTTGCTCGAATGGCAGGTTAGACAGGCTTAAAAGGCGGAATAACAGATATTCAGTAAAAATTATCTGAGAGGCGGGAAGTGTTTCCATATCTGATGTTGAGGATTGCTCATCAGCTAAAGATTACAAATTTTTATTTGTACGCAAGACGAAGAGTGATAAAAATAATAAATTTTTTGCTACTACATAATATTTTTCAGTCATTTATATGAATATAATGTAATAAAAGGGAGGAGTTTGGGAACCATTAGTGAAATTGCTTGCGTAACGGATATTCTGAACTCCCGGTTATGGTGAACCGAAATTTCAGTCCCTTGAAGGTTCACTATAGCGGGGTTTGACTGTAATAAAAAAAGTCACAGTTAAGTTAGCCTTACGAATATGGAATTTTACGCTATATATACCACTTGCTGTAAAGAATTACCTGAGATTCAGAAAGAACAAATAGCTTAAATAATTAAAAAATTATTACCACTAATTAGACGAGAATTTTTTACCTACATGAGAATTATCAAAATCAATGAATAATTCCTAATTCTTACAAATTGAGAGCTGGGATAATTCAAAGTTGGAGTAACTTAGCATTTTAATAATAAACTTAGACATACAACTTCAGCATTTTAATAATTTATAATTATAAAATACAGCATGAAACACAAGTGTTTTTTTCTGCGTTAAAGGAAAAATCTTCCAAACACGGAGCACTTTCAAATAATAATTTTCCAAATTTTCATTTATTTACAGTTATTTAAATCTAAGAAAAGATCTAAGATCTATTTATCATTGAAACTTCTTTCGTTTAAAAGATCAATTAATGATACATTTTTGAATATGAATGTAAAAAAAAAAAAAACTATTTTTTGAACTTTATACTTCAGTAACTATTCACTTGTTTTTTTTAATAATTTAAAAATACTAAAATATATTTTTGCTTGTAATTAGAGCACCAGAAAAAAATAAATAAAAAGGACACCGATGTCGCGTCTGAGTTAAAATATTAAAACGCCCTTTTTTTTAAGCATGTGAAAAGTTATATATACAATAGTTTATCAATATATCAAATCTTTTTTCTAATGTAAATTTGACATTTATTTTCACCAACCTATAAATAATACAAAGCCAATATAAGTTTTAAAAATAACAATTTTAGTGAATAGCACTAATATAATTCTAACTTGTCAAGACTCATAAATCCAAGATTAAAAAACGTACCAAGCTACGATTTTTTTTAGATTAAATGATAGAAAACGTTGTCATAACTAATTTGGGTGGAGCAAGTTACTTCTATAAAATATGTCGTTCATTTGTAACTTTCCCCCTACTTCTATAAATATCACAGCAGGCACCTGGTAAAAAAGTCACGCAAAAGCATCAACAGAAAATGACCTACATAAATTTTCAAGTAAAAATTCAAGTTTTTAGATTATAAGTTACACTGAAGAAAAAAAAAGATTTTTTTTCCAATTTCATTGCCAGCATTTCGTATAAAAATATAATCCTTTCCTTAATTCTAAGATGATACTTATTCTTATCACATGTAGCTAAGCCGTCGTAAGAGTCGGGAAACGGGGCATTTGCCCAGGGCCCACATTCTTTTAGGACTCAGAAGCAGCGGTTTCCAAAAGGTGTTCAGTGGAACCCTAGGGTTCCGTGGAAAGATCACAAGGGTTTTGTATTTATCAAAAGCATTGTATTTAACAAATTATGATTTTTGAAACTTTTAATTGTATTTATGTTCCGTCAATAACCCAATATTTATACTATAGTTGACTTATTTTAATGAAATTATTTAAGTAAAATATAGAGAAAAAGAAAAAAGGCAATGCATTAAAAAATAATGAAAATGAAACGCATGTATAAAATTTGTTTAAGCAATTGTTGCTGTTTTATTTTGTTATGTTGTTGTATCAAAATTTGTTGTTATTTGTTTTGTTTTCCAATTGAACTATTCAATCTGAAATAAAAGAAAACTAAATGCAACGATAAAGAAATATGCTTCTCTGATGACCATTCTCAACTTTTATAGCAGTTCTTTTTCATTTTCATTTCAACTTTAAACATAATTCAGCTTATTTTATTTATTTTTCAGCTGATGAGTACACCAAAAACAAATTCCGAAAAAAGACTAAACGCTGTTTCGTGAATTTAACTGACATAAATTTTAATTTTAAGCCTAGCACTGATAAAAACGTAAAAATTTGATCCTTCACATTTTTGAAATAATTAAGTCTTTTTTAGGTTAGTATGCTCACAATTACTATTGAACTTTATTTATAAAATCGAGGTTCCGCCAAATGATGGCCAATCATTTAGGGTCGTCCCACAGCCAAAAAAAATTGGGAACTGTTGCTCTAGAGCAGGGGTTTCCAACTTACATGAGGCCGGGGGCCGCAATTAAAAACACCAGTCAAATGGTGGGTCACAACTTTATCAAAATTTTATATAGGACTCTTTTATGTTTGAAGGAACATTAAATATTGCTGTCAGATTTTCATAAAAGTTTTTTAATATTAAAAAAAAAGACAAAATAACAAGCATTACAAATAATGCTTGTTACGTATCATTTTGAATCTTCTCTTAATCTGAAACTTAGTGACAATTTTTTTTTTACTTTCAAATTTAATTCTGTGATAAATTAACATTTTTTCGACTTGTTAGGAATTATAGCAACAACTAAAAAATTCTCGAGCACCTGAAATTAATTTTTTTTTTCTTTTTCGCTCATGCGATATTCAATTCAAGGTATTTAGATAAAACATGATATTCATTCCCTCTTTTATGCACTTTAAAATTTGCAAATGTAAATAATTTCGTCCAAAATGAGTGGTTTCAAAAAGCTAAATTGGAGAATCTCTGATACGCACATGCTAAATTATATACACAAAATAAAAAAAAAATTTAAAAAAAGAGAGCAACATACACGATTATTTTTGTATTGGAATAAATATTTTCTTGGATGCAAAACCTGAGAAATAAATTTTTTTTGCACCGTTGGTATGTTAAGTTTCACAGATGACAAAAAAGTTTTTTTTTTTTAACGAGAAAAGTATTTTAAGCCCTTATAGATTTTTTACGAAAATTGTCCGCTATGAAAACTAATATATTTTAGTTCGAGGGTCACAAAAAAAGGCTCCGCGGGCCGCCAGTTGGAAACCCCTGCTCTAGAGGACCCCCACATCGGTGATATTAAAAAAAAAAAAAAGCAAAATTTAAATTTGTTTTAGACATTTAATTTAAGCATTGAAAATTAAAAAACCTTGCTCTCTATATTTTATTATCATTTAGAGGTAATATCATACATAAGTTGTATATCATATAGAGGTAACAAAATATAAGGTAAAACTCTCCACATTTCTAGAGGAGGCACCTCAAAAAATTTCTCAAAATTTAAAATTGGAAAATAATTTATCTAACTATTTTTAGATAATTGTTTTTAGAGTTACCATTCATCTCAAAATCGTAACTTTCAGGAGCACTTATGTTGTGAATGAAATATAAAAATAAAACGATAATAAAAAGTTTGAAGAAAAAAAATTAAAAAAAGGTTCAGTCATTCGCTTTTAGGAATGAAATAAAAAAATATATATATCACATATAATTCAGTAATATATACGCGATAGCCGGTTATTTTGTGTTTGATAATATTAAATTACGTATATCGAAATACCTGGAAGTATTTTCATTCACAATCAACTTTCGATTATTTTGCAATGTTCGCAGTCTCTGTTTAAACAAAATTTATGCGGATCAAGCAGGGAGAAGAGTTTCGGAGTTTCGCAAAACAATGGAGCACAGTGAGATAAATAGGCGATTTTTAATTTTTTGTCGGCTATGGAACCCTAAATGACGGCTATGGAACCCGTCGTTTAGCGGAGCCCCGACTTTATAGATAAAGTTCATTTGTGATTGCGAACATACTAACAAAAGAAAGACTGCTAATTATTTCGAAAATGTGGAGAATGAAATTTTTACATATTTATCAATGCTAGCCTAAAACTGAATATTTATGTCAGACAGTTAAATATACAAAACAGCATTTAATCTTCTTTAGAATTTATTTTTGGTGTAAGCTGAAAATAAATAAAACAAGTTGAACTGGTTTCACGTTGAAATGAAAACGAAAAAGAACTGCTATAAAAGTTGTGAATGATTACTAGAGAAACATATTTCTTTATCCTTGCATTTTGTTTTCTTTTACTTTAGATTGAAAAGTTCGAGTGGAAATACTAATGCAAATTTTGCACATGCATATGCTTTTCATTATTTTCTTATTATATTGCTTTTTTCCCTATTTCTCTATATTTCCCCTAAATAATTTCATTAAAATAAGTGAAATATTAAATAAATATTGGATTATTGTCGGAACATAAAATACAGGTTTTAAAAATCATAATTGGTTAAATAAGAGTCCTAACTTTCGGAACACTTGTCCATGGAATCCTAAGGATCAACGGAATACCTTTTTTGAAACCGCTGGGATAAATTACCGATAAATTGGCAGAAAATCATGATATACTCATTCCTTGCCAGTCCATTTCAAACTTTTTTTTAAAGAAATAAAAATATGACTAGGAAAAAAAACAAGCCTATTTTAACTTTTAAAAATTCTTATTTATATAATTAAATCAGTAGCATTTAAGTTTCATCGAACATAATCGAGTCCCCTTTTCGTTCTAATTTTGGTGGTTTTCGTAAAATTTGAAGAACGCTTAATCGGTATTTCTAACTAAACAGTTACATGCCATATCATAAATATAATTTAATTAATATTTACACATATATTAATTATTTACAATAATAAATGCATGTTGGGAAATGTAATTTTTGAGACCTAATAACAATTTTGAATAAGATTTAAAGAATATTTATAAAACTGTATTAAATTCAGAAAATATAAATTATTATTTTTTATTTACTTTTTTATCGTTTTGTACAACTTAACTTTTAATATAAATAACTGTAAACAATAAATGTAACATCAAGTAAGACATTTTTCATTATAGGCAGATAAAAGAAACAATATTGTTGATTTTTGCAATTGGGGCTTAAATTACATGAGGACTCAATTCCTTAACTTTTTTTTTTCTTCAGTGAAGTTTGATATGTTAACTGGAGTGCAGGGAAGCTGATCAGTATTGTGTTCCGAAACACACCGACATTGCTATTTGGAAAGAATGAAGTTAAAACTCTTTTCTTTTTTTTTTTCTATTTTTGCAAAATTTCTGTTTTTCAGAGCAAATTATACATGTTACTTATCTCTAGTATATCATTGATGTTTATTGTTGCATATTTGGAAGTATGTAACTGTTACTGTGTTTAATTATATAAAGTAATCAAGGCTATTATTCAGCATAAATAGCATTTTCTCTGTTAAGGAAAAAATGTTTGAAGTGTTGATTATGCCTGGATTTAAGAAAATATGTTACATTTCAAATCAAAAATATATGCACATTTTACACTTTGTTTTTCAAAACTAGCTGTATGTATTAAGGTTCCCACCTCTTTCTTCCTAAAAATTAAGCTTTATTTGCACTTATAAATTCTTCTAGAATGTCAGACACTAAAAATATACCAATAACTTTAAGGGTGTTAGTACTTGCTTGCATTTTCTATTTAACCAGAGGATGCTTGTTAGAGATAAGTTGGGATTCTCTTTTTCCAAATTTTTAAAATTAAATATTCAAATTTGTTGTCGCAACTCAGTCTTTAGAAATAGAATAGTAATTGAAAAAATATCAACTAGCAATGCCTAAAAATCAAGGCTATGTCTGGAAAATTATTTCTTCCAGGATACTGGAAAAATCAGAAGAAACTGGACAAAATGGAGGAAACTAAAAATGGCCAATGCAGTTGTTTAGCAATTTGTATTATAAATACAGCTTCAATTTCAACAAAATAAATTTAATATAGTAACACAAAGCTGAAAGTTTTTACATCTAATTTTTAAAAAGTAACTCCACTTATTTATTTAATAACTACTGTTATTTATTAAATAACTACTCTTATTCATCTCAATTCTATATAGAAATTTAAAATTTGAGTATTATGTTTTTTAAGAGTCGTTTTGAGTATTCATACTTAACAGAAGTTGATTATAAAAATTAGTATGCTAATTGTTTATTTGTAAATACAAATATAGTATTTGATATTTAGAAGGATGTTGTTTGTTTTTTAATTTAGTTGTATTAATAAAATTTGATTATGCTATTTTAACAGTTCTTTATAGAATTAGGTTTAACTACACTCATTTACATAAAATATCAACAACAAAAAAAACTACCCTTATTTTATAATTTCTTAAAAAATACATTAAATTATTTTTGTTCCCATTTATTGCATTTTAGTTTTCTCATATTCAAAATGATATATTAAATAGCTTGGAAATTAGCATTTTATTTTATTTTATTTTATTTTATTTTATTTTATTACTAGATTGCAGTTATAAATGATTCAAATTTTTTTTTTTTAATATTCAATATTTCTTTTTAATAAGGAGTTTCTTTCATTTTTTCTAATTGGGTTGGAAGAAACATATTTCGTACTGGGCAGTTTTATCTTCCATGGAAGAAAGTTGCCACCCCTCCTGAAAATAAAAGGGAATATTAAATGTCCAAGAGAAAACCTAAAAACTATTATATTAAAGCATGCCCTATCTCTGATACTTAAGTATAGTAACAAAGCATAACTACATCACACGCACAATTACTTTAGTAAATTAACCTAACACATAATCTCCTTTAAAAGGAGGAAAAATTAAATGTCTAAGAGAAAACCTAAAAAACTACAACTTTAAAGTACACCCTATCTCTGATACTTAAGTACAGTAGCATAGCATAACTACATCACACACACGGTTACTTTGATAAATTAACGTAACACATAATCGTCTTTAAAAGGAGGAAAAATTAAATGTCTAAGAGATAACCTAAAAAACTAATATTTAAAAGCACACCCTATCTCTGATATTTAAGTACAGCACCATAGCATAACTACATCACTCACGTAAGTTACTTTGGTAAATTAACCTAACACAAAATCTTCGTTAAAAGGAGGAAAAATTAAATGTTTAAGAGAAAACCTAAAAAACTACTACTTTGAAGCACACCCTATCTCTGATAATTAAGTACAGCACCATAGCATAACTACATCACACACTTACTTTGATAAATTAATCTAACACATAATCTCATTTAATAAGCTCATGTATGTTTTCAACGAAGATAAAATAAAATATGGATGCTAACCGAATGTTATTCAACCTACAGCTAATATCAATTTGTTAAGAACACAAACAGAAAGCTCTTAAATGAGTGACACAAACTGGGAAACAAGTAGGCATAGAAAGCATATTTATCTGCAAATACAACAGTATTTACATAAAAAATATAGATATTATATGGAATATTATGAATAATAACAAAGGTTATTTGATTTTGATGAAATTTACTTATTGTATATTTCTATGGAATTAAAGTCTAAGTCTAATCCTACTTAAAACTATTGGGCACATTCATTTCTAGAACCTAAGTACTTCAGTATACTATAGAAGTACATCACACGCTAAACTTACGTAAAACATAATCTCCTCATTTAATAAGCTCATATATATGTTTTCAAGAACAATGTAAAAAAAAGCCAGACACTATTTTGGTTATTAGTAGGTTATTAAATTTTATTTAATAACCTACTGCTGATATCTTTTAGTGAATAACACAAAAAGAAAACTCTTAAACAAATATTTTAAAATTTTAGAGTTTTAAGCAACCATAACTGATCAAAGTTTCAACAAAAATATAATCAATACCATAAATTATTTTGCTAATTGAATGTTAACTAACTTACTACTGACATAAATTAATAAATTATGTAATAGAAAATGAGTAAATGAATGGTGTAGATTGTGAAAACTGCAATAAAAGAAAAGTACATTTATCTGAAAATCAACAGTACTTCCACTGAAATAAAGAGTTTCACATTGATGTTATGAAAAGTAACAACTTTAATTACTTTGATTTTATTAAATTAACTGATCATGAAATTTTAACTATCAACAGCAAAGAAAAATATCAAAATTGCAAAAGTTGTCAATTTCTGTGATTTAATTTTTTTGTTATTTTTATTTTAATCAATCACACAAAAGATGTTAAAAACTACATAAAATGAATGCGCTACTTATGGATCTGAAAGTGTAAACAATTTAAAAAACAAAAATATTTAACGCTAAGATTGCATAAAACCATAAATATGCAAGGAATGTTTATAAATACTCACATCTGGAAAAATAATTAAACCTTGCAATATTAATGTTTCCGAACCAATCCATTTCTGTAACTTGATTTTTTAAAACTTTTATTCACGATAAATTTTATCTAACCAAAAGTTTTAAGCACCTATAGTACTTCAAATATCGAACTGAATGTCCAGATTGATGCATAATATACTTTAATTGTTTACTGTTTTAAAACTGCGTCTGCTCAAGTTCCGAATCGCGAGCATACAGTTATAGTCAACATGGGCCAATGGCAGTAGCCGAAAATAAGCAATACCTCGGTGGCCAAAGCATGTTTTCAGAGCCATTCACACTACTTATAATTACCCAAAATGCGCGCGCTAAGGTTTAGAAATTAGCTCGAACATGCATGATTGCATTAACATGCGAATGAGGATGGGAATTACATAGTGAGAATGCTTTATAAAGAGTCATGCAATTAAGGGTCGATCTTACTGAATGTGGTTCACGCACTTCCGATTACTGTGATGGGAAAATGAGAACCTGATTCGTGGAAAATATTTAGTGGTAAAAATCTTACCAATCAGATTCTCAATTCTCTCTTTCCTGTAATCGAAAATGCTTGAACCATATTCAACAAGAATGACTCCTTATTGCAATTGCTTATTTCTTAGGCACCGTTTTCACTGTATAAGACAAAATTGTATTCAAATGAGAACCTGATTGGGGAGTTGTTCGCAGGAATATTGGCGATCGAAATGGGCTGCAGGTGGCGAAGAGCAGAACTCTCTACCTATGGCAACACTTGACATGCTTTCCCCATTAGCGTGTGGAAAGTCATAGAGAAAGGAAGTACGTTAGTTTCTCTCTTGATTTTCATATACATTAAAATTATTTAAGTTAGAAAACTGCGATACTGAAAACTACATTCAACAAAGTTCTAAAGAAAAGTGTCACGGAAATTTTAAAAATATTTTTATTAAATAAAAAGGAAAAATATTAAGAAAAGGGAAAACATCGTAGTACATCCCTATACAACTGAAAAGAGGAAGAGAGGGAAGAGAGAAGGGCTGAAGGCATGAAACCGGTTTCTCCCCAGATGGCGTATTCGAGTGTTGCGATCACCAATATGAAACCTGTTTCAAAGAGACTCAAATTTTTTAAAAAATGATTTAAAAAAATTGCCAAGTGGCCATCATCATGATAGTGATATACGTATTCTGAATAAGCATCTACAGTGACTGAACAGGTAAAAGATCCGATCGTACGATCAACAGGTAAAAGATCCGATACGTTTTTGTCTCTGATTTCATAACTTAAAATATCGTCTGTATTTATTAATTAGCATATTTGAGGTCACCTCCTCGAGCCATTAGGATTGCATCTTAGAACGTAAAAATCCGATCATTAGATTCAAAGTTATTCTGGGTGGTTCGTTTTTTTTTTCCTTTTTTTTTTTGCACACTGTACAGCGGTAACATAAGGTTGGACATTTTGTGAGTTATTTATTATTTTTTGCAATGACAAAATTCAAATGAAACTGGTTTCAATTTAAAGAGTCAGCGTCAATTTTCTTAAACACCCATGATAAACAAGAAATGTTTTTCGAAAGTTTTAAAATGACATTTGTTTTGTCACAAATCTGCTAAGTATTTGTGTTTCCAAAATGTAATATTCAGAGCATGAACAGCTCTGACTTAGGGATGGACACTTTGTGAAACTTTTTGTAATTCGTTCATTAACCACTTTTATTGTATGCAAACAATGCGTAAAAAAAATCTCACGCAAAGAAGAGCTTGTTTGGTGAAGTATTGGCGATCAAAACACTCGAATACGCCATCTGGGGAGAGACCGGTTTCATGTTTTAAGCCCTTCTCCCTTCCCTCTCCTCCTCTTCTTAGTTGTATAGGAATGTACTACGATATTTTCCCGTTTCTTAATATTTTTCCTTTTTATTTAATAAAAATATTTTTTTAAAATTTCCGTGATACTTTTCTTTAGAACTATGTTTAATTTAGTTTTCAGTTCCACATATTTTTTCAACTTTAAAGATTTTTATCTATATGAAAATCAAGAGAGAAACTAACATACTTCCTGTCTCTATGACTTTTCACACGCTAATGGGGAAAGCATGTCAAGTGTTTCCATAGGTAGAGAGTTCTGCTCTACGCCACCTGCACCCCATTTCCATCGCGAATAAAAGAGGGAAGCGAAGAAAAAAAGGATTACCCTGAATAACTTTTGATCCAATGATTGGATCTTTACGTTTCAGGACTCAATCTTATTGTTCAAGGGGATGACCTCAAAGATGTTAATTAATAAGTCCAGACGATATTTTAAATTATAAAATCAGACACAAAAACGTACTTTCGCTGAATAAACGTGTCTTTTTTCCCAACGGATTTGGTCTATCTGGGAAATATGTAACCAATAGTTTGGTCAGGAGAACGGTCCAAAGTTTTGACCTCCTTAATGTTAATTTTACTTTTGGCTTACTTCGCTATATCTCGAAAACTTTTTAAGCGAATTGAAAATTTTTTGCACACAATTATAAAATTCGTTTGTCGAAAGATAATTCCGTGCAAAAAATAACCTTTATTAAAAAAAGTTTTTACTTTATTTTTTCATTTAATAATGGTCTAAAAGATTTTGAAGTGTAAAGTATACAATTTTTACATCTTTTTAAAGAATATAGTTTTGCTTGGCAAAATACAAAATTTGAGCAAAATCGGTCGAATATATCTGACTTTTTTAAAAACAATTTCTCAGGAATTATTCAACCGATTCTGCTCAAATTTTGTATTTTGCCATATAAAATTATATTCATTAAAATTATGCAGAAAATTATGTATCTTAAAATCATGTACGAAAAAATTTGAATTGTACAATTCAAATTTTTTCGACTATTATTAAATAAAATAATAAACAGCATACAATATTGACTAATAGCTATTTTTCTGCAAGAAATTATTTTTAGATGAGCAAATTTTATAATTATGGGCAAAGATTTTTCAATTCGTTAATACGTTTTCGAGATATGGTAAAATACTCAAAAAGTGAAATTAATATTAAGGGATCCAAACTTTGGAGTGTTCTCGTGACCAAACTATTGGAACTATTTTTCCCAGATTGCGGCCGCTCCCTATATTTTGGGGGTCAGAAATCTGAATTCATCAGAAAAAAAGGTAGGTTTATTCAGAGAAAGTATGCTTTTGTGTCTGATTTTGTAATTAAAATATCGTCTGGACTTATTAATTAGCATATTTGAGGTCACCCCCTTGAGACATTAAGATTTTATTTTATTTTATAACCGTCGTTGAACAGCCGACCCAATTTCATGGGTTTACGACTACTAACGTTCAACTCCGTAGCCTTGTAATTTTGAACCAATCCAGAAGACAAGGATACTGCTGGATCAGTACCCCCAGAGGTATTGATTTGTTGTGGGAACATGGAGGACTTTGAGACTCGACAGATTTAACGTGCATCAGTCACCATTTACTACACGGGGAGTCTTCGGCCGGCGAGGATCGAACCCACGACCTCTTGGATATGGGTCCAGCGCCCGATCATTAGATCAAAAGTTATTCAGGGTAATCCATTTTTTTTCGCACTGTATATGCACTGAATATAATATTTTGGGGTCTAAGCAAGTTTTATTTTTCTTATTTTTCAAAAAATTTTGATTGTTATGTATGGAAGTGTAAAAAAAATTGATGCCCCCTCTGTTACATGAAACCTGTTTTAAATGGACTCAATTTTTTTTTAGAAAATTATAAAAATCACCAAGTGGTCATCATTATGATAACGATATGCATTTTCTGAATAAGCAAGCATCTTCATTTACTAAACAAGGTTTTTTTTCCAACTATTTTTAAATATTTCTTGTTATATATGGGAGTTTAAAAAACCAATTGGTGCTCCCTCCTTTATATGCAACCTGTTTCAAATAGTTTCAGATTTCGTAAAAAAAAATTAATGTTGGTTTTCTTGCTTGAATTTAAAACTTGTTAAAAATCCTCAAACATTTATCTGTTTATGTGATTTGAGTTTTATATCTCAAAACGCTAAATTGTGCATATTCTATCAAGAAAAGAAATAAACTTTTTGCCAAACACGGTAGACTTCAAAATAAAACTTAAAAAAGAAGATAATAAGAAAATAAATTTTAGAAATCTCACTATATTTGCTTAAATTTTCACATCGAGCTTACTAATTAAATAATAAAGAAATACTTTTTTAAGTTAGACCAAATGGTCATGTTATTTTCTGAAAGAGGAAAAGGGAGCGATTTTTTTTTTTGTTTACCTTTCGAAATTATATAAAGAAATTTCAACGAAAAAAGAAAAAAATCTGAAGTACGTGCTTGGAAATTTATTGAACCTAAAACTACTTCAAAATTTCATAAAAAGGAATTGGTTAAGATTCTTCAAATACAAGTATAAGAGACTACGAAAATTTATAGTTTTTTTGGTGACTAATTTTTCTTTTACGTTCAAAAAGCTGAAGATAAATTATTTAGTAACTCCAAAACTAATTCGAAATTTAAACGAAGTTAGACTTTTTCACCTTCAGCTACAGAGTACCTGGTTGCAAAGAATCATTATACTGCTGCTAATAGTTTAATAATTTGACTTACACATTTAAAAAAACTTGATCATTGCCTTTAAATGACTAAAAACTTTTTGACCTCATGCATAACTTCTTTTATAACAGAGTCTTCCTCAAACATTTCTCTAAAAATGGGTCAAATTTCATATTTTTTAATGTTCTAGTTTTTACGTTATGGTAAAAAATCTTAAGAGGCGGCATTTTTCTGAAACGGTAGTGACGGTTCGGACGTTAGGAACCTTTTTCTTTAATGAGAAAGATTAATATTTGGATATTTTAATTTAATAAAAATATATATGTATTTTATAATTTGTATGATTATGACTAACAACTGAGCTGTTAATAAAGAATAAAAAAAATGATCTAATGCCAATTTCCGTAGCCGTTCCACTACAAAATAATAGTTTAGATTTTGAAGATAGTAGACAAATTGTAAGTAAATTAGTTATTTATAGCCTATGTATTTTCCTTCCTTTTATTAATTTATATATTTATTTTTTGAATCATTGAGGATTGAAATAATTTTTCACCGTGATATTTTGAATATTTTTTTCTCATTAAAATCTTTTAGGGCAATTTTTTTCACATACGCAAGTAATTAAATTTTAGCATAGAGAAGGAGACTTTTGGTAAATATAGAGTGACTCACGAAGTTTAAAACGCTAAATTATTATTTCCTCTTCAAAGTATCCAAAATACGCAGAAAGGAAGTTTTCTTGTGTTGGCATTTTGATTTTTTTCTCTGAAGACAAAGATAATATATTTTTATTTCAGGATTTAAAGTAGCATCTAATTGTTTTCACTTGAACTTGGATATAAATGACAGAGATAGCTGTCCTGTAATAATCAATAAATAATGATACTAAAAATAAGCATTTCGTATTTTAAGATTACGAAAGCCATGTGTAAACATTTTTTTTCTCCACTTAGCAGTTTATGAAACCGTTACCCTTTAAATTAAATAAATCTCAAACTAAATGTAGATTTGAAGAAAAAATAGTAATTGCATTAATTATTAAAGAAAGCTCATTTCTTTAGGAATGATGATTTTTCATTTCGATACTTGCAGACACTATAGTTCTGTTTGAAATTTTTTTGGAAACTTTGTTGACCCATAAATATTATTTTTTTAAAACTCTTGGAATTGCATTGCCTTCTATTATGATGTTCAACTTAATAATTAGGGCATGAAAAAATATTGAAGGCCTCACCACAGGTTCTTTTAATTTTCTAAAAAAATTAGAAGACCAGTAGATTTAATAGTTCTTACCCAGATGTAATAAAAATTGTCGACCCTTATTTTACAACCTCCGTTATGACACAACTATTTGTTCTGGTTTTCTGTTTAACATAAATAAAATTTATGATTTTGCTTACTCTGAAAAAAAAACCCCTAAAGAAATGGTTTTAAAGGTTTTTATTAAATCTAAAATGATGTATTTATCTGGAAATGTGGAAATGTGATACATAAAACTTCCTTTACCCACTGTTCAAAATTCCGGATTAAATTACGGTAAAAGACCTTGGCACCCTGAGTGCAGCATCCCTAAAACCCATTTTTTACCGTAAAATTTTAGATCGTAGTTTTTTATAGTAATGTTTATTTCATTACAGTAATTCAGTGATTTTACAGTAAATATTACCGATATTTTTTAAACAGAAAATTTTGTTTTTAATAAAAGAAATAAATTATGTAATTTCTGAGCTCAAATCTGCTGTATTTCATAAAATATCAATAATATTAGGTAATTCTAGTGAGTTTGAAATGAAAATTTGTTTTAGTTATTTATAAATGCACAGATGGTTGACCATGTAAAGCGGAACGCAGATGGCGCCAGGGGTTAAAATTCGTCCTAAGATTTCTAGTTTACAACATTCGATTGATTTTTACGCATAAGCTTGAAAAAGCGGGCTATCCAAGGTTATTATATCTATAGTGATTATTTTTTTATATTTTTTATTTTGATTTGGTTATTCTAACTGTCACTATAACTATTTTTTATCTATAAGTGGACGTATCAATTTTAAGTCCAACTATGTGTATTTTAAGTTGCAATGCGGTTAGCAGGGAACATTATTTTTCTGAGCTTTTCAATTCTTATAATGATTTTCTCTTATTTGTCTGTCCATTATGGGGCCTCAGGCCACTGTCAGTTTTGGTTTTTCCAATGATAACAGAAAGGCTCCTATGTGTTGGAGGGAAGTGTGTCACCTGATAAAGTGCTGTCTTGCCAACACACATATCTTTATTTTCATTGCTTTTCCCTGCTTTTTTGAATATCTAAATAGTGATTATAATAAACACGTTATTTTAATTTAAATTTCATTGAAACAAACAACAAATGAATTCGGAAGACGCCACAAGGATGCTATGATGCTATAAAAAAAAAAATTAAAAAAATTTAAAAAAAAAACGCAATATTTTACACTAGTATAGCCAATAAGGGATAATACTCAAAACCCGACAAACTTTACACTTTATTTATGTTGTGACATTAATTTTCTTAAATTTGCTTCAGTCTCAAGATCTGTTAGAATTCAAAAATTACAGAAAACTCTTATGAGTGGTAAAATGACGGGTAAATTAAAACACAAATCACGATGAAAAAGGGATACTCCGAAAGTTTTCTAAACTGCTTCTGGTTGTAAGAAGATTGTTATTGTTTACATTCAGTCAACCATCCATTGTTAAAAAAAGGTGACATGGCTGCTAGGTTTAGAAAGAACTCGCTTTTTTGACAGTCCTGATTTGGTTTCTTTTTACTTGTTTATTACTGTTTGTTTTTGTTGCAAGCCGTGCACTATCATATTAGTGTTAGCATATTGTTCGAGCAGGGAGATTAAGTTCATTTTATAAATTATCATTTAAGTTTAAATTTCAAAGTTACTATATTGTTGACAAGGGAAGAATTTTCTATAATAGCGACTCTTTTTTTTTTTCAAATGACAATTTTTACGCCTTGAAATGACAAGTCTTCAACTGACGATTCTTATAACGACTCTTTTTAACACAAATAATAAACCAGATAACAAATACACTTATACAAGAAACACTACTCAAGAGAGTCACAAAACACAATAATCACGCTGTGAGCCAAATGGTTTAAAAATGAGCTAATTTTCTATTTTACTCCACTAGTCGGGTAATCGGGTGATTTGACTTTTTCAAGAAAAAAAATCCCCGATAAAATAGTAGTACATCTATGACTTTTCAGAAATAATATATATTACACATTTTAATAAAATCTAACAGTTTCTATGTTGTTTTATCTCAAAGAGGCCTTCGAATCTTAACTTCACGGTCTAACTAACACCTTCTATAACTGAAAGCCTCCACACGGTTTTTTATAGGTTGTCCGATCAGACCACTGTGAAGGATATCAACTTTCCGAACGAGTCATATAATACAAAATCTAGTTAAAATAAGAAAGTGGTAGCAAATATATGACTAAAAATTTGTTTTATTTATGAATATTATTGGTTTGCATACCTGCCAACTTTTAATCCTTTCAAGGATGATTTTCTCCAGTGGTAGTAAATTTACATTTAAAATGCAATTTTAGGCAGTAGCATTCGCTGTAATTTAAACAAGCTTATGCGGATGACTTCAGTAGTATTACATATTAATGTATATGCATAATTTTTCTAAAAATAGTGGTGGATTAAAAATGTTGTAAATTAAGCTTATAAATGCAAGGAATATATAGAAAGCATATATTTTACTACCACTTTAAATATAGAAATAAAATTTTACGCCAAATGCGTAAAAGTTGGCAGGTATGGGTTTGCCTTATTCACTTGTCAACCACTACAGATTCAATTCTCAAATATATATGATGAATTTCTCTCACTTACATTTATAAAAGGTTTTGGGTTCATGCGCACAACTGGTTCACTTTTTTAACAGTCTGCACTGACTACTTATGAAAGACTGCGGAGGCTTTTTGATGTAGGAGGTCTAACCCTACTTGTCCCTACAGTATCTATATTTTTATTTAAATGAAATACCCAAGAAAATAACAATATCTCTATATTTAAAAAGTTATTGTATGATTGTTTCCTCAAACGTGATGTTTAACAAAATGGAAAATTATATCTACTGTTAATTTTAAAAGGGCAAACTCTCATAGAAGTCTGTCAAGTTCTTCCCCTGTTACTACCGGAGACGATTCGTCAGTTAGGCGACTGGCCTGCAACGGAATGTAATAATTGATTAACTCACTCCCACTGACTAAAGATTAATGTGGGTTTGAAGGCGAATATCCTAATGGGCGATTCTCCCAATATTTTCCTTTCCATAGCTTGTTGAGATGTTTTTTCGGAATCTAAAAAAATATTATTTGGAATAAATTACCAAAACTGTATAGGGATAGGGGCTAAAACATTGAAATGGGGTTGTTTCTCTTTAAAATTCTTTTTATTTTCGCAAATTTATTTTGAATTGAAGAACAAATTAATAATCTTAACTTCTCTTTTTATTTAGTATTGGTATGTTATGTTGGCATGCGTTGCTTCATGACTATCGTAAATCAGCTGAAGAAAGAAATAGCGAAAAAGCACATATAAAATTTATTTAAGCCATTTGAAATAAAAGTCAAACATGTCACTTTGATAGAAACAAAATAAACAAACATATTCAATTAACATTTTGAGCAATTGATATTTATAATACACTTAAAGCATTTATCACACATATTTGCTTCACTTTTAATTGTAAAAATTTTTTTTAATTGTAGTTCTGTGGAATCTGATGAAAGTAATAGTATCTTTGAGTTGCCATTTAATTTTTGTAGTATTTCTTAAGATCTTTGAAATAGTTTCTTAACTGATTAAATTATTTTTCTGAGGGAAACAAATTTCATGTGTATTTAATGAGCAACATTGAATTCTAAATTACTAAATTGTAGCTTTGATATTTTAGATTACTGGATAATTGATTTTAAAAATGAAAAATTTTTAGTCGTTTTTCAAATTACTTTAACTACCTAATTTTGAAATATAAATATAACAGCGTGGTTGGATTTTGTTAAAGGTGTAAAATCCCTAGAATTAAAAAAGTTTCTAAGAACATCTTCAAAAAATGTATCTAATGAAGTTTTCATTGCTGGTTATTATTTTTTACTTGTAAATTAAAAGCTGATTTCTGACCGTTAAGATAAGAAATAATTTTCCATGCTAAAAATATTGGAAATCATTTTATCATATTTCAAATAACTATAAAAGTGTATTAGTTATATCTTACTAGTACCAAAATACGAGATGTACGTATCTCGGATCAAAATAAGTGAAATGATTTATTTTAATTTCATTTATTCATTTCACCAGAAAAATACAGCATTTGATTTCTTTGGTTTCTAAAATGTAGTTTAAAAAAATAATTAACATCAGAATTATTAAATTTAAAAAAAGTTCATTTTAAGCATTTTTTTTTTGTTTGCAATTTTGAGTGTTTATGTTTTTATCTTTTTTTTTATTGTGAATGTGATACATATTTAAAAATTATAATATATATAAGGAACATCTTTTCGTAACATATGTATGTATATATATATACACATATATCGATAATTACAATTAAAATAAAATACAGCTTCTTTTTATTTTTCAAATTGGTTGCTACGGATGCATCTCCACGACTTTAAAATTTAAGGAACATCTTTGAAGTGTAATACAGAGATATGGCATGAGCAGAATATAAGAACCATGATAAGTTAATATAATTTCCTGAAAAGAAAAAAAAACATTTACTAAAACAGGAACAATTCTACATATATATTATTATTATTAAAACAAACTAAATATTATTTATTGTATAACATACGATTGGTTATTATACACTACAATGTTACAAATATTAAGAACTGATGAGTGCGCTGAGGTGACTGCGTATACTAAGGTGACTAAGTTTTGTAGTATTTGTAGCTGCATATGTAGAATTGAATTTATTGTTAATTAGACATTTCATGTACCGATCAGCTCTAAATGTTTAAATATAGCAAGACTGAAAAGAGCAAGAACTGATACGAAAATCTCTCATCATAGCATGTTTTCAGAAAGATCCAAATATCAATGATTGCCAAGATTTTTTTTCAACGATTATAACTTATGAAGAGGACTATGTTTTCATTCTGCGAAATTAAATTATGAATAGTTTAGTGATGAATAGTTTATAATTTAGAACAGTAAAAGCTTAACTCAAATTTATTACTTCTCAATGAAATCAGCTAGCTATAAGCGAAATAGTTTTACTACCAATTTTTACTTTCTTGCCTCCTACTTTCAGCCTTGTTATTAGTATGGGTAAAACTTCTGATTAAGATGCCTGTTATCGCAGACAAATATAGGCACTCCTTTAATGGGTATAAAACTTCCGAAAGCGTTAGGGAGCTACAATTTTCGAGGATGGTAGTTTCAAGAGTATATAGAGAATAAATGGATGGTGGGAAAAGAATATAACAACTAACGAGTGGACAAACTACAAAGTACACCGTAAAAAGTTATGATTTACAGATGTCACCATTTTTGGTGTTGAGGGAAACCAAATAAATTTTTAAGTGCAGAACTGTAGTTATATCTCGCAAAAAAACTATATGGAATTGACAAAATAACAGCGTTTTGAAAGAAATTGTGCAAATATATTACTAAAAAAGTGTTCGTTTTTTAAACGATATGTTTTTACAATGAAATCATAATTTGATTCGAATGTGCATGAAAATACATGTTGTCAGTGAACAAACAAGCATAGATTGAATAAATAAATAAATAAAACTATAACATTGAAAAAGCAAATAAAAAATGTGACTATATGCACTGTAAAAATTTCAGTTTTCCTCACCATCAAAAATGGTGGCAATTATACACCAATTTTTTTGCAGTGTAAAATTAGCTTGAAAAAAACTTGTCGTGAGAATGCTCGGCCGTATTGTATGTAGCTAGAAAAGTCATATATTAACTCAATTGACTACCCACTGATTAACAACAACCACAGTACTAACTATTTTTGCAGTTATCAAAGTACTCTCAATGAGCGCACAAAGAAGCACCGCGCTGCACAATATGCATTTGTATATTATTGTCTATACCTAATTCAATGGCTTTTCAGTGCTTAGTTCAACTGAGGTGATTTGCTATCTGTTACTTTAACAAACAAACGTACCTGTTCCAGTGGCACTTGTTAACTCAACAAGTGTAGCTGTTAATGCATCTGCGGTCTTTTTAGCAAATTGCAATTTTTCAGGAGATATAACGGTAAGATCATCACATTTTGAATGGTAACATTTCTTCATTTGACCTCTGAAAGGACCTATTGATAAAAAGAGAAAAAATAATTATTCTAGGCTAGATTATTTTTAATAATATTTCGTAATATTTTCTTTGCGTGTCCTATGTTAATAGTATTCAGCATTGATCAATAGATAAACAAGCATTTAAAGAATTCTTTTGTTTAGATTTTAGCATTACCTCAAATTTATTTCTCATTTATTGGAGTTAATATGTAGTGTAAGTTCTCTGCTTTCATTTATGGCATATTACGGTATCCTGGAATCAGATTATACTTTCACCTTCTCCCATATTACCTAACATATCAATTCCCTATATGAAATATATAGTAGCAAGGAATTGAATTGGTAATGAGTACTTACCATTGAAAAAAATTATTTGTTTTAAAAGTATTTGAGGTAGAAAAATTCGCATGTTTCAAGCACGCAAAACTGGACCTTTAATTTCAAGACTCACCACCTGAGAATGATAAAAGCAAAACATATTTGAAAAAGAACAACATACAAAGCTGCCAACAAAAAGTAGCAACGAAAAGAATGGTGGAAAAAAAAAAACAAAGCAGAAAACCGCGGTAGCTGATAGAAACTGTAGAGGCCCAAAAATTCAAATCAGGATACAATTCTACACAGAATGAAAGGTACGTGTGAAAACTGATGTCATTAACTAAGGAATCAGCATTCTTATGAATGAAAGAAGATTTTAGAGCGTGAAATTGGGTTGATGTAACAAGCGTGGAAAGAACTTTGGAGTTATTAAAAATAAATTTATACTCAGGGTCCTGACAATCGATGATTTATTGAATTCTAGATGTCGAATATATCTGTCACGTTTCCTTAATTTATATTTTAGAGCGCGCTTGGTTCGTCCAATAAAGATAATGTTGCATTAGCTTGATGTGTGGTAAATGCCCCATCGATTATCAACACTGATACCTTTATCGCTAGTTATTAATTTGAAACATTTTTTAGTTAAATTTATTCATTAAAATGTGAATTATGAAGCCTATTATGTAAAGCGCTCCCGCAACTGCCCGTTGTGGACCAAGGGGGTCATGGAGGTTAAGGCCCCACAATTTCGTGACCACAACGCATGATTGTGGCAGTGTGATCAGCACTGCTCACCGGCCACTTTTACTTCCCAGACAAACTGTTATCCATGGATCTGAAGCTGGGAGGATAAAGCTGGTATGCATTGTAAACTGTATATATTTTTTTGCCAGATTCTTAATCCAAACTATAATTTAAGTTATGTTTTTAATTTCAATAAATTATAACTTTGAACTCTCTTCGACTAAGTTGCATAATTCCTAAAGATAATATTAAGAAAATGTTTACAAAATAAAACTCGAAATATTTTTTGTTATTCTCGAATACTCATAAAAGACAATATTTAATTTATAATATCCTTCCATTTTCCTAAAAAATATCTAACTCGAAAAATGATTGTATAAACATAGTGCTTCGTAATCGTTACTCTTAATATATATTTTTCGATTCAAAGTCAAAGAGAAAGCATGCACATTAGAAATCTAAATGAATATTTTAGCGAAGGAAAAAAAAATGCAAGATACATAACCTCTTCATTATCTCGATCCACATATGTGGACCTTCGCTTCTTAACATCTAAAAATACGCTATAAGAAAATTTATAGCTTTACCCTCACTGAAACATTCGTGGAAGTTTAAGCTTCTTTGAGTTTCCAATAGATACAGAACATGTAAGTTATTTGATTAGAATTCCACATAAACAGAAGTGATTTTCACAAAACGAAGCTAAATCCATTTGCTGGAAACGTAAGTAATTTTAAATATTATATAATTCAGATATTCTAAAAATAATTATTCTCCTTTTGACGTGGTCTGTGATCAGCATGAAGCCTTTAAATTTATATTTACTTAATATTTAAAAATAATACAATCAAGAACATGCAGGTCCACGTATGTGTACTTCTGTACGCATGGCGAAATTTAAGATAGCGTAGCAGTCAAGTAAAATATCATAGTATTATGAGTATTACATTTTATATCTATATAGTAATATTTTTATGAGTATTTTAATTAATTGTTCTATATTAAGGTACATTTATATATTTAATAACTTTAACTTTTTGTGTTTTTCCCATGATTTTGAAATTTAAGCCCCAAGAATTAAATATTTTTTAATGTTATGATTAGGACTGGGCTATAAATCGATATATCGCGACATATCGATTTAACGCCTATATCGGCAAACCGATACAGCAACTTTCATTCCAAGCGATGCATCAGAAATCTGATTTAAGCCGTCGAGTGAAGAAGACGATATAACGATATAGCGATATAGCGATACACGCAAGGACTTTCTCTTACGTTCCGATGCCAACTCGCGCTGTGGAAAACGATATTGTTTTAGTTATGTTGAGACGGCCTTGACTGATGAGCGGTAGAATCAGAATCACTTTTGAGACCTTATATCGTTATATCACATGTTCGTTTTCGCACCTTCGCGATTTGAAATCGTTTCTTGTAGATTATTTTCAATAGGATTAACTTCGTGATCGCCGTCGTAACCTTGTTCTGAACGCAATCTATTATTGAAAAGAATTTATAAAGAAAAGTTTCTTCATTAATTAGGTAAGTTTTTTATTTATTTTCGGACAAAACTTTTTTTATATTTTTAAATGTGAAAATTATCGGAAATCTAATTTAAGGTACCCATAAGGAATTAAATTACAAAGTAAATAAATTTGTTAGGTTATTTTTTTACTTTCTTTTCATTTATTAAAAACCTTTCGGATAAAACTTCTAATAATTTAATGGGCTTCTATTACTGATTTTAAATTTATAAATCTTGAGTTGTTTTTATTTTTAGAAATAAAGTTAAAACAAAACTTATTTTTTGGACATAAGTCAATAAACTTTATTTGTTCAAAAGAATTTGAAAAGCTTGCGAATTTTATTCATTTCTTTTTTTTTTTTTTTTTTTTTATCAATCACTACTTCGTTTTATTAGCGAGTAAAATCATTATTTTTTTTTAATTTTCGTTTTATATTATTAGTTAATTAGCTAAATATATTACCGAATATCACAATTCTTTTGTTTTTATTTTTAAGAATTTAATTAAGAAACTTTGCCTTACTTTGTTTTTCGTTCGTTCATTATTTAATTTAATTTAATTATTTATATGAAATAATAATAAAAATAGTGTTTAAGAAGCATTTTTTTTCTAAAATTTATTTAGCTCTTTGTTTTAAGCATACAAATAATTTTTTAACGAACTTATTTTTTAAATTTTGTTCCTATGCTGTTAGGTAAATATATTGATAAATTTCACTTTTATTTATTTTTTTATTTTTAAACTAAGAAATCTTTTGTTATTTGCGTGATCATTTTTAGAAAATATAACAAAACTTGTGTTTACTTCTTCATTAAGAATTTGAACATTACGATCGAACTTAATAATTCTGTAATTATTTACGCATAATAGTACAAGCAAATATTGATTTGTTAAAAAAAGTTTCTTTTTTTTAAAAAAAAAATATATTTTTAACACTTTGTTTTAAGTGTATAATGAAT